>NC_140655.1:0-473534 GCF_978046115.1 Saccoglossus kowalevskii
ACTTTGCAACTACTTTTCAGCACTTTGCTACAACTTTTCAGTACTTTGCCACTACTTTTCACCACTTTGCCACAACTTTTCAGTACTTTGCCACATTTTTCAGTGCTTTGCCACTACATTTAGTACTTTGCCACACTTCGCAGGACTTTGCCACTACTTTTCAGTACTTTGCCACTACTTTTCAGCACTTTGCCACACTTTTAAGTACTTTGCCACTACTTTGCCACTACTTTTCAGTACTTTGCCACACTTTTCAGCACTTTGCCACTTCTTTTCAGCACTTTGCCACTACTTGTCATTACTTTGCCACACTTTTCTGCACTTTGCCCCTACTTTTCAGTAATTTGCCACTACTTTTCAGCACTTTGCCACTACTTTTCAGTACTTTGCCACTACTTTGCAGTACTTAGCCATTACTTTGCCACTACATTGCATTACATTGCCACTACTTTGCAGTACTTTGCCACTCCTTTGCCACTACTTTGTTGTACTTTGCCACTCCTTTGCCGTACTTTGCCTCTGCTATACCGTACTTTGCCACTCCTTTGCCGTACTTTGCCACTACTTTTCAGTACTTTGCCACTACTTTGCAGTACTTTGCCATTACTTTGCAGCACTTTGCCACTACATTGCATTACATTGCCACTACTTCGCAGTACTTTGCCACTCCTTTGCCATACTTTGCCACTACTTTGTTGTACTTTGCCACTACTTTGCCGTACTTTGCCACCACTTTGCTGTACTTTGCCACTATTTTGCCGTACTTTGCCACAACTTTGCCGTAATTTGACACTACCCTGCAGTACTTTGCCACTACTTTGCAGTACTTTGCCACTACTTTGCAGTACTTCGCCTCTGCTTTGCCGTACGTTGCCACTATTTTGCCTTACTCTGCCTCTGCTTTGCCGTACTTTGCCACTACTTTGCAGTACGTTGCCACTGCTTTGCCGTATTTTGCCACTGCTTTGCCGTACTTTGCCACTGCTTTACAGTACTTTGCCACTACTTTGCAGTATTTTGTCACTACTTTGCAGTACTTTGCTACTACTTTGCCGTACTTTGACACTGAGTTGCCGTATTTTGCCACTACTTTGCAGTACTTTGGCACTCTTTTTCAGTACTTTGCCACTGCTTTGCCGTACTTTGCCACTGCTTTGTTGTACTTTGCCACTGCTTTGTCGTACGTTGCCTCTCATTTGCAATACTTTGCCACTGCATTGCAATACTTTGCCCCTACTTTGCCACTACTTTTCCGTACTTCGCCACTACTTTGCCGTACTTTGCCACTGCTTTGCCGCACTTTGCCACTGCTTTGCCGTACTTTGCCACCACTTTGCAGTACTTTGCCACTGCCTTGCCGTACTTTGCCACTACTTTGCAGTACTTTGCTACTACTTTGCAGTACTTTGCCACTGCTTTGCCGTACTTTGTCACTACTTTGCAGTACTTTGCCACTACATTGCCGTACTTTGCCACTCCTTTGCCGTACTTTGCCACTCCTTTGCCGTACTTTGCCACTCCTTTGTCGTACTTTGCCACTACTTTGCCGTACTTTGCCACTACTTTGCAGTACTTTGCCATTACTTTGCAGTACTTTGCCACTACATTGCATTACTTTGCCACTTCTTTGCAGTACTTTGCCACTCCTTTGCCATACTTGGCCACTACTTTGTAGTACTTTGCCACTACTTTGCTGTACTCTGCCACTGCTTTGCCGTACTTTGCCACTGATTTGCCGTACTTTGCCACTACTTTGCAGTACTTTGCCACTACATTGCAGTACTTTGCCACTACTTTACAGTACTTTGCCACTACTTTGCAGTACTTTGCCACTACTTTGCCACTGCTTTGCCGTACTTTGCCACTACTTTGCAGTACTTTGCCATTACTTTGCAGCACTTTGCCACTACATTGCATTACATTGCCACTACTTCGCAGTACTTTGCCACTCCTTTGCCATACTTTGCCACTACTTTGTTGTACTTTGCCACTACTTTGCCGTACTTTGCCACCACTTTGCTGTACTTTGCCACTATTTTGCCGTACTTTGCCACAACTTTGCCGTAATTTGACACTACCCTGCAGTACTTTGCCACTACTTTGCAGTACTTTGCCACTACTTTGCAGTACTTCGCCTCTGCTTTGCCGTACGTTGCCACTATTTTGCCTTACTCTGCCTCTGCTTTGCCGTACTTTGCCACTACTTTGCAGTACGTTGCCACTGCTTTGCCGTACTTTGCCACTGCTTTGCCGTACTTTGCCACTGCTTTACAGTACTTTGCCACTACTTTGCAGTATTTTGTCACTACTTTGCAGTACTTTGCTACTACTTTGCCGTACTTTGACACTGAGTTGCCGTATTTTGCCACTACTTTGCAGTACTTTGGCACTCTTTTTCAGTACTTTGCCACTGCTTTGCCGTACTTTGCCACTGCTTTGTTGTACTTTGCCACTGCTTTGTTGTACGTTGCCTCTCATTTGCAATACTTTGCCACTGCATTGCAATACTTTGCCCCTACTTTGCCACTACTTTTCCGTACTTCGCCACTACTTTGCCGTACTTTGCCACTGCTTTGCCGCACTTTGCCACTGCTTTGCCGTACTTTGCCACCACTTTGCAGTACTTTGCCACTGCCTTGCCGTACTTTGCCACTACTTTGCAGTACTTTGCTACTACTTTGCAGTACTTTGCCACTGCTTTGCCGTACTTTGTCACTACTTTGCAGTACTTTGCCACTACATTGCCGTACTTTGCCACTCCTTTGCCGTACTTTGCCACTCCATTGCCGTACTTTGCCACTGCTTTGCCGTACTTTGCCACTACTTTGCAGTACTTTGCCATTACTTTGCAGCACTTTGCCACTACATTGCATTACATTGCCACTACTTCGCAGTACTTTGCCACTCCTTTGTCATACTTTGCCACTACTTTGTTGTACTTTGCCACTACTTTGCCGTACTTTGCCACGACTTTGCTGTACTTTGCCACTATTTTGCCGTACTTTGCCACAACTTTGCCGTAATTTGACACTACCCTGCAGTACTTTGCCACTACTTTGCAGAACTTTGCCACTACTTTGCAGTACTTCGCCTCTGCTTTGCCGTACGTTGCCACTATTTTGCCTTACTCTGCCTCTGCTTTGCCGTACTTTGCCACTACTTTGCAGTACGTTGCCACTGCTTTGCCGTACTTTGCCACTGCTTTGCCGTACTTTGCCACTGCTTTACAGTACTTTGCCACTACTTTGCAGTATTTTGTCACTACTTTGCAGTACTTTGCTACTACTTTGCCGTACTTTGACACTGAGTTGCCGTATTTTGCCACTACTTTGCAGTACTTTGGCACTCTTTTTCAGTACTTTGCCACTGCTTTGCCGTACTTTGCCACTGCTTTGTTGTACTTTGCCACTGCTTTGTCGTACGTTGCCTCTCATTTGCAATACTTTGCCACTGCATTGCAATACTTTGCCCCTACTTTGCCACTACTTTTCCGTACTTCGCCACTACTTTGCCGTACTTTGCCACTGCTTTGCCGCACCTTGCCACTGCTTTGCCGTACTTTGCCACCACTTTGCAGTACTTTGCCACTGCCTTGCCGTACTTTGCCACTACTTTGCAGTACTTTGCTACTACTTTGCAGTACTTTGCCACTGCTTTGCCGTACTTTGTCACTACTTTGCAGTACTTTGCCACTACATTGCCGTACTTTGCCACTCCTTTGCCGTACTTTGCCACTCCATTGCCGTACTTTGCCACTCCTTTGTCGTACTTTGCCACTACTTTGCCGTACTTTGCCACTACTTTGCAGTACTTTGCCATTACTTTGCAGTACTTTGCCACTACATTGCATTACTTTGCCACTTCTTTGCAGTACTTTGCCACTCCTTTGCCATACTTGGCCACTACTTTGTAGTACTTTGCCACTACTTTGCTGTACTCTGCCACTGCTTTGCCGTACTTTGCCACTGATTTGCCGTACTTTGCCACTACTTTGCAGTACTTTGCCACTACATTGCAGTACTTTGCCACTACTTTACAGTACTTTGCCACTACTTTGCAGTACTTTGCCACTACTTTGCCACTGCTTTGCCGTACTTTGCCACTACTTTGCAGTACTTTGCCATTACTTTGCAGCACTTTGCCACTACATTGCATTACATTGCCACTACTTCGCAGTACTTTGCCACTCCTTTGCCATACTTTGCCACTACTTTGTTGTACTTTGCCACTACTTTGCCGTACTTTGCCACCACTTTGCTGTACTTTGCCACTATTTTGCCGTACTTTGCCACAACTTTGCCGTAATTTGACACTACCCTGCAGTACTTTGCCACTACTTTGCAGTACTTTGCCACTACTTTGCAGTACTTCGCCTCTGCTTTGCCGTACGTTGCCACTATTTTGCCTTACTCTGCCTCTGCTTTGCCGTACTTTGCCACTACTTTGCAGTACGTTGCCACTGCTTTGCCGTACTTTGCCACTGCTTTGCCGTACTTTGCCACTGCTTTACAGTACTTTGCCACTACTTTGCAGTATTTTGTCACTACTTTGCAGTACTTTGCTACTACTTTGCCGTACTTTGACACTGAGTTGCCGTATTTTGCCACTACTTTGCAGTACTTTGGCACTCTTTTTCAGTACTTTGCCACTGCTTTGCCGTACTTTGCCACTGCTTTGTTGTACTTTGCCACTGCTTTGTTGTACGTTGCCTCTCATTTGCAATACTTTGCCACTGCATTGCAATACTTTGCCCCTACTTTGCCACTACTTTTCCGTACTTCGCCACTACTTTGCCGTACTTTGCCACTGCTTTGCCGCACTTTGCCACTGCTTTGCCGTACTTTGCCACCACTTTGCAGTACTTTGCCACTGCCTTGCCGTACTTTGCCACTACTTTGCAGTACTTTGCTACTACTTTGCAGTACTTTGCCACTGCTTTGCCGTACTTTGTCACTACTTTGCAGTACTTTGCCACTACATTGCCGTACTTTGCCACTCCTTTGCCGTACTTTGCCACTCCATTGCCGTACTTTGCCACTGCTTTGCCGTACTTTGCCACTACTTTGCAGTACTTTGCCATTACTTTGCAGCACTTTGCCACTACATTGCATTACATTGCCACTACTTCGCAGTACTTTGCCACTCCTTTGTCATACTTTGCCACTACTTTGTTGTACTTTGCCACTACTTTGCCGTACTTTGCCACGACTTTGCTGTACTTTGCCACTATTTTGCCGTACTTTGCCACAACTTTGCCGTAATTTGACACTACCCTGCAGTACTTTGCCACTACTTTGCAGAACTTTGCCACTACTTTGCAGTACTTCGCCTCTGCTTTGCCGTACGTTGCCACTATTTTGCCTTACTCTGCCTCTGCTTTGCCGTACTTTGCCACTACTTTGCAGTACGTTGCCACTGCTTTGCCGTACTTTGCCACTGCTTTGCCGTACTTTGCCACTGCTTTACAGTACTTTGCCACTACTTTGCAGTATTTTGTCACTACTTTGCAGTACTTTGCTACTACTTTGCCGTACTTTGACACTGAGTTGCCGTATTTTGCCACTACTTTGCAGTACTTTGGCACTCTTTTTCAGTACTTTGCCACTGCTTTGCCGTACTTTGCCACTGCTTTGTTGTACTTTGCCACTGCTTTGTCGTACGTTGCCTCTCATTTGCAATACTTTGCCACTGCATTGCAATACTTTGCCCCTACTTTGCCACTACTTTTCCGTACTTCGCCACTACTTTGCCGTACTTTGCCACTGCTTTGCCGCACCTTGCCACTGCTTTGCCGTACTTTGCCACCACTTTGCAGTACTTTGCCACTGCCTTGCCGTACTTTGCCACTACTTTGCAGTACTTTGCTACTACTTTGCAGTACTTTGCCACTGCTTTGCCGTACTTTGTCACTACTTTGCAGTACTTTGCCACTACATTGCCGTACTTTGCCACTCCTTTGCCGTACTTTGCCACTCCATTGCCGTACTTTGCCACTCCTTTGTCGTACTTTGCCACTACTTTGCCGTACTTTGCCACTACTTTGCAGTACTTTGCCATTACTTTGCAGTACTTTGCCACTACATTGCATTACTTTGCCACTTCTTTGCAGTACTTTGCCACTCCTTTGCCATACTTGGCCACTACTTTGTAGTACTTTGCCACTACTTTGCTGTACTCTGCCACTGCTTTGCCGTACTTTGCCACTGATTTGCCGTACTTTGCCACTACTTTGCAGTATTTTGCCACTACATTGCAGTACTTTGCCACTACTTTACAGTACTTTGCCACTACTTTGCAGTACTTTGCCACTACTTTGCCACTGCTTTGCCGTACTTTGCCACTACTTTGCAGTACTTTGCCACTGCTTTGCCCTACTTTACCACTGCTTTGTCGTACTTTGCCACTACGTTGCAGTACTTTGCAACTCCTTTGCTGTACTTTGCCACTGCTTTGCCGTACTTTGCCACTACTTTGCCGTACTTTGCCACTCCTTTGCTGTACTCTGCCACTGCTTTGCCGTACTTTCCACTGATTTGCCGTACTTTGCCACTACTTTGCCGTACTTTGCAACTACTTTGAAGTACTTTGCCACTGCTTTGCCGTACTTTGCTACTGCTTTGCCGTACTTTGCCACTACTTTGTCGTACTTTGCGACTACTTTGCTGTACTCTGCCACTGCTTTGCCGTACTTTGCCGTACTTTGACACTACCCTGCAGTACTTTGCCACTACTTTGCAGTACTTTGCGACGACTTTTCAGCACTTTGTCACAACTTTTCAGTACTTTGCCACAAATTTTCAGTACTTTGCCACAATTTTCAGCACATTGCCACTACTTTTCAGCACTTTGCCACAACTTTTCAGTACTTTGCCACACTTTTCAGTACTTTGCCACGAATTTTCAGCACTTTGCCACAACTTTTCAGTACTTTGCCACACTTTTCAGTACTTTGCCACGACTTTGCCACAACTTTTCAGTACTTTGCCACTACTTTTCAGCTCTTTGCCACAACATTTCAGTACTTTACCACAGTTTCAGTACTTTGCCACTGCTTTTCAGTACTTTGCCAATAATTTTCAGCACTATGCCACAACTTTTCAGTACTTTGCCACACTTTTCAGCACTTTGCCACAACTTTTCAGTACTTTGCCACACTTTTCAGCACTTTGCCACTAATTTTCAGCACTTTGCCACTACCTTTCAGTACTTTGCCACTACCTTTCAGTACTTTGCCACTTCTTTTCAGCACTTTGCCACAACTTGTCAGTACTTTGCCACACTTTTCAGTACTTTGCCACGACTTTGCCACAAGTTTTCAGTACTTTGCCACAACTTTTCAGTACTTTGCCACACTTTTCAGTACTTTGCAACTGCTTTTCTGTACTTTGCCACTACATTTCGGCACTTTGCCGCAACTTTTCAGTACTTTGACACACTTTTTAGCACTTTGCCACTACTTTTCACTACTTTGCCACTACTTTTCAGCACTTTGCCACACTTTTCAGTACTTTGCCACAACTTTTCAGTACTTTGCCACATTTTTCAGCACTTTGCCACAACTTTTCAGTACTTTGCCACACTTTTCAGTACTTTGCCACTATTTTGAAACACTTTTCAGCACTTTGCCACTACTTTTCAGTATTTTGCCACACTTTTCAGCACTTTGCCACTACTTTTCAGTACTTTGCCACAATTTTCAGTACTTTGACACACTTTTCAGCACTTTGCCACTACTTTTCAGTACTTTACCACACTTTTCAGTACTTTGCCACTGCTTTTCAGTACTTTGCCAATAATTTTCAGCACTTTGCCACAACTTTCCATTACGTTGCCACACTTTTCAGTACTTTGCCACGACTTTGCCACAACTTTTCAGTACTTCGCCACACTTTTCAGTACTTTGCCACTACCTTTCAGTACTTTGCCACTACTTTTCAGCACTTTGCCACAACTTTTCAGTACTTTGCCACTACTTTTCAGCACTTTCCCACAATTTTCAGTACTTTGACACACTTTTCAGCACTTTGCCACACTTTTCAGCACTTTGCCACTACTTCTCAGAACTTTGCCACACTTTTCAGCACTTTGCCACTACTTTTCAGTACTTTGCCACTACTTTTCAGCACTTTGCCACAATTTTCAGTACTTTCCCACTACTGTTCAGCACTTTGCCACAACTTTTCAGCACTTTGCCACAACTTTTCAGTACTTTGCCACACTTTTCAGTACTTTCCCACTACTTTGACACAATTTTCAGCACTTTGCCACTACTTTTCAGTACTTTGCCACACTTTTCAGCACTTTGACACTACTTGTCAGTACTTTGCCACTACTTTTCAGTACTTTGCCACACTTTTTACCACTCTGCCACTACTTTTTAGCACTTTGCCACAGCTTTTCAGTACTTTGCCACTACTTTTCAGCACTTTGCCACAACTTTTCAGTACTTTGCCACACTTTTCAGTACTTTGCGACTACTTTGCCTCAACATTTCTGTACTTTGCCACACTTTTCAGTACTTTGCCACTGCTTTTCAGTACTTTGCCACTACATTGCCGCACTTTGCCACTCCTTTGCCGTACTTTGCCACTACTTTGCCGTACTTTGCCACTACTTTGCCGTACTTTGCCACTACTTTGCAGTACTTTGCCATTACTTTGCAGTACTTTGCCACTACATTGCATTACTTTGCCACTACTTCGCAGTACTTTGCCACTCTTTGCCATACTTTGCCACTACTTTGCCGTACTTTGCCACACTCTGCCACTGCTTTGCCATACTTTACCACTGCTTTGCCGTACTTTGCCACTACTTTGCCGTACTTTGACACTACCCTGCAGTACTTTGCCACTGCTTTGCCGTACTTTGCCACTACTTTGCCGTAATTTGACACTACCCTGCAGTACTTTGCCACTACTTTGCAGTACTTTGCAACTACTTTTCAGCACTTTGCTACAACTTTTCAGTACTTTGCCACTACTTTTCACCACTTTGCCACAACTTTTCAGTACTTTGCCACATTTTTCAGTGCTTTGCCACTACATTTAGTACTTTGCCACACTTCGCAGGACTTTGCCACTACTTTTCAGTACTTTGCCACTACTTTTCAGCACTTTGCCACACTTTTAAGTACTTTGCCACTACTTTGCCACTACTTTTCAGTACTTTGCCACACTTTTCAGCACTTTGCCACTTCTTTTCAGCACTTTGCCACTACTTGTCATTACTTTGCCACACTTTTCTGCACTTTGCCCCTACTTTTCAGTAATTTGCCACTACTTTTCAGCACTTTGCCACTACTTTTCAGTACTTTGCCACTACTTTGCAGTACTTAGCCATTACTTTGCCACTACATTGCATTACATTGCCACTACTTTGCAGTACTTTGCCACTCCTTTGCCACTACTTTGTTGTACTTTGCCACTCCTTTGCCGTACTTTGCCTCTGCTATACCGTACTTTGCCACTCCTTTGCCGTACTTTGCCACTACTTTTCAGTACTTTGCCACTACTTTGCAGTACTTTGCCATTACTTTGCAGCACTTTGCCACTACATTGCATTACATTGCCACTACTTCGCAGTACTTTGCCACTCCTTTGCCATACTTTGCCACTACTTTGTTGTACTTTGCCACTACTTTGCCGTACTTTGCCACCACTTTGCTGTACTTTGCCACTATTTTGCCGTACTTTGCCACAACTTTGCCGTAATTTGACACTACCCTGCAGTACTTTGCCACTACTTTGCAGTACTTTGCCACTACTTTGCAGTACTTCGCCTCTGCTTTGCCGTACGTTGCCACTATTTTGCCTTACTCTGCCTCTGCTTTGCCGTACTTTGCCACTACTTTGCAGTACGTTGCCACTGCTTTGCCGTACTTTGCCACTGCTTTGCCGTACTTTGCCACTGCTTTACAGTACTTTGCCACTACTTTGCAGTATTTTGTCACTACTTTGCAGTACTTTGCTACTACTTTGCCGTACTTTGACACTGAGTTGCCGTATTTTGCCACTACTTTGCAGTACTTTGGCACTCTTTTTCAGTACTTTGCCACTGCTTTGCCGTACTTTGCCACTGCTTTGTTGTACTTTGCCACTGCTTTGTCGTACGTTGCCTCTCATTTGCAATACTTTGCCACTGCATTGCAATACTTTGCCCCTACTTTGCCACTACTTTTCCGTACTTCGCCACTACTTTGCCGTACTTTGCCACTGCTTTGCCGCACTTTGCCACTGCTTTGCCGTACTTTGCCACCACTTTGCAGTACTTTGCCACTGCCTTGCCGTACTTTGCCACTACTTTGCAGTACTTTGCTACTACTTTGCAGTACTTTGCCACTGCTTTGCCGTACTTTGTCACTACTTTGCAGTACTTTGCCACTACATTGCCGTACTTTGCCACTCCTTTGCCGTACTTTGCCACTCCTTTGCCGTACTTTGCCACTCCTTTGTCGTACTTTGCCACTACTTTGCCGTACTTTGCCACTACTTTGCAGTACTTTGCCATTACTTTGCAGTACTTTGCCACTACATTGCATTACTTTGCCACTTCTTTGCAGTACTTTGCCACTCCTTTGCCATACTTGGCCACTACTTTGTAGTACTTTGCCACTACTTTGCTGTACTCTGCCACTGCTTTGCCGTACTTTGCCAATGATTTGCCGTACTTTGCCACTACTTTGCAGTACTTTGCCACTACATTGCAGTACTTTGCCACTACTTTACAGTACTTTGCCACTACTTTGCAGTACTTTGCCACTACTTTGCCACTGCTTTGCCGTACTTTGCCACTACTTTGCAGTACTTTGCCATTACTTTGCAGCACTTTGCCACTACATTGCATTACATTGCCACTACTTCGCAGTACTTTGCCACTCCTTTGCCATACTTTGCCACTACTTTGTTGTACTTTGCCACTACTTTGCCGTACTTTGCCACGACTTTGCTGTACTTTGCCACTATTTTGCCGTACTTTGCCACAACTTTGCCGTAATTTGACACTACCCTGCAGTACTTTGCCACTACTTTGCAGTACTTTGCCACTACTTTGCAGTACTTCGCCTCTGCTTTGCCGTACGTTGCCACTATTTTGCCTTACTCTGCCTCTGCTTTGCCGTACTTTGCCACTACTTTGCAGTACGTTGCCACTGCTTTGCCGTACTTTGCCACTGCTTTGCCGTACTTTGCCACTGCTTTACAGTACTTTGCCACTACTTTGCAGTATTTTGTCACTACTTTGCAGTACTTTGCTACTACTTTGCCGTACTTTGACACTGAGTTGCCGTATTTTGCCACTACTTTGCAGTACTTTGGCACTCTTTTTCAGTACTTTGCCACTGCTTTGCCGTACTTTGCCACTGCTTTGTTGTACTTTGCCACTGCTTTGTCGTACGTTGCCTCTCATTTGCAATACTTTGCCACTGCATTGCAATACTTTGCCCCTACTTTGCCACTACTTTTCCGTACTTCGCCACTACTTTGCCGTACTTTGCCACTGCTTTGCCGCACTTTGCCACTGCTTTGCCGTACTTTGCCACCACTTTGCAGTACTTTGCCACTGCCTTGCCGTACTTTGCCACTACTTTGCAGTACTTTGCTACTACTTTGCAGTACTTTGCCACTGCTTTGCCGTACTTTGTCACTACTTTGCAGTACTTTGCCACTACATTGCCGTACTTTGCCACTCCTTTGCCGTACTTTGCCACTCCATTGCCGTACTTTGCCACTCCTTTGTCGTACTTTGCCACTACTTTGCCGTACTTTGCCACTACTTTGCAGTACTTTGCCATTACTTTGCAGTACTTTGCCACTACATTGCATTACTTTGCCACTTCTTTGCAGTACTTTGCCACTCCTTTGCCATACTTGGCCACTACTTTGTAGTACTTTGCCACTACTTTGCTGTACTCTGCCACTGCTTTGCCGTACTTTGCCACTGATTTGCCGTACTTTGCCACTACTTTGCAGTATTTTGCCACTACATTGCAGTACTTTGCCACTACTTTACAGTACTTTGCCACTACTTTGCAGTACTTTGCCACTACTTTGCCACTGCTTTGCCGTACTTTGCCACTACTTTGCAGTACTTTGCCACTGCTTTGCCCTACTTTACCACTGCTTTGTCGTACTTTGCCACTACGTTGCGGTACTTTGCAACTCCTTTGCTGTACTTTGCCACTGCTATGCCGTACTTTGCCACTACTTTGCCGTACTTTGCCACTCCTTTGCTGTACTCTGCCACTGCTTTGCCGTACTTTCCACTGATTTGCCGTACTTTGCCACTACTTTGCCGTACTTTGCAACTACTTTGAAGTACTTTGCCACTGCTTTGCCGTACTTTGCTACTGCTTTGCCGTACTTTGCCACTACTTTGTCGTACTTTGCGACTACTTTGCTGTACTCTGCCACTGCTTTGCCGTACTTTGCCGTACTTTGACACTACCCTGCAGTACTTTGCCACTACTTTGCAGTACTTTGCGACGACTTTTCAGCACTTTGTCACAACTTTTCAGTACTTTGCCACAAATTTTCAGTACTTTGCCACAATTTTCAGCACATTGCCACTACTTTTCAGCACTTTGCCACAACTTTTCAGTACTTTGCCACACTTTTCAGTACTTTGCCACGAATTTTCAGCACTTTGCCACAACTTTTCAGTACTTTGCCACACTTTTCAGTACTTTGCCACGACTTTGCCACAACTTTTCAGTACTTTGCCACTACTTTTCAGCTCTTTGCCACAACATTTCAGTACTTTACCACAGTTTCAGTACTTTGCCACTGCTTTTCAGTACTTTGCCAATAATTTTCAGCACTATGCCACAACTTTTCAGTACTTTGCCACACTTTTCAGCACTTTGCCACAACTTTTCAGTACTTTGCCACACTTTTCAGCACTTTGCCACTAATTTTCAGCACTTTGCCACTACCTTTCAGTACTTTGCCACTACCTTTCAGTACTTTGCCACTTCTTTTCAGCACTTTGCCACAACTTTTCAGTACTTTGCCACACTTTTCAGTACTTTGCCACGACTTTGCCACAAGTTTTCAGTACTTTGCCACAACTTTTCAGTACTTTGCCACACTTTTCAGTACTTTGCAACTGCTTTTCAGTACTTTGACACTACTTTTCAGCACTTTGCCACAACTTTTCAGTACTTTGCCACATTTTTCAGCACTTTGCCGCTACTTTTCAGCACTTTGCCACAACTTTTCAGTACTTTGACACGACTTTGCCACAACTTTTCAGTACTTTGCCACACTTTTCAGTACTTTGCAACTGCTTTTCAGTACTTTGCCACTACTTTTCAGCACTTTGCCACACTTTTCAGTACTTTGCCACGACTTTTCAGCACTTTGTCACAACGTTTCAGTACTTTGCCACACTTTTCAGTACTTTGCCACGACTTTGCCACAACTTTTCAGCACTTTGCCACAACTTTTCTGCGCTTTGCCACACTTTTCAGTACTTTGCCACGACTTTTCAGCACTTTGTCACAACTTTTCAGTACTTTGCAACTGCTTTTCAGTACTTTGCCACTACTTTTCAGCACTTTACCACATCTTTTCAGTACTTTGCCACACTTTTCAGCACTTTGCCACTACTTTACAGCACTTTGCCTCAACTTTTCAGTACTTTGCCACACTTTTCAGTACTTTGCCACGACTTTTCAGCACTTTGCCACAACTTTTCAGTACTTTGCCACACTTTTCAGTACTTTGCCAAGACTTTGCCACAACTTTCCAGTACTTTGCCACTCTTTTCAGTACTTTCCCACTACTTTTCAGCACTTTGCCACAACTTTTCAGTACTTTGCCATACTTTTCAGTACTTTGCCACGACTTTGCCACAACGTTTCAGTATTTTGCCACTACTTTTCAGCTCTTTGCCACAACTTTTCAGTACTTTACCACACTTTTCAGTACTTTGCCACTGCTTTTCAGTACTTTGCCAATAATTTTCAGCACTTTGCCACAACTTTCCATTACGTTGCCACACTTTTCAGTACTTTGCCACGACTTTGCCACAACTTTTCAGTACTTCGCCACACTTTTCAGTACTTTGCCACTACCTTTCAGTACTTTGCCACTACTTTTCAGCACTTTGCCACAACTTTTCAGTACTTTGCCACTACTTTTCAGCACTTTCCCACAATTTTCAGTACTTTGACACACTTTTCAGCACTTTGCCACACTTTTCAGCACTTTGCCACTACTTCTCAGTACTTTGCCACACTTTTCAGCACTTTGCCACTACTTTTCAGTACTTTGCCACTACTTTTCAGCACTTTGCCACAATTTTCAGTACTTTGACACACTTTTCAGCACTTTGCCACTACTTTTCAGTACTTTCCCACTACTGTTCAGCACTTTGCCACAACTTTTCAGCACTTTGCCACAACTTTTCAGTACTTTGCCACACTTTTCAGTACTTTCCCACTACTTTGACACAATTTTCAGCACTTTGCCACTACTTTTCAGTACTTTGCCACACTTTTCAGCACTTTGACACTACTTGTCAGTACTTTGCCACTACTTTTCAGTACTTTGCCACACTTTTTACCACTCTGCCACTACTTTTTAGCACTTTGCCACTGCTTTTCAGTACTTTGCCACTACTTTTCAGCACTTTGCCACAACTTTTCAGTACTTTGCCACACTTTTCAGTACTTTGCAACTGCTTTTCAGTACTTTGCCACTACATTTCGGCACTTTGCCACATCTTTTCAGTACTTTGCCACACTTTTCAGTACTTTCCCACTACTTTTCAGCACTTTGCCACAACTTTTCAGTACTTTGCCATACTTTTCAGTACTTTGCCACGACTTTGCCACAACGTTTCAGTATTTTGCCACTACTTTTCAGCTCTTTGCCACAACTTTTCAGTACTTTACCACACTTTTCAGTACTTTGCCACTGCTTTTCAGTACTTTGCCAATAATTTTCAGCACTTTGCCACAACTTTCCATTACGTTGCCACACTTTTCAGTACTTTGCCACGACTTTGCCACAACTTTTCAGTACTTCGCCACACTTTTCAGTACTTTGCCACTACCTTTCAGTACTTTGCCACTACTTTTCAGCGCTTTGCCACAACTTTTCAGTACTTTGCCACTACTTTTCAGCACTTTCCCACAATTTTCAGTACTTTGACACACTTTTCAGCACTTTGCCACACTTTTCAGCACTTTGCCACTACTTCTCAGTACTTTGCCACACTTTTCAGCACTTTGCCACTACTTTTCAGTACTTTGCCACTACTTTTCAGCACTTTGCCACAATTTTCAGTACTTTGACACACTTTTCAGCACTTTGCCACTACTTTTCAGTACTTTCCCACTACTGTTCAGCACTTTGCCACAACTTTTCAGCACTTTGCCACAACTTTTCAGTACTTTGCCACACTTTTCAGTACTTTCCCACTACTTTGACACAATTTTCAGCACTTTGCCACTACTTTTCAGTACTTTGCCACACTTTTCAGCACTTTGACACTACTTGTCAGTACTTTGCCACTACTTTTCAGTACTTTGCCACACTTTTTACCACTCTGCCACTACTTTTTAGCACTTTGCCACAGCTTTTCAGTACTTTGCCACTACTTTTCAGCACTTTGCCACAACTTTTCAGTACTTTGCCACACTTTTCAGTACTTTGCGACTACTTTGCCACAACATTTCTGTACTTTGCCACACTTTTCAGTACTTTGCCACTGCTTTTCAGTACTTTGCCACTACATTGCCGCACTTTGCCACTCCTTTGCCGTACTTTGCCACTACTTTGCCGTACTTTGCCACTACTTTGCCGTACTTTGCCACTACTTTGCAGTACTTTGCCATTACTTTGCAGTACTTTGCCACTACATTGCATTACTTTGCCACTACTTCGCAGTACTTTGCCACTCTTTGCCATACTTTGCCACTACTTTGCCGTACTTTGCCACACTCTGCCACTGCTTTGCCATACTTTGCCACTGCTTTGCCGTACTTTGCCACTACTTTGCCGTACTTTGACACTACCCTGCAGTACTTTGCCACTACTTTGCAGTACTTTGCCATTACTTTGCAGCACTTTGCCACTACATTGCATTACATTTTCACTACTTCGCAGTACTTTGCCACTCCTTTGCCATACTTTGCCACTACTTTGTTGTACTTTGCCACTACTTTGCCGTACTTTGCCACGACTTTGCTGTACTTTGCCACTATTTTGCCGTACTTTGCCACAACTTTGCCGTAATTTGACACTACCCTGCAGTACTTTGCCACTACTTTGCAGTACTTTGCCACTACTTTGCAGTACTTCGCCTCTGCTTTGCCGTACGTTGCCACTATTTTGCTTTACTCTGCCTCTGCTTTGCCGTACTTTGCCACTACTTTGCAGTACGTTGCCACTGCTTTGCCGTACTTTGCCACTGCTTTGCCGTACTTTGCCACTGCTTTACAGTACTTTGCCACTACTTTGCAGTATTTTGTCACTACTTTGCAGTACTTTGCTACTACTTTGCCGTACTTTGACACTGAGTTGCCGTATTTTGCCACTACTTTGCAGTACTTTGGCACTCTTTTTCAGTACTTTGCCACTGCTTTGCCGTACTTTGCCACTGCTTTGTTGTACTTTGCCACTGCTTTGTCGTACGTTGCCTCTCATTTGCAATACTTTGCCACTGCATTGCAATACTTTGCCCCTACTTTGCCACTACTTTTCCGTACTTCGCCACTACTTTGCCACACTTTTCAGCACTTTGCCACTATTTTTCTGTACTTTGACACACTTTTCAATACTTTCCCACTACTTTTCAGCACTTTGCAACAACTTTTCAGTACTTTGCCATACTTTTCAGTACTTTGCCACGACTTTGCCACAACTTTTCAGTACTTTGCCACAATTTTCAGTACTTTGCCACACTTTTCAGCACTTTGCCACTACTTTTCAGAACTTTCCCACTACTGTTCAGCACTTTGCCACAACTTTTCAGCACTTTGCCACAACTTTTCAGTACTTTGCCACACTTTTCAGTACTTTGCCACTACTTTGCCACACTTTTCAGCACTTTGACACTATTTTTCTGTACTTTGACACACTTTTCAATGCTTTCCCACTACTTTTCAGCACTTTGCAAAAACTTTTCAGTACTTTGCCATACGTTTCAGTACTTTGCCACGACTTTGCCACAACTTTTCAGTACTTTGCCACAACTTTTCAGTACTTTGCCACACTTTTCAGTACTTTGCCACGACTTTGCCACAACTTTTCAGTACTTTGCCACAACTTTTCAGTACTTTGCCACACTTTTCAGTACTTTGCAACTGCTTTTCAGTACTTTGCCACTACTTTTCAGCACTTTGCCACAACTTTTCAGTAATTTGCCACACCTTTCAGGACTTTGCCACAACTTTACAGTACTTTGCCATACTTTTCAGCACTTTGCCACAACTTTCCATTACGTTGCCACACTTTTCAGTACTTTGCCACGACTTTGCCACAACTTTTCAGTACTTCGCCACACTTTTCAGTACTTTGCAACTGCTTTTCAGTACTTTGACACTACTTTTCAGCACTTTGCCACAACTTTTCAGTACTTTGCCACATTTTTCAGCACTTTGCCGCTACTTTTCAGCACTTTGCCACAACTTTTCAGTACTTTGACACGACTTTGCCACAACTTTTCAGTACTTTGCCACACTTTTCAGTACTTTGCAACTGCTTTTCAGTACTTTGCCACTACTTTTCAGCACTTTGCCACACTTTTCAGTACTTTGCCACGACTTTTCAGCACTTTGTCACAACGTTTCAGTACTTTGCCACATATTTTCAGTACTTTGCCACGACTTTGCCACAACTTTTCAGCACTTTGCCACAACTTTTCTGCGCTTTGCCACACTTTTCAGTACTTTGCCACGACTTTTCAGCACTTTGTCACAACTTTTCTGTACTTTGCAACTGCTTTTCAGTACTTTGCCACTACTTTTCAGCACTTTGCCACATCTTTTCAGTACTTTGCCACACTTTTCAGCACTTTGCCACTACTTTACAGCACTTTGCCTCAACTTTTCAGTACTTTGCCACACTTTTCAGTACTTTGCCACGACTTTTCAGCACTTTGCCACAACTTTTCAGTACTTTGCCACACTTTTCAGTACTTTGCCAAGACTTTGCCACAACTTTCCAGTACTTTGCCACACTTTTCAGTACTTTCCCACTACTTTTCAGCACTTTGCCACAACTTTTCAGTACTTTGCCATACTTTTCAGTACTTTGCCACGACTTTGCCACAACGTTTCAGTATTTTGCCACTACTTTTCAGCTCTTTGCCACAACTTTTCAGTACTTTACCACACTTTTCAGTACTTTGCCACTGCTTTTCAGTACTTTGCCAATAATTTTCAGCACTTTGCCACAACTTTCCATTACGTTGCCACACTTTTCAGTACTTTGCCACGACTTTGCCACAACTTTTCAGTACTTCGCCACACTTTTCAGTACTTTGCCACTACCTTTCAGTACTTTGCCACTACTTTTCAGCACTTTGCCACAACTTTTCAGTACTTTGCCACTACTTTTCAGCACTTTCCCACAATTTTCAGTACTTTGACACACTTTTCAGCACTTTGCCACACTTTTCAGCACTTTGCCACTACTTCTCAGTACTTTGCCACACTTTTCAGCACTTTGCCACTACTTTTCAGTACTTTGCCACTACTTTTCAGCACTTTGCCACAATTTTCAGTACTTTGACACACTTTTCAGCACTTTGCCACTACTTTTCAGTACTTTCCCACTACTGTTCAGCACTTTGCCACAACTTTTCAGCACTTTGCCACAACTTTTCAGTACTTTGCCACACTTTTCAGTACTTTCCCACTACTTTGACACAATTTTCAGCACTTTGCCACTACTTTTCAGTACTTTGCCACACTTTTCAGCACTTTGACACTACTTGTCAGTACTTTGCCACTACTTTTCAGTACTTTGCCACACTTTTTACCACTCTGCCACTACTTTTTAGCACTTTGCCACTGCTTTTCAGTACTTTGCCACTACTTTTCAGCACTTTGCCACAACTTTTCAGTACTTTGCCACACTTTTCAGTACTTTGCAACTGCTTTTCAGTACTTTGCCACTACATTTCGGCACTTTGCCACATCTTTTCAGTACTTTGCCACACTTTTCAGTACTTTCCCACTACTTTTCAGCACTTTGCCACAACTTTTCAGTACTTTGCCATACTTTTCAGTACTTTGCCACGACTTTGCCACAACGTTTCAGTATTTTGCCACTACTTTTCAGCTCTTTGCCACAACTTTTCAGTACTTTACCACACTTTTCAGTACTTTGCCACTGCTTTTCAGTACTTTGCCAATAATTTTCAGCACTTTGCCACAACTTTCCATTACGTTGCCACACTTTTCAGTACTTTGCCACGACTTTGCCACAACTTTTCAGTACTTCGCCACACTTTTCAGTACTTTGCCACTACCTTTCAGTACTTTGCCACTACTTTTCAGCACTTTGCCACAACTTTTCAGTACTTTGCCACTACTTTTCAGCACTTTCCCACAATTTTCAGTACTTTGACACACTTTTCAGCACTTTGCCACACTTTTCAGCACTTTGCCACTACTTCTCAGAACTTTGCCACACTTTTCAGCACTTTGCCACTACTTTTCAGTACTTTGCCACTACTTTTCAGCACTTTGTCACAATTTTCAGTACTTTGACACACTTTTCAGCACTTTGCCACTACTTTTCAGTACTTTCCCACTACTGTTCAGCACTTTGCCACAACTTTTCAGCACTTTGCCACAACTTTTCAGTACTTTGCCACACTTTTCAGTACTTTCCCACTACTTTGACACAATTTTCAGCACTTTGCCACTACTTTTCAGTACTTTGCCACACTTTTCAGCACTTTGACACTACTTGTCAGTACTTTGCCACTACTTTTCAGTACTTTGCCACACTTTTTACCACTCTGCCACTACTTTTTAGCACTTTGCCACAGCTTTTCAGTACTTTGCCACTACTTTTCAGCACTTTGCCACAACTTTTCAGTACTTTGCCACACTTTTCAGTACTTTGCGACTACTTTGCCACAACATTTCTGTACTTTGCCACACTTTTCAGTACTTTGCCACTGCTTTTCAATACTTTGCCACTACATTGCCGCACTTTGCCACTCCTTTGCCGTACTTTGCCACTACTTTGCCGTACTTTGCCACTACTTTGCCGTACTTTGCCACTACTTTGCAGTACTTTGCCATTACTTTGCAGTACTTTGCCACTACATTGCATTACTTTGCCACTACTTCGCAGTACTTTGCCACTCTTTGCCATACTTTGCCACTACTTTGCCGTACTTTGCCACACTCTGCCACTGCTTTGCCATACTTTGCCACTGCTTTGCCGTACTTTGCCACTACTTTGCCGTACTTTGACACTACCCTGCAGTACTTTGCCACTGCTTTGCCGTACTTTGCCACTACTTTGCCGTAATTTGACACTACCCTGCAGTACTTTGCCACTACTTTGCAGTACTTTGCAACTACTTTTCAGCACTTTGCTACAACTTTTCAGTACTTTGCCACTACTTTTCACCACTTTGCCACAACTTTTCAGTACTTTGCCACATTTTTCAGTGCTTTGCCACTACATTTAGTACTTTGCCACACTTCGCAGGACTTTGCCACTACTTTTCAGTACTTTGCCACTACTTTTCAGCACTTTGCCACACTTTTAAGTACTTTGCCACTACTTTGCCACTACTTTTCAGTACTTTGCCACACTTTTCAGCACTTTGCCACTTCTTTTCAGCACTTTGCCACTACTTGTCATTACTTTGCCACACTTTTCTGCACTTTGCCCCTACTTTTCAGTAATTTGCCACTACTTTTCAGCACTTTGCCACTACTTTTCAGTACTTTGCCACTACTTTGCAGTACTTAGCCATTACTTTGCCACTACATTGCATTACATTGCCACTACTTTGCAGTACTTTGCCACTCCTTTGCCACTACTTTGTTGTACTTTGCCACTCCTTTGCCGTACTTTGCCTCTGCTATACCGTACTTTGCCACTCCTTTGCCGTACTTTGCCACTACTTTTCAGTACTTTGCCACTACTTTGCAGTACTTTGCCATTACTTTGCAGCACTTTGCCACTACATTGCATTACATTGCCACTACTTCGCAGTACTTTGCCACTCCTTTGCCATACTTTGCCACTACTTTGTTGTACTTTGCCACTACTTTGCCGTACTTTGCCACCACTTTGCTGTACTTTGCCACTATTTTGCCGTACTTTGCCACAACTTTGCCGTAATTTGACACTACCCTGCAGTACTTTGCCACTACTTTGCAGTACTTTGCCACTACTTTGCAGTACTTCGCCTCTGCTTTGCCGTACGTTGCCACTATTTTGCCTTACTCTGCCTCTGCTTTGCCGTACTTTGCCACTACTTTGCAGTACGTTGCCACTGCTTTGCCGTACTTTGCCACTGCTTTGCCGTACTTTGCCACTGCTTTACAGTACTTTGCCACTACTTTGCAGTATTTTGTCACTACTTTGCAGTACTTTGCTACTACTTTGCCGTACTTTGACACTGAGTTGCCGTATTTTGCCACTACTTTGCAGTACTTTGGCACTCTTTTTCAGTACTTTGCCACTGCTTTGCCGTACTTTGCCACTGCTTTGTTGTACTTTGCCACTGCTTTGTCGTACGTTGCCTCTCATTTGCAATACTTTGCCACTGCATTGCAATACTTTGCCCCTACTTTGCCACTACTTTTCCGTACTTCGCCACTACTTTGCCGTACTTTGCCACTGCTTTGCCGCACTTTGCCACTGCTTTGCCGTACTTTGCCACCACTTTGCAGTACTTTGCCACTGCCTTGCCGTACTTTGCCACTACTTTGCAGTACTTTGCTACTACTTTGCAGTACTTTGCCACTGCTTTGCCGTACTTTGTCACTACTTTGCAGTACTTTGCCACTACATTGCCGTACTTTGCCACTCCTTTGCCGTACTTTGCCACTCCTTTGCCGTACTTTGCCACTCCTTTGTCGTACTTTGCCACTACTTTGCCGTACTTTGCCACTACTTTGCAGTACTTTGCCATTACTTTGCAGTACTTTGCCACTACATTGCATTACTTTGCCACTTCTTTGCAGTACTTTGCCACTCCTTTGCCATACTTGGCCACTACTTTGTAGTACTTTGCCACTACTTTGCTGTACTCTGCCACTGCTTTGCCGTACTTTGCCACTGATTTGCCGTACTTTGCCACTACTTTGCAGTACTTTGCCACTACATTGCAGTACTTTGCCACTACTTTACAGTACTTTGCCACTACTTTGCAGTACTTTGCCACTACTTTGCCACTGCTTTGCCGTACTTTGCCACTACTTTGCAGTACTTTGCCAGTACTTTGCAGCACTTTGCCACTACATTGCATTACATTGCCACTACTTCGCAGTACTTTGCCACTCCTTTGCCATACTTTGCCACTACTTTGTTGTACTTTGCCACTACTTTGCCGTACTTTGCCACCACTTTGCTGTACTTTGCCACTATTTTGCCGTACTTTGCCACAACTTTGCCGTAATTTGACACTACCCTGCAGTACTTTGCCACTACTTTGCAGTACTTTGCCACTACTTTGCAGTACTTCGCCTCTGCTTTGCCGTACGTTGCCACTATTTTGCCTTACTCTGCCTCTGCTTTGCCGTACTTTGCCACTACTTTGCAGTACGTTGCCACTGCTTTGCCGTACTTTGCCACTGCTTTGCCGTACTTTGCCACTGCTTTACAGTACTTTGCCACTACTTTGCAGTATTTTGTCACTACTTTGCAGTACTTTGCTACTACTTTGCCGTACTTTGACACTGAGTTGCCGTATTTTGCCACTACTTTGCAGTACTTTGGCACTCTTTTTCAGTACTTTGCCACTGCTTTGCCGTACTTTGCCACTGCTTTGTTGTACTTTGCCACTGCTTTGTTGTACGTTGCCTCTCATTTGCAATACTTTGCCACTGCATTGCAATACTTTGCCCCTACTTTGCCACTACTTTTCCGTAATTCGCCACTACTTTGCCGTACTTTGCCACTGCTTTGCCGCACTTTGCCACTGCTTTGCCGTACTTTTCCACCACTTTGCAGTACTTTGCCACTGCCTTGCCGTACTTTGCCACTACTTTGCAGTACTTTGCTACTACTTTGCAGTACTTTGCCACTGCTTTGCCGTACTTTGTCACTACTTTGCAGTACTTTGCCACTACATTGCCGTACTTTGCCACTCCTTTGCCGTACTTTGCCACTCCATTGCCGTACTTTGCCACTGCTTTGCCGTACTTTGCCACTACTTTGCAGTACTTTGCCATTACTTTGCAGCACTTTGCCACTACATTGCATTACATTGCCACTACTTCGCAGTACTTTGCCACTCCTTTGCCATACTTTGCCACTACTTTGTTGTACTTTGCCACTACTTTGCCGTACTTTGCCACGACTTTGCTGTACTTTGCCACTATTTTGCCGTACTTTGCCACAACTTTGCCGTAATTTGACACTACCCTGCAGTACTTTGCCACTACTTTGCAGAACTTTGCCACTACTTTGCAGTACTTCGCCTCTGCTTTGCCGTACGTTGCCACTATTTTGCCTTACTCTGCCTCTGCTTTGCCGTACTTTGCCACTACTTTGCAGTACGTTGCCACTGCTTTGCCGTACTTTGCCACTGCTTTGCCGTACTTTGCCACTGCTTTACAGTACTTTGCCACTACTTTGCAGTATTTTGTCACTACTTTGCAGTACTTTGCTACTACTTTGCCGTACTTTGACACTGAGTTGCCGTATTTTGCCACTACTTTGCAGTACTTTGGCACTCTTTTTCAGTACTTTGCCACTGCTTTGCCGTACTTTGCCACTGCTTTGTTGTACTTTGCCACTGCTTTGTCGTACGTTGCCTCTCATTTGCAATACTTTGCCACTGCATTGCAATACTTTGCCCCTACTTTGCCACTACTTTTCCGTACTTCGCCACTACTTTTCCGTACTTTGCCACTGCTTTGCCGCACTTTGCCACTGCTTTGCCGTACTTTGCCACCACTTTGCAGTACTTTGCCACTGCCTTGCCGTACTTTGCCACTACTTTGCAGTACTTTGCTACTACTTTGCAGTACTTTGCCACTGCTTTGCCGTACTTTGTCACTACTTTGCAGTACTTTGCCACTACATTGCCGTACTTTGCCACTCCTTTGCCGTACTTTGCCACTCCATTGCCGTACTTTGCCACTCCTTTGTCGTACTTTGCCACTACTTTGCCGTACTTTGCCACTACTTTGCAGTACTTTGCCATTACTTTGCAGTACTTTGCCACTACATTGCATTACTTTGCCACTTCTTTGCAGTACTTTGCCACTCCTTTGCCATACTTGGCCACTACTTTGTAGTACTTTGCCACTACTTTGCTGTACTCTGCCACTGCTTTGCCGTACTTTGCCACTGATTTGCCGTACTTTGCCACTACTTTGCAGTATTTTGCCACTACATTGCAGTACTTTGACACTACTTTACAGTACTTTGCCACTACTTTGCAGTACTTTGCCACTACTTTGCCACTGCTTTGCCGTACTTTGCCACTACTTTGCAGTACTTTGCCACTGCTTTGCCCTACTTTACCACTGCTTTGTCGTACTTTGCCACTACGTTGCGGTACTTTGCAACTCCTTTGCTGTACTTTGCCACTGCTTTGCCGTACTTTGCCACTACTTTGCCGTACTTTGCCACTCCTTTGCTGTACTCTGCCACTGCTTTGCCGTACTTTCCACTGATTTGCCGTATTTTGCCACTACTTTGCCGTACTTTGCAACTACTTTGAAGTACTTTGCCACTGCTTTGCCGTACTTTGCTACTGCTTTGCCGTACTTTGCCACTACTTTGTCGTACTTTGCGACTACTTTGCTGTACTCTGCCACTGCTTTGCCGTACTTTGCCGTACTTTGACACTACCCTGCAGTACTTTGCCACTACTTTGCAGTACTTTGCGACGACTTTTCAGCACTTTGTCACAACTTTTCAGTACTTTGCCACAAATTTTCAGTACTTTGCCACAATTTTCAGCACATTGCCACTACTTTTCAGCACTTTGCCACAACTTTTCAGTACTTTGCCACACTTTTCAGTACTTTGCCACGAATTTTCAGCACTTTGCCACAACTTTTCAGTACTTTGCCACACTTTTCAGTACTTTGCCACGACTTTGCCACAACTTTTCAGTACTTTGCCACTACTTTTCAGCTCTTTGCCACAACATTTCAGTACTTTACCACAGTTTCAGTACTTTGCCACTGCTTTTCAGTACTTTGCCAATAATTTTCAGCACTATGCCACAACTTTTCAGTACTTTGCCACACTTTTCAGCACTTTGCCACAACTTTTCAGTACTTTGCCACACTTTTCAGCACTTTGCCACTAATTTTCAGCACTTTGCCACTACCTTTCAGTACTTTGCCACTACCTTTCAGTACTTTGCCACTTCTTTTCAGCACTTTGCCACAACTTGTCAGTACTTTGCCACACTTTTCAGTACTTTGCCACGACTTTGCCACAAGTTTTCAGTACTTTGCCACAACTTTTCAGTACTTTGCCACACTTTTCAGTACTTTGCAACTGCTTTTCAGTACTTTGCCACTACATTTCGGCACTTTGCCGCAACTTTTCAGTACTTTGACACACTTTTTAGCACTTTGCCACTACTTTTCACTACTTTGCCACTACTTTTCAGCACTTTGCCACACTTTTCAGTACTTTGCCACAACTTTTCAGTACTTTGCCACATTTTTCAGCACTTTGCCACAACTTTTCAGTACTTTGCCACACTTTTCAGTACTTTGCCACTATTTTGAAACACTTTTCAGCACTTTGCCACTACTTTTCAGTATTTTGCCACACTTTTCAGCACTTTGCCACTACTTTTCAGTACTTTGCCACAATTTTCAGTACTTTGACACACTTTTCAGCACTTTGCCACTACTTTTCAGTACTTTACCACACTTTTCAGTACTTTGCCACTGCTTTTCAGTACTTTGCCAATAATTTTCAGCACTTTGCCACAACTTTCCATTACGTTGCCACACTTTTCAGTACTTTGCCACGACTTTGCCACAACTTTTCAGTACTTCGCCACACTTTTCAGTACTTTGCCACTACCTTTCAGTACTTTGCCACTACTTTTCAGCACTTTGCCACAACTTTTCAGTACTTTGCCACTACTTTTCAGCACTTTCCCACAATTTTCAGTACTTTGACACACTTTTCAGCACTTTGCCACACTTTTCAGCACTTTGCCACTACTTCTCAGAACTTTGCCACACTTTTCAGCACTTTGCCACTACTTTTCAGTACTTTGCCACTACTTTTCAGCACTTTGCCACAATTTTCAGTACTTTGACACACTTTTCAGCACTTTGCCACTACTTTTCAGTACTTTCCCACTACTGTTCAGCACTTTGCCACAACTTTTCAGCACTTTGCCACAACTTTTCAGTACTTTGCCACACTTTTCAGTACTTTCCCACTACTTTGACACAATTTTCAGCACTTTGCCACTACTTTTCAGTACTTTGCCACACTTTTCAGCACTTTGACACTACTTGTCAGTACTTTGCCACTACTTTTCAGTACTTTGCCACACTTTTTACCACTCTGCCACTACTTTTTAGCACTTTGCCACAGCTTTTCAGTACTTTGCCACTACTTTTCAGCACTTTGCCACAACTTTTCAGTACTTTGCCACACTTTTCAGTACTTTGCGACTACTTTGCCACAACATTTCTGTACTTTGCCACACTTTTCAGTACTTTGCCACTGCTTTTCAGTACTTTGCCACTACATTGCCGCACTTTGCCACTCCTTTGCCGTACTTTGCCACTACTTTGCCGTACTTTGCCACTACTTTGCCGTACTTTGCCACTACTTTGCAGTACTTTGCCATTACTTTGCAGTACTTTGCCACTACATTGCATTACTTTGCCACTACTTCGCAGTACTTTGCCATACTTTGCCACTACTTTGCCGTACTTTGCCACACTCTGCCACTGCTTTGCCATACTTTGCCACTGCTTTGCCGTACTTTGCCACTACTTTGCCGTACTTTGACACTACCCTGCAGTACTTTGCCACTGCTTTGCCGTACTTTGCCACTACTTTGCCGTAATTTGACACTACCCTGCAGTACTTTGCCACTACTTTGCAGTACTTTGCAACTACTTTTCAGCACTTTGCTACAACTTTTCAGTACTTTGCCACTACTTTTCACCACTTTGCCACAACTTTTCAGTACTTTGCCACATTTTTCAGTGCTTTGCCACTACATTTAGTACTTTGCCACACTTCGCAGGACTTTGCCACTACTTTTCAGTACTTTGCCACTACTTTTCAGCACTTTGCCACACTTTTAAGTACTTTGCCACTACTTTGCCACTACTTTTCAGTACTTTGCCACACTTTTCAGCACTTTGCCACTTCTTTTCAGCACTTTGCCACTACTTGTCATTACTTTGCCACACTTTTCTGCACTTTGCCCCTACTTTTCAGTAATTTGCCACTACTTTTCAGCACTTTGCCACTACTTTTCAGTACTTTGCCACTACTTTGCAGTACTTAGCCATTACTTTGCCACTACATTGCATTACATTGCCACTACTTTGCAGTACTTTGCCACTCCTTTGCCACTACTTTGTTGTACTTTGCCACTCCTTTGCCGTACTTTGCCTCTGCTATACCGTACTTTGCCACTCCTTTGCCGTACTTTGCCACTACTTTTCAGTACTTTGCCACTACTTTGCAGTACTTTGCCATTACTTTGCAGCACTTTGCCACTACATTGCATTACATTGCCACTACTTCGCAGTACTTTGCCACTCCTTTGCCATACTTTGCCACTACTTTGTTGTACTTTGCCACTACTTTGCCGTACTTTGCCACCACTTTGCTGTACTTTGCCACTATTTTGCCGTACTTTGCCACAACTTTGCCGTAATTTGACACTACCCTGCAGTACTTTGCCACTACTTTGCAGTACTTTGCCACTACTTTGCAGTACTTCGCCTCTGCTTTGCCGTACGTTGCCACTATTTTGCCTTACTCTGCCTCTGCTTTGCCGTACTTTGCCACTACTTTGCAGTACGTTGCCACTGCTTTGCCGTACTTTGCCACTGCTTTGCCGTACTTTGCCACTGCTTTACAGTACTTTGCCACTACTTTGCAGTATTTTGTCACTACTTTGCAGTACTTTGCTACTACTTTGCCGTACTTTGACACTGAGTTGCCGTATTTTGCCACTACTTTGCAGTACTTTGGCACTCTTTTTCAGTACTTTGCCACTGCTTTGCCGTACTTTGCCACTGCTTTGTTGTACTTTGCCACTGCTTTGTCGTACGTTGCCTCTCATTTGCAATACTTTGCCACTGCATTGCAATACTTTGCCCCTACTTTGCCACTACTTTTCCGTACTTCGCCACTACTTTGCCGTACTTTGCCACTGCTTTGCCGCACTTTGCCACTGCTTTGCCGTACTTTGCCACCACTTTGCAGTACTTTGCCACTGCCTTGCCGTACTTTGCCACTACTTTGCAGTACTTTGCTACTACTTTGCAGTACTTTGCCACTGCTTTGCCGTACTTTGTCACTACTTTGCAGTACTTTGCCACTACATTGCCGTACTTTGCCACTCCTTTGCCGTACTTTGCCACTCCTTTGCCGTACTTTGCCACTCCTTTGTCGTACTTTGCCACTACTTTGCCGTACTTTGCCACTACTTTGCAGTACTTTGCCATTACTTTGCAGTACTTTGCCACTACATTGCATTACTTTGCCACTTCTTTGCAGTACTTT
Source organism: Saccoglossus kowalevskii (assembly GCF_978046115.1). Taxonomy (NCBI): domain Eukaryota; kingdom Metazoa; phylum Hemichordata; class Enteropneusta; family Harrimaniidae; genus Saccoglossus; species Saccoglossus kowalevskii. Next base: position 28,893 of record NC_140655.1, read on the forward strand.
GCCACTCCTTTGCCATACTTGGCCACTACTTTGTAGTACTTTGCCACTACTTTGCTGTACTCTGCCACTGCTTTGCCGTACTTTGCCACTGATTTGCCGTACTTTGCCACTACTTTGCAGTACTTTGCCACTACATTGCAGTACTTTGCCACTACTTTACAGTACTTTGCCACTACTTTGCAGTACTTTGCCACTACTTTGCCACTGCTTTGCCGTACTTTGCCACTACTTTGCAGTACTTTGCCAGTACTTTGCAGCACTTTGCCACTACATTGCATTACATTGCCACTACTTCGCAGTACTTTGCCACTCCTTTGCCATACTTTGCCACTACTTTGTTGTACTTTGCCACTACTTTGCCGTACTTTGCCACCACTTTGCTGTACTTTGCCACTATTTTGCCGTACTTTGCCACAACTTTGCCGTAATTTGACACTACCCTGCAGTACTTTGCCACTACTTTGCAGTACTTTGCCACTACTTTGCAGTACTTCGCCTCTGCTTTGCCGTACGTTGCCACTATTTTGCCTTACTCTGCCTCTGCTTTGCCGTACTTTGCCACTACTTTGCAGTACGTTGCCACTGCTTTGCCGTACTTTGCCACTGCTTTGCCGTACTTTGCCACTGCTTTACAGTACTTTGCCACTACTTTGCAGTATTTTGTCACTACTTTGCAGTACTTTGCTACTACTTTGCCGTACTTTGACACTGAGTTGCCGTATTTTGCCACTACTTTGCAGTACTTTGGCACTCTTTTTCAGTACTTTGCCACTGCTTTGCCGTACTTTGCCACTGCTTTGTTGTACTTTGCCACTGCTTTGTCGTACGTTGCCTCTCATTTGCAATACTTTGCCACTGCATTGCAATACTTTGCCCCTACTTTGCCACTACTTTTCCGTACTTCGCCACTACTTTGCCGTACTTTGCCACTGCTTTGCCGCACTTTGCCACTGCTTTGCCGTACTTTGCCACCACTTTGCAGTACTTTGCCACTGCCTTGCCGTACTTTGCCACTACTTTGCAGTACTTTGCTACTACTTTGCAGTACTTTGCCACTGCTTTGCCGTACTTTGTCACTACTTTGCAGTACTTTGCCACTACATTGCCGTACTTTGCCACTCCTTTGCCGTACTTTGCCACTCCATTGCCGTACTTTGCCACTCCTTTGTCGTACTTTGCCACTACTTTGCCGTACTTTGCCACTACTTTGCAGTACTTTGCCATTACTTTGCAGTACTTTGCCACTACATTGCATTACTTTGCCACTTCTTTGCAGTACTTTGCCACTCCTTTGCCATACTTGGCCACTACTTTGTAGTACTTTGCCACTACTTTGCTGTACTCTGCCACTGCTTTGCCGTACTTTGCCACTGATTTGCCGTACTTTGCCACTACTTTGCAGTATTTTGCCACTACATTGCAGTACTTTGCCACTACTTTACAGTACTTTGCCACTACTTTGCAGTACTTTGCCACTACTTTGCCACTGCTTTGCCGTACTTTGCCACTACTTTGCAGTACTTTGCCACTGCTTTGCCCTACTTTACCACTGCTTTGTCGTACTTTGCCACTACGTTGCGGTACTTTGCAACTCCTTTGCTGTACTTTGCCACTGCTTTGCCGTACTTTGCCACTACTTTGCCGTACTTTGCCACTCCTTTGCTGTACTCTGCCACTGCTTTGCCGTACTTTCCACTGATTTGCCGTACTTTGCCACTACTTTGCCGTACTTTGCAACTACTTTGAAGTACTTTGCCACTGCTTTGCCGTACTTTGCTACTGCTTTGCCGTACTTTGCCACTACTTTGTCGTACTTTGCGACTACTTTGCTGTACTCTGCCACTGCTTTGCCGTACTTTGCCGTACTTTGACACTACCCTGCAGTACTTTGCCACTACTTTGCAGTACTTTGCGACGACTTTTCAGCACTTTGTCACAACTTTTCAGTACTTTGCCACAAATTTTCAGTACTTTGCCACAATTTTCAGCACATTGCCACTACTTTTCAGCACTTTGCCACAACTTTTCAGTACTTTGCCACACTTTTCAGTACTTTGCCACGAATTTTCAGCACTTTGCCACAACTTTTCAGTACTTTGCCACACTTTTCAGTACTTTGCCACGACTTTGCCACAACTTTTCAGTACTTTGCCACTACTTTTCAGCTCTTTGCCACAACATTTCAGTACTTTACCACAGTTTCAGTACTTTGCCACTGCTTTTCAGTACTTTGCCAATAATTTTCAGCACTATGCCACAACTTTTCAGTACTTTGCCACACTTTTCAGCACTTTGCCACAACTTTTCAGTACTTTGCCACACTTTTCAGCACTTTGCCACTAATTTTCAGCACTTTGCCACTACCTTTCAGTACTTTGCCACTACCTTTCAGTACTTTGCCACTTCTTTTCAGCACTTTGCCACAACTTTTCAGTACTTTGCCACACTTTTCAGTACTTTGCCACGACTTTGCCACAAGTTTTCAGTACTTTGCCACAACTTTTCAGTACTTTGCCACACTTTTCAGTACTTTGCAACTGCTTTTCAGTACTTTGCCACTACATTTCGGCACTTTGCCGCAACTTTTCAGTACTTTGACACACTTTTTAGCACTTTGCCACTACTTTTCACTACTTTGCCACTACTTTTCAGCACTTTGCCACACTTTTCAGTACTTTGCCACAACTTTTCAGTACTTTGCCACATTTTTCAGCACTTTGCCACAACTTTTCAGTACTTTGCCACACTTTTCAGTACTTTGCCACTATTTTGAAACACTTTTCAGCACTTTGCAACTACTTTTCAGTATTTTGCCACACTTTTCAGCACTTTGCCACTACTTTTCAGTACTTTGCCACAATTTTCAGTACTTTGACACACTTTTCAGCACTTTGCCACTACTTTTCAGTACTTTCCCACTACTGTTCATCACTTTGCCACAACTTTTCAGCACTTTGCCACAACTTTTCAGTACTTTGCCACACTTTTCAGTACTTTGCCACTACTTTGCCACAATTTTCAGCACTTTGCCACTACTTTTCAGTACTTTGCCACACTTTTCAGCACTTTGCCACTACTTGTCAGTACTTTGCCACTACTTTTCAGTACTTTGCCACACTTTTTACCACTCTGCCACTACTTTTCACTACTTTGCCAAATCTTTTCAGTACTTTGCCACTACTTGTCAGCACTTTGCCACAACTTTTCAGTACTTTGCCACACTTTTCAGTACTTTGCGACTACTTTGCCACAACATTTCTGTACTTTGCCACACTTTTCAGTACTTTGCCACTGCTTTTCAGTACTTTGCCACTACTTTTCAGCAATTTGCCACAACTTTTCAGTACTTTGCCACACTTTTCAGTACTTTGCGACTACTTTGCCACAACATTTCTGTACTTTGCCACACTTTTCAGTACTTTGCCACTGCTTTTCAGTACTTTGCCACTACATTGCCGCACTTTGCCACTCCTTTGCCGTACTTTGCCACTACTTTGCCGTACTTTGCCACTACTTTGCCGTACTTTGCCACTACTTTGCAGTACTTTGCCATTACTTTGCAGTACTTTGCCACTACATTGCATTACTTTGCCACTACTTCGCAGAACTTTGCCACTCTTTGCCATACTTTGCCACTACTTTGTCGTACTTTGCCACACTCTGCCACTGCTTTGCCATACTTTGCCACTGCTTTGCCGTACTTTGCCACTACTTTGCCGTACTTTAACACTACCCTGCAGTACTTTGCCACTGCTTTGCCGTACTTTGCCACTACTTTGCCGTAATTTGACACTACCCTGCAGTACTTTGCCACTACTTTGCAGTACTTTGCAACTACTTTGCAATACTTTGCCACTGCTTTGCCGTACGTTACCACTATTTTGCCGTACTCTGCCTCTGCTTTGCCGTACTTTGCCACTACTTTGCAGTACTTTGCCACTACATTGCAGTACTTTGCTACTACTTTGTTGTACTTTGCCACTACTTTGCAGTACTTTGGCACTCTTTTGCAGTACTTTGCCACCACTTTGCAGTACTTTGCCACTGCATTGCAATACTTTGCCACTACTTTGCCACTACTTTTCCGTACTTTGCCACTGCTTTGCCGTACTTTGCCACTGCTTTGCTGTACTTTGCCGTATTTGCCACCACTTTGCAGTACTTTGCCACTGCCTTGCCGTACTTTGCCACTACCTTACCGTACTTTTCCACTTCATTGCCGTACTTTACCACTAATTTGCAGTACTTTGCTACTACATTGCAGGACTTTGCCACTACTTTTCAGCGCTTTGCCACAACTTTTCAGTACTTTGCCACTACTTTTCACCACTTTGCCACAACTTTTCAGTACTTTGCCACATTTTTCAGTGCTTTGCCACTACATTTAGTACTTTGCCACACTTCGAAGGACTTTGCCACTACTTTTCAGTACTTTGCCACTACTTTTCAGCACTTTGCCACACTTTTAAGTACTTTGCCACTACTTTGCCACTACTTTTCAGTACTTTGCCACACTTTTCAGCACTTTGCCACTTCTTTTCAGCACTTTGCCACTACTTTTCATTACTTTGCCACACTTTTCTGCACTTTGCCCCTACTTTTCAGTAATTTGCCACTACTTTTCAGCAATTTGCCACTACTTTTCAGTACTTTGCCACTACTTTGCAGTACTTAGCCATTACTTTGCCACTACATTGCATTACATTGCCACTACTTTGCAGTACTTTGCCACTCCTTTGCCACTACTTTGTTGTACTTTGCCACTCCTTTGCCGTATTATGCCTCTGCTTTACCGTACTTTGCACTCCTTTGCCGTACTTTGCCACTACTTTGCAGTACTTTGCCATTACTTTGCAGCACTTTGCCACTACATTGCATTACATTGCCACTACTTCGCAGTACTTTGCCACTCCTTTGCCACTACTTTGTTGTACTTTGCCACTACTTTGCCGTACTTTGCCACGACTTTGCTGTACTTTGCCACTATTTTGCCGTACTTTGCCACAACTTTGCAGTAATTTGACACTACCCTGCAGTACTTTGCCACTACTTTGCAGTACTTTGCCACTACTTTGCAATACTTCGCCACTGCTTTGCCGTACGTTGCCACGATTTTGCCTTACGCTGCCTCTGCTTTGCCGTACTTTGCCACTACTTTGCAGTACTTTGCCATTACTTTGCCACTACATTGCATTACTTTGCCACTACTTCGCAGTACTTTGCCACTCTTTGCCATACTTTGCCACTACTTTGCCACTACTTTGCCGTACTTTGCCACACTCTGCCACTGCTTTGCCATACTTTGCCACTGCTTTGCCGTACTTTGCCACTACTTTGCCGTACTTTGACCATACCCTGCAGTACTTTGCCACTGCTTTGCCGTACTTTGCCACTACTTTGCCGTAATTTGACACTACCCTGCAGTACTTTGCCACTACTTTGCAGTACTTTGCAACTACTTTGCAGTACTTTGCCACTGCTTTGCCGTACTTTGCCACTATTTTGCCGTACTCTGCCTCTGCTTTGCCGTACTTTGCCACTACTTTGCAGTACGTTGCCACTGCTTTGCCGTACTTTGCCTCTGCTTTGCCACTGTTTTACCGTACTTTGCCACTACTTTGCAGTATTTTGTCACAACTTTGCAGTACTTTGCTACTACTTTGCTGTACTTTGCCACTACTTTGCAGTACTTTGGCACTCTTTTGCAGTACTTTGCCACCACTTTGCAGTACTTTGCCACTGCATTGCAATACTTTGCCACTGCTTTGCCGTACTTTGCCACTACTTTGCCGTACTTTGACCCTACCCTGCAGTACTTTGCCACTGCTTTGCCGTACTTTGCCACTACTTTGCCGTAATTTGACACTACCCTGCAGTACTTTGCCACTACTTTGCAGTACTTTGCAACTACTTTGCAATACTTTGCCACTGCTTTGCCGTACTTTGCCACTATTTTGCCATACTCTGCCTCTGCTTTGCCGTACTTTGCCACTACTTTGCAGTACTTTGCCACTACATTGCAGTACTTTGCTACTACTTTGTTGTACTTTGCCACTACTTTGCAGTACTTTGGCACTCTTTTGCAGTACTTTGCCACCACTTTGCAGTACTTTGCCACTGCATTGCAATACTTTGCCACTACTTTGCCACTACTTTTCCGTACTTTGCCACTGCTTTGCCGTACTTTGCCACTGCTTTGCTGTACTTTGCCACTACTTTGCCGTACTTTGCCACCACTTTGCAGTACTTTGCCACTGCCTTGCCGTACTTTGCCACTACCTTACCGTACTTTTCCACTTCATTGCCGTACTTTACCACTACTTTGCAGTACTTTGCTACTACATTGCAGGACTTTGCCACTACTTTTCAGCGCTTTGCCACAACTTTTCAGTACTTTGCCACTACTTTTCACCACTTTGCCACAACTTTTCAGTACTTTGCCACATTTTTCAGTGCTTTGCCACTTCATTTAGTACTTTGCCACACTTCGAAGGACTTTGCCACTACTTTTCAGTACTTTGCCACTACTTTTCAGCACTTTGCCACACTTTTAAGTACTTTGCCACTACTTTGCCACTACTTTTCAGTACTTTGCCACACTTTTCAGCACTTTGCCACTTCTTTTCCGCACTTTGCCACTACTTTTCATTACTTTGCCACACTTTTCTGCACTTTGCCCCTACTTTTCAGTAATTTGCCACTACTTTTCAGCACTTTGCCACTACTTTTCAGTACTTTGCCACTACTTTGCAGTACTTAGCCATTACTTTGCCACTACATTGCATTACATTGCCACTACTTTGCAGTACTTTGCCACTCCTTTGCCGCTACTTTGTTGTACTTTGCCACTCCTTTGCCGTATTATGCCTCTGCTTTACCGTACTTTGCACTCCTTTGCCGTACTTTGCCACTACTTTTCAGTACTTTGCCACTACTTTGCCGTACTTTGCCACTACTTTGCAGTACTTTGCCATTACTTTGCAGCACTTTGCCACTACATTGCATTACATTGCAACTACTTCGCAGTACTTTGCCACTCCTTTGCCACTACTTTGTTGTACTTTGCCACTACTTTGCCGTATTTTGCCACGACTTTGCTGTACTTTGCCACTATTTTGTAGTACTTTGCCACAACTTTGCCGTAATTTGACACTACCCTGCAGTACTTTGCCACTACTTTGCAGTACTTTGCCACTACTTTGCAGTACTTCGCCACTGCTTTGCCGTACGTTGCCACGATTTTGCCTTACTCTGCCTCTGCTTTGCCGTACTTTGCCACTACTTTGCAGTACTTTGCCATTACTTTGCAGTACTTTGCCACTACATTGCATTACTTTGCCACTACTTCGCAGTACTTTGCCACTCTTTGCCATACTTTGCCACTACTTTGCCACTACTTTGCCGTACTTTGCCACACTCTGCCACTGCTTTGCCATACTTTGCCACTGCTTTGCCGTACTTTGCCACTACTTTGCCGTACTTTGACCCTACCCTGCAGTACTTTGCCACTGCTTTGCCGTACTTTGCCACTACTTTGCCGTAATTTGACACTACCCTGCAGTACTTTGCCACTACTTTGCAGTACTTTGCAACTACTTTGCAGTACTTTGCCACTGCTTTGCCGTACTTTGCCACTATTTTGCCGTACTCTGCCTCTGCTTTGCCGTACTTTGCCACTACTTTGCAGTACGTTGCCACTGCTTCGCCGTTCTTTGCCTCTGCTTTGCCACTGCTTTACCGTACTTTGCCACTACTTTGCAGTATTTTGTCACAACTTTGCAGTACTTTGCTACTACTTTGCTGTACTTTGCCACTACTTTGCAGTACTTTGGCACTCTTTTGCAGTACTTTGCCACCACTTTGCAGTACTTTGCCACTGCATTGCAATACTTTGCCACTACTTTGCCACTACTTTTCCGTACTTTGCTGTACTTTGCCACTGCTTTGCCGTACTTTGCCACTACCTTACCGTACTTTACCACTTCATTGCCGTACTTTACCACTACTTTGCAGTACTTTGCTACTACTTTGCAGTACTTTGCCACTACTTTTCAGCACTTTGCCACAACTTTTCAGTACTTTGCCACTACTTTTCACCACTTCGCCACAACTTTTCAGTACTTTGCCACATTTTTCAGTGCTTTGCCACTACATTTAGTACTTTGCCACACTTCGCAGGACTTTGCCACTACTTTTCAGTACTTTGCCACTACTTTTCAGCACTTTGCCACACTTTTAAGTACTTTGCCACTACTTTTCAGTACTTTGCCACACTTTTCAGCACTTTGCCACTTCTTTTCAGCACTTTGCCACTACTTTTCATTACTTTGCCACACTTTTCTGCACTTTGCCCCTACTTTTCAGTAATTTGCCACTACTTTTCAGCACTTTGCCACTACTTTTCAGTACTTTGCCACTACTTTGCAGTACTTAGCCATTACTTTGCCACTACATTGCATTACATTGCCACTACTTTGCAGTACTTTGCCACATTTTTCAGTGCTTTGCCACTACATTTAGTACTTTGCCACACTTCGCATGACTTTGCCACTACTTTTCAGTACTTTGCCACTACTTTTCAGCACTTTGCCACACTTTTAAGTACTTTGCCACTACTTTTCAGTACTTTGCCACACTTTTCAGCACTTTGCCACTTCTTTTCAGCACTTTGCCACTACTTTTCATTACTTTGCCACACTTTTCTGCACTTTGCCCCTACTTTTCAGTAATTTGCCACTACTTTTCAGCACTTTGCCACTACTTTTCAGTACTTTGCCACTACTTTGCATTACTTAGCCATTACTTTGCCACTACATTGCATTACATTGCCACTACTTTGCAGTACTTTGCCACATTTTTCCGTGCTTTGCCACTACATTTAGTACTTTGCCACACTTCGCAGGACTTTGCCACTACTTTTCAGTACTTTGCCACTACTTTTCAGCACTTTCCCACACTTTTAAGTACTTTGCCACTACTTTTCAGTACTTTGCCACACTTTTCAGCACTTTGCCACTTCTTTTCAGCACTTTGCCACTACTTTTCATTACTTTGCCACACTTTTCTGCACTTTGCCCCTACTTTTCAGTAATTTGCCACTACTTTTCAGCACTTTGCCACTACTTTTCAGTACTTTGCCACTACTTTGCAGTACTTAGCCATTACTTTGCCACTACATTGCATTACATTGCCACTACTTTGCAGTACTTTGACACTCCTTTGCCGTACTGTGCCTCTGCTTTACCGTACTTTGCCACTCCTTTGCCGTACTTTGCCACTGCTTTTCAGTACTTTGCCACTACTTTGCCTTACTTTGCCAATACTTTGCAGTACTTTGCCATTATTTTGCAGCACTTTGCCACTACATTGCATTACATTGCCACTACTTCGCAGTACTTTTCCACTCCTTTGCCATACTTTGCCACTCCTTTGTTGTACTTTGCCACTACTTTGCCGTACTTTACCACGACTTTGCTGTACTTTGCCACTATTTTGCCGTACTTTGCCACAACTTTGCCGTAATTTGACACTACCCTGCAGTACTTTGCCACTGCTTTACAGTACTTTGCCACTACTTTGCAGTATTTTGTCACTACTTTGCAGTACTTTGCTACTACTTTGCTGTACTTTTCCACTACTTTGCAGTACTTTGGCACTCTTTTGCAGTACTTTGCCACCACTTTGCAGTACTTTGCCACTGCATTGCAATACTTTGCCACTACTTTGCCACTACTTTTCCTTACTTTGCTGTACTTTGCCACTGCTTTGCCGTACTTTGCCACTGCTTTGCCGTACTTTGCCACTACTTTGCCGTACTTTGCCACCACTTTGCAGTACTTTGCCACTGCCTTACCGTACTTTGCCACTACCTTACCGTACTTTACCACTTCATTGCCGTACTTTACCACTACTTTGCAGTACTTTGCTACTACTTTGCAGTACTTTGCCACTACTTTTCAGCACTTTGCCACAACTTTTCAGTACTTTGCCACTACTTTTCACCACTTCGCCACAACTTTTCAGTACTTTGCCACATTTTTCAGTGCTTTGCCACTACATTTAGTACTTTGCTACACTTCGCAGGACTTTGCCACTACTTTTCAGTACTTTGCCACTACTTTTCAGCACTTTGCCACACTTTTAAGTACTTTGCCACTACTTTGCCACTACTTTTCATTACTTTGCCACACTTTTCTGCACTTTGCCCCTACTTTTCAGTAATTTGCCACTACTTTTCAGCACTTTGCCACTACTTTTCAGTACTTTGCCACTACTTTGCAGTACTTAGCCATTACTTTGCCACTACATTGCATTACATTGCCACTACTTTGCAGTACTTTGCCACTCCTTTACCACTACTTTGTTGTACTTTGCCACTCCTTTGCCGTACTTTGCCTCTGCTTTACCGTACTTTGCCACTCCTTTGTTGTACTTTGCCACTACTTTGCCGTACTTTACCACGACTTTGCTGTACTTTGCCACTATTTTGCCGTACTTTGCCACAACTTTGCCGTAATTTGACACTACCCTGCAGTACTTTGCCACTGCTTTATGGTACTTTGCCACTACTTTGCAGTATTTTGTCACTACTTTGCAGTACTTTGCTACTACTTTGCTGTACTTTTCCACTACTTTGCAGTACTTTGGCACTCTTTTGCAGTACTTTGCCACCACTTTGCAGTACTTTGCCACTGCATTGCAATACTTTGCCACTACTTTGCCACTACTTTTCCTTACTTTGCTGTACTTTGCCACTGCTTTGCCGTACTTTGCCACTGCTTTGCCGTACTTTGCCACTACTTTGCCGTACTTTGCCACCACTTTGCAGTACTTTGCCACTGCCTTACCGTACTTTGCCACTACCTTACCGTACTTTACCACTTCATTGCCGTACTTTACCACTACTTTGCAGTACTTTGCTACTACTTTGCAGTACTTTGCCACTACTTTTCAGCACTTTGCCACAACTTTTCAGTACTTTGCCACTACTTTTCACCACTTCGCCACAACTTTTCAGTACTTTGCCACATTTTTCAGTGCTTTGCCACTACATTTAGTACTTTGCTACACTTCGCAGGACTTTGCCACTACTTTTCAGTACTTTGCCACTACTTTTCAGCACTTTGCCACACTTTTAAGTACTTTGCCACTACTTTGCCACTACTTTTCATTACTTTGCCACACTTTTCTGCACTTTGCCCCTACTTTTCAGTAATTTGCCACTACTTTTCAGCACTTTGCCACTACTTTTCAGTACTTTGCCACTACTTTGCAGTACTTAGCCATTACTTTGCCACTACATTGCATTACATTGCCACTACTTTGCAGTACTTTGCCACTCCTTTACCACTACTTTGTTGTACTTTGCCACTCCTTTGCCGTACTTTGCCTCTGCTTTACCGTACTTTGCCACTCCTTTGCCGTACTTTGCCACTACTTTTCAGTACTTTGCCACTACTTTGCCGTACTTTGCCAATACTTTGCAGTACTTTGCCATTACTTTGCAGCACTTTGCCACTACATTGCATTACATTGCCACTACTTCGCAGTACTTTTCCACTCCTTTGCCATACTTTGCCACTACTTTGTTGTACTTTGCCACTGCTTTGCCGTACTTTGCCACTGCTTTGTTGTACTTTGCCACTGCTTTGTCGTACGTTGCCTCTCATTTGCAATACTTTGCCACTGCATTGCAATACTTTGCCCCTACTTTGCCACTACTTTTCCGTACTTCGCCACTACTTTGCCGTACTTTGCCACTGCTTTGCCGCACTTTGCCACTGCTTTGCCGTACTTTGCCACCACTTTGCAGTACTTTGCCACTGCCTTGCCGTACTTTGCCACTACTTTGCAGTACTTTGCTACTACTTTGCAGTACTTTGCCACTGCTTTGCCGTACTTTGTCACTACTTTGCAGTACTTTGCCACTACATTGCCGTACTTTGCCACTCCTTTGCCGTACTTTGCCACTCCTTTGCCGTACTTTGCCACTCCTTTGTCGTACTTTGCCACTACTTTGCCGTACTTTGCCACTACTTTGCAGTACTTTGCCATTACTTTGCAGTACTTTGCCACTACATTGCATTACTTTGCCACTTCTTTGCAGTACTTTGCCACTCCTTTGCCATACTTGGCCACTACTTTGTAGTACTTTGCCACTACTTTGCTGTACTCTGCCACTGCTTTGCCGTACTTTGCCACTGATTTGCCGTACTTTGCCACTACTTTGCAGTACTTTGCCACTACATTGCAGTACTTTGCCACTACTTTTCACCACTTTGCCACAACTTTTCAGTACTTTGCCACATTTTTCAGTGCTTTGCCACTTCATTTAGTACTTTGCCACACTTCGAAGGACTTTGCCACTACATTGCATTACATTGCCACTACTTTGCAGTACTTTGCCACTCCTTTACCACTACTTTGTTGTACTTTGCCACTCCTTTGCCGTACTTTGCCTCTGCTTTACCGTACTTTGCCACTCCTTTGCCGTACTTTGCCACTACTTTTCAGTACTTTGCCACTACTTTGCCGTACTTTGCCAATACTTTGCAGTACTTTGCCATTACTTTGCAGCACTTTGCCACTACATTGCATTACATTGCCACTACTTCGCAGTACTTTTCCACTCCTTTGCCATACTTTGCCACTACTTTGTTGTACTTTGCCACAGCTTTGCCGTACTTTGCCACTGCTTTGTTGTACTTTGCCACTGCTTTGTCGTACGTTGCCTCTCATTTGCAATACTTTGCCACTGCATTGCAATACTTTGCCCCTACTTTGCCACTACTTTTCCGTACTTCGCCACTACTTTGCCGTACTTTGCCACTGCTTTGCCGCACTTTGCCACTGCTTTGCCGTACTTTGCCACCACTTTGCAGTACTTTGCCACTGCCTTGCCGTACTTTGCCACTACTTTGCAGTACTTTGCTACTACTTTGCAGTACTTTGCCACTGCTTTGCCGTACTTTGTCACTACTTTGCAGTACTTTGCCACTACATTGCCGTACTTTGCCACTCCTTAGCCGTACTTTGCCACTCCTTTGCCGCTACTTTGCCACTCCTTTGTCGTACTTTGCCACTACTTTGCCGTACTTTGCCACTACTTTGCAGTACTTTGCCATTACTTTGCAGTACTTTGCCACTACATTGCATTACTTTGCCACTTCTTTGCAGTACTTTGCCACTCCTTTGCCATACTTGGCCACTACTTTGTAGTACTTTGCCACTACTTTGCTGTACTCTGCCACTGCTTTGCCGTACTTTGCCACTGATTTGCCGTACTTTGCCACTACTTTGCAGTATTTTGCCACTACATTGCAGTACTTTGCCACTACTTTACAGTACTTTGCCACTACTTTGCAGTACTTTGCCACTACTTTGCCACTGCTTTGCCGTACTTTGCCACTACTTTGCAGTACTTTGCCACTGCTTTGCCCTACTTTACCACTGCTTTGTCGTACTTTGCCACTACGTTGCGGTACTTTGCAACTCCTTTGCTGTACTTTGCCACTGCTTTGCCGTACTTTGCCACTACTTTGCCGTACTTTGCCACTCCTTTGCTGTACTCTGCCACTGCTTTGCCGTACTTTCCACTGATTTGCCGTACTTTGCCACTACTTTGCCGTACTTTGCAACTACTTTGAAGTACTTTGCCACTGCTTTGCCGTACTTTGCTACTGCTTTGCCGTACTTTGCCACTACTTTGTCGTACTTTGCGACTACTTTGCTGTACTCTGCCACTGCTTTGCCGTACTTTGCCGTACTTTGACACTACCCTGCAGTACTTTGCCACTACTTTGCAGTACTTTGCGACGACTTTTCAGCACTTTGTCACAACTTTTCAGTACTTTGCCACAAATTTTCAGTACTTTGCCACAATTTTCAGCACATTGCCACTACTTTTCAGCACTTTGCCACAACTTTTCAGTACTTTGCCACACTTTTCAGTACTTTGCCACGAATTTTCAGCACTTTGCCACAACTTTTCAGTACTTTGCCACACTTTTCAGTACTTTGCCACGACTTTGCCACAACTTTTCAGTACTTTGCCACTACTTTTCAGCTCTTTGCCACAACATTTCAGTACTTTACCACAGTTTCAGTACTTTGCCACTGCTTTTCAGTACTTTGCCAATAATTTTCAGCACTATGCCACAACTTTTCAGTACTTTGCCACACTTTTCAGCACTTTGCCACAACTTTTCAGTACTTTGCCACACTTTTCAGCACTTTGCCACTAATTTTCAGCACTTTGCCACTACCTTTCAGTACTTTGCCACTACCTTTCAGTACTTTGCCACTTCTTTTCAGCACTTTGCCACAACTTTTCAGTACTTTGCCACACTTTTCAGTACTTTGCCACGACTTTGCCACAAGTTTTCAGTACTTTGCCACAACTTTTCAGTACTTTGCCACACTTTTCAGTACTTTGCAACTGCTTTTCAGTACTTTGCCACTACATTTCGGCACTTTGCCGCAACTTTTCAGTACTTTGACACACTTTTTAGCACTTTGCCACTACTTTTCACTACTTTGCCACTACTTTTCAGCACTTTGCCACACTTTTCAGTACTTTGCCACAACTTTTCAGTACTTTGCCACATTTTTCAGCACTTTGCCACAACTTTTCAGTACTTTGCCACACTTTTCAGTACTTTGCCACTATTTTGAAACACTTTTCAGCACTTTGCAACTACTTTTCAGTATTTTGCCACACTTTTCAGCACTTTGCCACTACTTTTCAGTACTTTGCCACAATTTTCAGTACTTTGACACACTTTTCAGCACTTTGCCACTACTTTTCAGTACTTTCCCACTACTGTTCATCACTTTGCCACAACTTTTCAGCACTTTGCCACAACTTTTCAGTACTTTGCCACACTTTTCAGTACTTTGCCACTACTTTGCCACAATTTTCAGCACTTTGCCACTACTTTTCAGTACTTTGCCACACTTTTCAGCACTTTGCCACTACTTGTCAGTACTTTGCCACTACTTTTCAGTACTTTGCCACACTTTTTACCACTCTGCCACTACTTTTCACTACTTTGCCAAATCTTTTCAGTACTTTGCCACTACTTGTCAGCACTTTGCCACAACTTTTCAGTACTTTGCCACACTTTTCAGTACTTTGCGACTACTTTGCCACAACATTTCTGTACTTTGCCACACTTTTCAGTACTTTGCCACTGCTTTTCAGTACTTTGCCACTACTTTTCAGCAATTTGCCACAACTTTTCAGTACTTTGCCACACTTTTCAGTACTTTGCGACTACTTTGCCACAACATTTCTGTACTTTGCCACACTTTTCAGTACTTTGCCACTGCTTTTCAGTACTTTGCCACTACATTGCCGCACTTTGCCACTCCTTTGCCGTACTTTGCCACTACTTTGCCGTACTTTGCCACTACTTTGCCGTACTTTGCCACTACTTTGCAGTACTTTGCCATTACTTTGCAGTACTTTGCCACTACATTGCATTACTTTGCCACTACTTCGCAGAACTTTGCCACTCTTTGCCATACTTTGCCACTACTTTGTCGTACTTTGCCACACTCTGCCACTGCTTTGCCATACTTTGCCACTGCTTTGCCGTACTTTGCCACTACTTTGCCGTACTTTAACACTACCCTGCAGTACTTTGCCACTGCTTTGCCGTACTTTGCCACTACTTTGCCGTAATTTGACACTACCCTGCAGTACTTTGCCACTACTTTGCAGTACTTTGCAACTACTTTGCAATACTTTGCCACTGCTTTGCCGTACGTTACCACTATTTTGCCGTACTCTGCCTCTGCTTTGCCGTACTTTGCCACTACTTTGCAGTACTTTGCCACTACATTGCAGTACTTTGCTACTACTTTGTTGTACTTTGCCACTACTTTGCAGTACTTTGGCACTCTTTTGCAGTACTTTGCCACCACTTTGCAGTACTTTGCCACTGCATTGCAATACTTTGCCACTACTTTGCCACTACTTTTCCGTACTTTGCCACTGCTTTGCCGTACTTTGCCACTGCTTTGCTGTACTTTGCCGTATTTGCCACCACTTTGCAGTACTTTGCCACTGCCTTGCCGTACTTTGCCACTACCTTACCGTACTTTTCCACTTCATTGCCGTACTTTACCACTAATTTGCAGTACTTTGCTACTACATTGCAGGACTTTGCCACTACTTTTCAGCGCTTTGCCACAACTTTTCAGTACTTTGCCACTACTTTTCACCACTTTGCCACAACTTTTCAGTACTTTGCCACATTTTTCAGTGCTTTGCCACTACATTTAGTACTTTGCCACACTTCGAAGGACTTTGCCACTACTTTTCAGTACTTTGCCACTACTTTTCAGCACTTTGCCACACTTTTAAGTACTTTGCCACTACTTTGCCACTACTTTTCAGTACTTTGCCACACTTTTCAGCACTTTGCCACTTCTTTTCAGCACTTTGCCACTACTTTTCATTACTTTGCCACACTTTTCTGCACTTTGCCCCTACTTTTCAGTAATTTGCCACTACTTTTCAGCAATTTGCCACTACTTTTCAGTACTTTGCCACTACTTTGCAGTACTTAGCCATTACTTTGCCACTACATTGCATTACATTGCCACTACTTTGCAGTACTTTGCCACTCCTTTGCCACTACTTTGTTGTACTTTGCCACTCCTTTGCCGTATTATGCCTCTGCTTTACCGTACTTTGCACTCCTTTGCCGTACTTTGCCACTACTTTGCAGTACTTTGCCATTACTTTGCAGCACTTTGCCACTACATTGCATTACATTGCCACTACTTCGCAGTACTTTGCCACTCCTTTGCCACTACTTTGTTGTACTTTGCCACTACTTTGCCGTACTTTGCCACGACTTTGCTGTACTTTGCCACTATTTTGCCGTACTTTGCCACAACTTTGCAGTAATTTGACACTACCCTGCAGTACTTTGCCACTACTTTGCAGTACTTTGCCACTACTTTGCAATACTTCGCCACTGCTTTGCCGTACGTTGCCACGATTTTGCCTTACGCTGCCTCTGCTTTGCCGTACTTTGCCACTACTTTGCAGTACTTTGCCATTACTTTGCCACTACATTGCATTACTTTGCCACTACTTCGCAGTACTTTGCCACTCTTTGCCATACTTTGCCACTACTTTGCCACTACTTTGCCGTACTTTGCCACACTCTGCCACTGCTTTGCCATACTTTGCCACTGCTTTGCCGTACTTTGCCACTACTTTGCCGTACTTTGACCATACCCTGCAGTACTTTGCCACTGCTTTGCCGTACTTTGCCACTACTTTGCCGTAATTTGACACTACCCTGCAGTACTTTGCCACTACTTTGCAGTACTTTGCAACTACTTTGCAGTACTTTGCCACTGCTTTGCCGTACTTTGCCACTATTTTGCCGTACTCTGCCTCTGCTTTGCCGTACTTTGCCACTACTTTGCAGTACGTTGCCACTGCTTTGCCGTACTTTGCCTCTGCTTTGCCACTGTTTTACCGTACTTTGCCACTACTTTGCAGTATTTTGTCACAACTTTGCAGTACTTTGCTACTACTTTGCTGTACTTTGCCACTACTTTGCAGTACTTTGGCACTCTTTTGCAGTACTTTGCCACCACTTTGCAGTACTTTGCCACTGCATTGCAATACTTTGCCACTGCTTTGCCGTACTTTGCCACTACTTTGCCGTACTTTGACCCTACCCTGCAGTACTTTGCCACTGCTTTGCCGTACTTTGCCACTACTTTGCCGTAATTTGACACTACCCTGCAGTACTTTGCCACTACTTTGCAGTACTTTGCAACTACTTTGCAATACTTTGCCACTGCTTTGCCGTACTTTGCCACTATTTTGCCGTACTCTGCCTCTGCTTTGCCGTACTTTGCCACTACTTTGCAGTACTTTGCCACTACATTGCAGTACTTTGCTACTACTTTGTTGTACTTTGCCACTACTTTGCAGTACTTTGGCACTCTTTTGCAGTACTTTGCCACCACTTTGCAGTACTTTGCCACTGCATTGCAATACTTTGCCACTACTTTGCCACTACTTTTCCGTACTTTGCCACTGCTTTGCCGTACTTTGCCACTGCTTTGCTGTACTTTGCCACTACTTTGCCGTACTTTGCCACCACTTTGCAGTACTTTGCCACTGCCTTGCCGTACTTTGCCACTACCTTACCGTACTTTTCCACTTCATTGCCATACTTTACCACTACTTTGCAGTACTTTGCTACTACATTGCAGGACTTTGCCACTACTTTTCAGCGCTTTGCCACAACTTTTCAGTACTTTGCCACTACTTTTCACCACTTTGCCACAACTTTTCAGTACTTTGCCACATTTTTCAGTGCTTTGCCACTTCATTTAGTACTTTGCCACACTTCGAAGGACTTTGCCACTACTTTTCAGTACTTTGCCACTACTTTTCAGCACTTTGCCACACTTTTAAGTACTTTGCCACTACTTTGCCACTACTTTTCAGTACTTTGCCACACTTTTCAGCACTTTGCCACTTCTTTTCCGCACTTTGCCACTACTTTTCATTACTTTGCCACACTTTTCTGCACTTTGCCCCTACTTTTCAGTAATTTGCCACTACTTTTCAGCACTTTGCCACTACTTTTCAGTACTTTGCCACTACTTTGCAGTACTTAGCCATTACTTTGCCACTACATTGCATTACATTGCCACTACTTTGCAGTACTTTGCCACTCCTTTGCCGCTACTTTGTTGTACTTTGCCACTCCTTTGCCGTATTATGCCTCTGCTTTACCGTACTTTGCACTCCTTTGCCGTACTTTGCCACTACTTTTCAGTACTTTGCCACTACTTTGCCGTACTTTGCCACTACTTTGCAGTACTTTGCCATTACTTTGCAGCACTTTGCCACTACATTGCATTACATTGCAACTACTTCGCAGTACTTTGCCACTCCTTTGCCACTACTTTGTTGTACTTTGCCACTACTTTGCCGTATTTTGCCACGACTTTGCTGTACTTTGCCACTATTTTGTAGTACTTTGCCACAACTTTGCCGTAATTTGACACTACCCTGCAGTACTTTGCCACTACTTTGCAGTACTTTGCCACTACTTTGCAGTACTTCGCCACTGCTTTGCCGTACGTTGCCACGATTTTGCCTTACTCTGCCTCTGCTTTGCCGTACTTTGCCACTACTTTGCAGTACTTTGCCATTACTTTGCAGTACTTTGCCACTACATTGCATTACTTTGCCACTACTTCGCAGTACTTTGCCACTCTTTGCCATACTTTGCCACTACTTTGCCACTACTTTGCCGTACTTTGCCACACTCTGCCACTGCTTTGCCATACTTTGCCACTGCTTTGCCGTACTTTGCCACTACTTTGCCGTACTTTGACCCTACCCTGCAGTACTTTGCCACTGCTTTGCCGTACTTTGCCACTACTTTGCCGTAATTTGACACTACCCTGCAGTACTTTGCCACTACTTTGCAGTACTTTGCAACTACTTTGCAGTACTTTGCCACTGCTTTGCCGTACTTTGCCACTATTTTGCCGTACTCTGCCTCTGCTTTGCCGTACTTTGCCACTACTTTGCAGTACGTTGCCACTGCTTCGCCGTTCTTTGCCTCTGCTTTGCCACTGCTTTACCGTACTTTGCCACTACTTTGCAGTATTTTGTCACAACTTTGCAGTACTTTGCTACTACTTTGCTGTACTTTGCCACTACTTTGCAGTACTTTGGCACTCTTTTGCAGTACTTTGCCACCACTTTGCAGTACTTTGCCACTGCATTGCAATACTTTGCCACTACTTTGCCACTACTTTTCCGTACTTTGCTGTACTTTGCCACTGCTTTGCCGTACTTTGCCACTACCTTACCGTACTTTACCACTTCATTGCCGTACTTTACCACTACTATGCAGTACTTTGCTACTACTTTGCAGTACTTTGCCACTACTTTTCAGCACTTTGCCACAACTTTTCAGTACTTTGCCACTACTTTTCACCACTTCGCCACAACTTTTCAGTACTTTGCCACATTTTTCAGTGCTTTGCCACTACATTTAGTACTTTGCCACACTTCGCAGGACTTTGCCACTACTTTTCAGTACTTTGCCACTACTTTTCAGCACTTTGCCACACTTTTAAGTACTTTGCCACTACTTTTCAGTACTTTGCCACACTTTTCAGCACTTTGCCACTTCTTTTCAGCACTTTGCCACTACTTTTCATTACTTTGCCACACTTTTCTGCACTTTGCCCCTACTTTTCAGTAATTTGCCACTACTTTTCAGCACTTTGCCACTACTTTTCAGTACTTTGCCACTACTTTGCAGTACTTAGCCATTACTTTGCCACTACATTGCATTACATTGCCACTACTTTGCAGTACTTTGCCACATTTTTCAGTGCTTTGCCACTACATTTAGTACTTTGCCACACTTCGCATGACTTTGCCACTACTTTTCAGTACTTTGCCACTACTTTTCAGCACTTTGCCACACTTTTAAGTACTTTGCCACTACTTTTCAGTACTTTGCCACACTTTTCAGCACTTTGCCACTTCTTTTCAGCACTTTGCCACTACTTTTCATTACTTTGCCACACTTTTCTGCACTTTGCCCCTACTTTTCAGTAATTTGCCACTACTTTTCAGCACTTTGCCACTACTTTTCAGTACTTTGCCACTACTTTGCATTACTTAGCCATTACTTTGCCACTACATTGCATTACATTGCCACTACTTTGCAGTACTTTGCCACATTTTTCCGTGCTTTGCCACTACATTTAGTACTTTGCCACACTTCGCAGGACTTTGCCACTACTTTTCAGTACTTTGCCACTACTTTTCAGCACTTTCCCACACTTTTAAGTACTTTGCCACTACTTTTCAGTACTTTGCCACACTTTTCAGCACTTTGCCACTTCTTTTCAGCACTTTGCCACTACTTTTCATTACTTTGCCACACTTTTCTGCACTTTGCCCCTACTTTTCAGTAATTTGCCACTACTTTTCAGCACTTTGCCACTACTTTTCAGTACTTTGCCACTACTTTGCAGTACTTAGCCATTACTTTGCCACTACATTGCATTACATTGCCACTACTTTGCAGTACTTTGACACTCCTTTGCCGTACTGTGCCTCTGCTTTACCGTACTTTGCCACTCCTTTGCCGTACTTTGCCACTGCTTTTCAGTACTTTGCCACTACTTTGCCTTACTTTGCCAATACTTTGCAGTACTTTGCCATTATTTTGCAGCACTTTGCCACTACATTGCATTACATTGCCACTACTTCGCAGTACTTTTCCACTCCTTTGCCATACTTTGCCACTCCTTTGTTGTACTTTGCCACTACTTTGCCGTACTTTACCACGACTTTGCTGTACTTTGCCACTATTTTGCCGTACTTTGCCACAACTTTGCCGTAATTTGACACTACCCTGCAGTACTTTGCCACTGCTTTACAGTACTTTGCCACTACTTTGCAGTATTTTGTCACTACTTTGCAGTACTTTGCTACTACTTTGCTGTACTTTTCCACTACTTTGCAGTACTTTGGCACTCTTTTGCAGTACTTTGCCACCACTTTGCAGTACTTTGCCACTGCATTGCAATACTTTGCCACTACTTTGCCACTACTTTTCCTTACTTTGCTGTACTTTGCCACTGCTTTGCCGTACTTTGCCACTGCTTTGCCGTACTTTGCCACTACTTTGCCGTACTTTGCCACCACTTTGCAGTACTTTGCCACTGCCTTACCGTACTTTGCCACTACCTTACCGTACTTTACCACTTCATTGCCGTACTTTACCACTACTTTGCAGTACTTTGCTACTACTTTGCAGTACTTTGCCACTACTTTTCAGCACTTTGCCACAACTTTTCAGTACTTTGCCACTACTTTTCAGCACTTTGCCACTACTTTTCAGTACTTTGCCACTACTTTGCAGTACTTAGCCATTACTTTGCCACTACATTGCATTACATTGCCACTACTTTGCAGTACTTTGACACTCCTTTGCCGTACTGTGCCTCTGCTTTACCGTACTTTGCCACTCCTTTGCCGTACTTTGCCACTGCTTTTCAGTACTTTGCCACTACTTTGCCTTACTTTGCCAATACTTTGCAGTACTTTGCCATTATTTTGCAGCACTTTGCCACTACATTGCATTACATTGCCACTACTTCGCAGTACTTTTCCACTCCTTTGCCATACTTTGCCACTCCTTTGTTGTACTTTGCCACTACTTTGCCGTACTTTACCACGACTTTGCTGTACTTTGCCACTATTTTGCCGTACTTTGCCACAACTTTGCCGTAATTTGACACTACCCTGCAGTACTTTGCCACTGCTTTACAGTACTTTGCCACTACTTTGCAGTATTTTGTCACTACTTTGCAGTACTTTGCTACTACTTTGCTGTACTTTTCCACTACTTTGCAGTACTTTGGCACTCTTTTGCAGTACTTTGCCACCACTTTGCAGTACTTTGCCACTGCATTGCAATACTTTGCCACTACTTTGCCACTACTTTTCCTTACTTTGCTGTACTTTGCCACTGCTTTGCCGTACTTTGCCACTGCTTTGCCGTACTTTGCCACTACTTTGCCGTACTTTGCCACCACTTTGCAGTACTTTGCCACTGCCTTACCGTACTTTGCCACTACCTTACCGTACTTTACCACTTCATTGCCGTACTTTACCACTACTTTGCAGTACTTTGCTACTACTTTGCAGTACTTTGCCACTACTTTTCAGCACTTTGCCACAACTTTTCAGTACTTTGCCACTACTTTTCACCACTTCGCCACAACTTTTCAGTACTTTGCCACATTTTTCAGTGCTTTGCCACTACATTTAGTACTTTGCTACACTTCGCAGGACTTTGCCACTACTTTTCAGTACTTTGCCACTACTTTTCAGCACTTTGCCACACTTTTAAGTACTTTGCCACTACTTTGCCACTACTTTTCATTACTTTGCCACACTTTTCTGCACTTTGCCCCTACTTTTCAGTAATTTGCCACTACTTTTCAGCACTTTGCCACTACTTTTCAGTACTTTGCCACTACTTTGCAGTACTTAGCCATTACTTTGCCACTACATTGCATTACATTGCCACTACTTTGCAGTACTTTGCCACTCCTTTACCACTACTTTGTTGTACTTTGCCACTCCTTTGCCGTACTTTGCCTCTGCTTTACCGTACTTTGCCACTCCTTTGTTGTACTTTGCCACTACTTTGCCGTACTTTACCACGACTTTGCTGTACTTTGCCACTATTTTGCCGTACTTTGCCACAACTTTGCCGTAATTTGACACTACCCTGCAGTACTTTGCCACTGCTTTACAGTACTTTGCCACTACTTTGCAGTATTTTGTCACTACTTTGCAGTACTTTGCTACTACTTTGCTGTACTTTTCCACTACTTTGCAGTACTTTGGCACTCTTTTGCAGTACTTTGCCACCACTTTGCAGTACTTTGCCACTGCATTGCAATACTTTGCCACTACTTTGCCACTACTTTTCCTTACTTTGCTGTACTTTGCCACTGCTTTGCCGTACTTTGCCACTGCTTTGCCGTACTTTGCCACTACTTTGCCGTACTTTGCCACCACTTTGCAGTACTTTGCCACTGCCTTACCGTACTTTGCCACTACCTTACCGTACTTTACCACTTCATTGCCGTACTTTACCACTACTTTGCAGTACTTTGCTACTACTTTGCAGTACTTTGCCACTACTTTTCAGCACTTTGCCACAACTTTTCAGTACTTTGCCACTACTTTTCACCACTTCGCCACAACTTTTCAGTACTTTGCCACATTTTTCAGTGCTTTGCCACTACATTTAGTACTTTGCTACACTTCGCAGGACTTTGCCACTACTTTTCAGTACTTTGCCACTACTTTTCAGCACTTTGCCACACTTTTAAGTACTTTGCCACTACTTTGCCACTACTTTTCATTACTTTGCCACACTTTTCTGCACTTTGCCCCTACTTTTCAGTAATTTGCCACTACTTTTCAGCACTTTGCCACTACTTTTCAGTACTTTGCCACTACTTTGCAGTACTTAGCCATTACTTTGCCACTACATTGCATTACATTGCCACTACTTTGCAGTACTTTGCCACTCCTTTACCACTACTTTGTTGTACTTTGCCACTCCTTTGCCGTACTTTGCCTCTGCTTTACCGTACTTTGCCACTCCTTTGCCGTACTTTGCCACTACTTTTCAGTACTTTGCCACTACTTTGCCGTACTTTGCCAATACTTTGCAGTACTTTGCCATTACTTTGCAGCACTTTGCCACTACATTGCATTACATTGCCACTACTTCGCAGTACTTTTCCACTCCTTTGCCATACTTTGCCACTACTTTGTTGTACTTTGCCACTGCTTTGCCGTACTTTGCCACTGCTTTGTTGTACTTTGCCACTGCTTTGTCGTACGTTGCCTCTCATTTGCAATACTTTGCCACTGCATTGCAATACTTTGCCCCTACTTTGCCACTACTTTTCCGTACTTCGCCACTACTTTGCCGTACTTTGCCACTGCTTTGCCGCACTTTGCCACTGCTTTGCCGTACTTTGCCACCACTTTGCAGTACTTTGCCACTGCCTTGCCGTACTTTGCCACTACTTTGCAGTACTTTGCTACTACTTTGCAGTACTTTGCCACTGCTTTGCCGTACTTTGTCACTACTTTGCAGTACTTTGCCACTACATTGCCGTACTTTGCCACTCCTTTGCCGTACTTTGCCACTCCTTTGCCGTACTTTGCCACTCCTTTGTCGTACTTTGCCACTACTTTGCCGTACTTTGCCACTACTTTGCAGTACTTTGCCATTACTTTGCAGTACTTTGCCACTACATTGCATTACTTTGCCACTTCTTTGCAGTACTTTGCCACTCCTTTGCCATACTTGGCCACTACTTTGTAGTACTTTGCCACTACTTTGCTGTACTCTGCCACTGCTTTGCCGTACTTTGCCACTGATTTGCCGTACTTTGCCACTACTTTGCAGTACTTTGCCACTACATTGCAGTACTTTGCCACTACTTTTCACCACTTTGCCACAACTTTTCAGTACTTTGCCACATTTTTCAGTGCTTTGCCACTTCATTTAGTACTTTGCCACACTTCGAAGGACTTTGCCACTACATTGCATTACATTGCCACTACTTTGCAGTACTTTGCCACTCCTTTACCACTACTTTGTTGTACTTTGCCACTCCTTTGCCGTACTTTGCCTCTGCTTTACCGTACTTTGCCACTCCTTTGCCGTACTTTGCCACTACTTTTCAGTACTTTGCCACTACTTTGCCGTACTTTGCCAATACTTTGCAGTACTTTGCCATTACTTTGCAGCACTTTGCCACTACATTGCATTACATTGCCACTACTTCGCAGTACTTTTCCACTCCTTTGCCATACTTTGCCACTACTTTGTTGTACTTTGCCACAGCTTTGCCGTACTTTGCCACTGCTTTGTTGTACTTTGCCACTGCTTTGTCGTACGTTGCCTCTCATTTGCAATACTTTGCCACTGCATTGCAATACTTTGCCCCTACTTTGCCACTACTTTTCCGTACTTCGCCACTACTTTGCCGTACTTTGCCACTGCTTTGCCGCACTTTGCCACTGCTTTGCCGTACTTTGCCACCACTTTGCAGTACTTTGCCACTGCCTTGCCGTACTTTGCCACTACTTTGCAGTACTTTGCTACTACTTTGCAGTACTTTGCCACTGCTTTGCCGTACTTTGTCACTACTTTGCAGTACTTTGCCACTACATTGCCGTACTTTGCCACTCCTTAGCCGTACTTTGCCACTCCTTTGCCGTACTTTGCCACTCCTTTGTCGTACTTTGCCACTACTTTGCTGTACTTTGCCACTACTTTGCAGTACTTTGCCATTACTTTGCAGTACTTTGCCACTACATTGCATTACTTTGCCACTTCTTTGCAGTACTTTGCCACTCCTTTGCCATACTTGGCCACTACTTTGTAGTACTTTGCCACTACTTTGCTGTACTCTGCCACTGCTTTGCCGTACTTTGCCACTGATTTGCCGTACTTTGCCACTACTTTGCAGTACTTTTGCCACTACATTGCAGTACTTTGCCACTACTTTACAGTACTTTGCCACACTTTGCAGTACTTTGCCACTACTTTGCCACTGCTTTGCCGTACTTTGCCACTACTTTGCAGTACTTTGCCACTGCTTTGCCCTACTTTACCACTGCTTTGTCGTACTTTGCCACTACTTTGCGGTACTTTGCAACTCCTTTGCTGTACTTTGCCACTGCTTTGCCGTACTTTGCCACTACTTTGCCGTACTTTGCCACTCCTTTGCTGTACTCTGCCACTGCTTTGCCGTACTTTCCACTGATTTGCCGTACTTTGCCACTACTTTGCCGTACTTTGCAACTACTTTGAAGTACTTTGCCACTGCTTTGCCGTACTTTGCCACTGCTTTGCCGTACTTTGCCACTACTTTGTCGTACTTTGCGACTACTTTGCTGTACTCTGCCACTGCTTTGCCGTACTTTGCCGTACTTTGACACTACCCTGCAGTACTTTGCCACTACTTTGCAGTACTTTGCGACGACTTTTCAGCACTTTGTCACAACTTTTCAGTACTTTGCCACAAATTTTCAGTACTTTGCCACAATTTTCAGCACATTGCCACTACTTTTCAGCACTTTGCCACAACTTTTCAGTACTTTGCCACACTTTTCAGTACTTTGCCACGACTTTTCAGCACTTTGCCACAACTTTTCAGTACTTTGCCACACTTTTCAGTACTTTGCCACGACTTTGCCACAACTTTTCAGTACTTTGCCACTACTTTTCAGCTCTTTGCCACAACATTTCAGTACTTTACCACAGTTTCAGTACTTTGCCACTGCTTTTCAGTACTTTGCCAATAATTTTCAGCACTATGCCACAACTTTTCAGTACTTTGCCACACTTTTCAGCACTTTGCCACAACTTTTCAGTACTTTGCCACACTTTTCAGCACTTTGCCACTAATTTTCAGCACTTTGCCACTACCTTTCAGTACTTTGCCACTACCTTTCAGTACTTTGCCACTTCTTTTCAGCACTTTGCCACAACTTTTCAGTACTTTGCCACACTTTTCAGTACTTTGCCACGACTTTGCCACAAGTTTTCAGTACTTTGCCACAACTTTTCAGTACTTTGCCACACTTTTCAGTACTTTGCAACTGCTTTTCAGTACTTTGCCACTACATTTCGGCACTTTGCCACATCTTTTCAGCACTTTGCCACAACTTTCCAGTACTTTGCCACACTTTTCAGTACTTTGCCACTACTTTTCAGCACTTTGCCACACTTTTCAGTACTTTGCCACGACTTTTCAGCACATTGTCAGAAGTGTTCAGTACTTTGCCACACTTTTCAGTACTTTGCCACGACTTTGCCGCAACTTTTCAGTACTTTGACACACTTTTTAGCACTTTGCCACTACTTTTCACTACTTTGCCACTACTTTTCAGCACTTTGCCACACTTTTCAGTACTTTGCCACAACTTTTCAGTACTTTGCCACATTTTTCAGCACTTTGCCACAACTTTTCAGTACTTTGCCACACTTTTCAGTTCTTTGCCACTATTTTGAAACACTTTTCAGCACTTTGCCACTACTTTTCAGTATTTTGCCACACTTTTCAGCACTTTGCCACTACTTTTCAGTACTTTGCCACAATTTTCAGTACTTTGACACACTTTTCAGCACTTTGCCACTACTTTTCAGTACTTTCCCACTACTGTTCATCACTTTGCCACAACTTTTCAGCACTTTGCCACAACTTTTCAGTACTTTGCCACACTTTTCAGTACTTTGCCACTACTTTGCCACAATTTTCAGCACTTTGCCACTACTTGTCAGTACTTTGCCACTACTTTTCAGTACTTTGCCACACTTTTTACCACTCTGCCACTACTTTTCACTACTTTGCCAAATCTTTTCAGTACTTTGCCACTACTTGTCAGCACTTTGCCACAACTTTTCAGTACTTTGCCACACTTTTCAGTACTTTGCGACTACTTTGCCACAACATTTCTGTACTTTGCCACACTTTTCAGTACTTTGCCACTGCTTTTCAGTACTTTGCCACTACTTTTCAGCAATTTGCCACAACTTTTCAGTACTTTGCCACACTTTTCAGTACTTTGCGACTACTTTGCCACAACATTTCTGTACTTTGCCACACTTTTCAGTACTTTGCCACTGCTTTTCAGTACTTTGCCACTACATTGCCGCACTTTGCCACTCCTTTGCCGTACTTTGCCACTACTTTGCCGTACTTTGCCACTACTTTGCCGTACTTTGCCACTACTTTGCAGTACTTTGCCATTACTTTGCATTACTTTGCCACTACATTGCATTACTTTGCCACTACTTCGCAGAACTTTGCCACTCTTTGCCATACTTTGCCACTACTTTGTCGTACTTTGCCACACTCTGCCACTGCTTTGCCATACTTTGCCACTGCTTTGCCGTACTTTGCCACTACTTTGCCGAACTTTAACACTACCCTGCAGTACTTTGCCACTGCTTTGCCGTACTTTGCCACTACTTTGCCGTAATTTGACACTACCCTGCAGTACTTTGCCACTACTTTGCAGTACTTTGCAACTACTTTGCAATACTTTGCCACTGCTTTGCCGTACTTTACCACTATTTTGCCGTACTCTGCTTCTGCTTTGCCGTACTTTGCCACTACTTTGCAGTACTTTGCCACTACATTGCAGTACTTTGCTACTACTTTGTTGTACTTTGCCACTACTTTGCAGTACTTTGGCACTCTTTTGCAGTACTTTGCCACCACTTTGCAGTACTTTGCCACTGCATTGCAATACTTTGCCACTACTTTGCCACTACTTTTCCGTACTTTGCCACTGCTTTGCCGTACTTTGCCACTGCTTTGCTGTACTTTGCCGTACTTTGCCACCACTTTGCAGTACTTTGCCACTGCCTTGCCGTACTTTGCCACTACCTTACCGTACTTTTCCACTTCATTGCCGTACTTTACCACTAATTTGCAGTACTTTGCTACTACATTGCAGGACTTTGCCACTACTTTTCAGCGCTTTGCCACAACTTTTCAGTACTTTGCCACTACTTTTCACCACTTTGCCACAACTTTTCAGTACTTTGCCACATTTTTCAGTGCTTTGCCACTACATTTAGTACTTTGCCACACTTCGAAGGACTTTGCCACTACTTTTCAGTACTTTGCCACTACTTTTCAGCACTTTGCCACACTTTTAAGTACTTTGCCACTACTTTGCCACTACTTTTCAGTACTTTGCCACACTTTTCAGCACTTTGCCACTTCTTTTCAGCACTTTGCCACTACTTTTCATTACTTTGCCACACTTTTCTGCACTTTGCCCCTACTTTTCAGTAATTTGCCACTACTTTTCAGCAATTTGCCACTACTTTTCAGTACTTTGCCACTACTTTGCAGTACTTAGCCATTATTTTGCCACTACATTGCATTACATTGCCACTACTTTGCAGTACTTTGCCACTCCTTTGCCACTACTTTGTTGTACTTTGCCACTCCTTTGCCGTATTATGCCTCTGCTTTACCGTACTTTGCACTCCTTTGCCGTACTTTGCCACTACTTTTCAGTACTTTGCCACTACTTTGCCGTACTTTGCCACTACTTTGCAGTACTTTGCCATTACTTTGCAGCACTTTGCCACTACATTGCATTACATTGCCACTACTTCGCAGTACTTTGCCACTCCTTTGCCATACTTTGCCACTACTTTGTTGTACTTTGCCACTACTTTGCCGTACTTTGCCACGACTTTGCTGTACTTTGCCACTATTTTGCCGTACTTTGCCACAACTTTGCCGTAATTTGACACTACCCTGCAGTACTTTGCCACTACTTTGCAGTACTTTGCCACTACTTTGCAGTACTTCGCCACTGCTTTGCCGTACGTTGCCACGATTTTGCCTTACTCTGCCTCTGCTTTGCCGTACTTTGCCACTACTTTGCAGTACTTTGCCATTACTTTGCCACTACATTGCATTACTTTGCCACTACTTCGCAGTACTTTGCCACTCTTTGCCATACTTTGCCACTACTTTGCCACTACTTTGCCGTACTTTGCCACACTCTGCCACTGCTTTGCCATACTTTGCCACTGCTTTGCCGTACTTTGCCACTACTTTGCCGTACTTTGACCCTACCCTGCAGTACTTTGCCACTGCTTTGCCGTACTTTGCCACTACTTTGCCGTAATTTGACACTACCCTGCAGTACTTTGCCACTACTTTGCAGTACTTTGCAACTACTTTGCTGTACTTTGCCACTGCTTTGCCGTACTTTGCCACTATTTTGCCGTACTCTGCCTCTGCTTTGCCGTACTTTGCCACTACTTTGCAGTACGTTGCCACTGCTTTGCCGTACTTTGCCTCTGCTTTGCCACTGTTTTACCGTACTTTGCCACTACTTTGCAGTATTTTGTCACAACTTTGCAGTACTTTGCTACTACTTTGCTGTACTTTGCCACTACTTTGCAGTACTTTGGCACTCTTTTGCAGTACTTTGCCACCACTTTGCAGTACTTTGCCACTGCATTGCAATACTTTGCCACTGCTTTGCCGTACTTTGCCACTACTTTGCCGTACTTTGACCCTACCCTGCAGTACTTTGCCACTGCTTTGCCGTACTTTGCCACTACTTTGCCGTAATTTGACACTACCCTGCAGTACTTTGCCACTACTTTGCAGTACTTTGCAACTACTTTGCAATACTTTGCCACTGCTTTGCCGTACTTTGCCACTATTTTGCCGTACTCTGCCTCTGCTTTGCCGTACTTTGCCACTACTTTGCAGTACTTTGCCACTACATTGCAGTACTTTGCTACTACAATGTTGTACTTTGCCACTACTTTGCAGTACTTTGGCACTCTTTTGCAGTACTTTGCCACCACTTTGCAGTACTTTGCCACTGCATTGCAATACTTTGCCACTACTTTTCCGTACTTTGCCACTGCTTTGCCGTACTTTGCCACTGCTTTGCTGTACTTTGCCACTACTTTGCCGTACTTTGCCACCACTTTGCAGTACTTTGCCACTGCCTTGCCGTACTTTGCCACTACCTTACCGTACTTTTCCACTTCATTGCCGTACTTTACCACTACTTTGCAGTACTTTGCTACTACATTGCAGGACTTTGCCACTACTTTTCAGCGCTTTGCCACAACTTTTCAGTACTTTGCCACTACTTTTCACCACTTTGCCACAACTTTTCAGTACTTTGCCACATTTTTCAGTGCTTTGCCACTTCATTTAGTACTTTGCCACACTTCGAAGGACTTTGCCACTACTTTAGTGTACTTTGCCACTACTTTTCAGCACTTTGCCACACTTTTAAGTACTTTGCCACTACTTTGCCACTACTTTTCAGTACTTTGCCACACTTTTAAGCACTTTGCCACTTCTTTTCAGCACTTTGCCACTACTTTTCATTACTTTGCCACACTTTTCTGCACTTTGCCCCTACTTTTCAGTAATTTGCCACTACTTTTCAGCACTTTGCCACTACTTTTCAGTACTTTGCCACTACTTTGCAGTACTTAGCCATTACTTTGCCACTACATTGCATTACATTGCCACTACTTTGCAGTACTTTGCCACTCCTTTGCCGCCACTTTGTTGTACTTTGCCACTCCTTTGCCGTATTATGCCTCTGCTTTACCGTACTTTGCACTCCTTTGCCGTACTTTGCCACTACTTTTCAGTACTTTGCCACTACTTTGCCGTACTTTGCCACTACTTTGCAGTACTTTGCCATTACTTTGCAGCACTTTGCCACTACATTGCATTACATTGCCACTACTTCGCAGTACTTTGCCACTCCTTTGCCACTACTTTGTTGTACTTTGCCACTACTTTGCCGTATTTTGCCACGACTTTGCTGTACTTTGCCACTATTTTGTAGTACTTTGCCACAACTTTGCCGTAATTTGACACTACCCTGCAGTACTTTGCCACTACTTTGCAGTACTTTGCCACTACTTTGCAGTACTTCGCCACTGCTTTGCCGTACGTTGCCACGATTTTGCCTTACTCTGCCTCTGCTTTGCCGTACTTTGCCACTACTTTGCAGTACTTTGCCATTACTTTGCAGTACTTTGCCACTACATTGCATTACTTTGCCACTACTTCGCAGTACTTTGCCACTCTTTGCCATACTTTGCCACTACTTTGCCACTACTTTGTCGTACTTTGCCACACTCTGCCACTGCTTTGCCATACTTTGCCACTGCTTTGCCGTACTTTGCCACTACTTTGCCGTACTTTGACCCTACCCTGCAGTACTTTGCCACTGCTTTGCCGTACTTTGCCACTACTTTGCCGTAATTTGACACTACCCTGCAGTACTTTGCCACTACTTTGCAGTACTTTGCAACTACTTTGCAGTACTTTGCCACTGCTTTGCCGTACTTTGCCACTATTTTGCCGTACTCTGCCTCTGCTTTGCCGTACTTTGCCACTACTTTGCAGTACGTTGCCACTGCTTTGCCGTTCTTTGCCTCTGCTTTGCCACTGCTTTACCGTACTTTGCCACTACTTTGCAGTATTTTGTCACAACTTTGCAGTACTTTGCTACTACTTTGCTGTACTTTGCCACTACTTTGCAGTACTTTGGCACTCTTTTGCAGTACTTTGCCACCACTTTGCAGTACTTTGCCACTGCATTGCAATACTTTGCCACTACTTTGCCACTACTTTTCCGTACTTTGCTGTACTTTGCCACTGCTTTGCCGTACTTTGCCACTACCTTACCGTACTTTACCACTTCATTGCCGTACTTTACCACTACTTTGCAGTACTTTGCTACTACTTTGCAGTACTTTGCCACTACTTTTCAGCACTTTGCCACAACTTTTCAGTACTTTGCCACTACTTTTCACCACTTTGCCACAACTTTTCAGTACTTTGCCACATTTTTCAGTGCTTTGCCACTACATTTAGTACTTTGCCACACTTCGCAGGACTTTGCCACTACTTTTCAGTACTTTGCCACTACTTTTCAGCACTTTGCCACACTTTTAAGTACTTTGCCACTACTTTTCAGTACTTTGCCACACTTTTCAGCACTTTGCCACTTCTTTTCAGCACTTTGCCACTACTTTTCATTACTTTGCCACACTTTTCTGCACTTTGCCCCTACTTTTCAGTAATTTGCCACTACTTTTCAGCACTTTGCCACTACTTTTCAGTACTTTGCCACTACTTTGCAGTATTTAGCCATTACTTTGCCACTACATTGCATTACATTGCCACTACTTTGCAGTACTTTGCCACATTTTTCAGTGCTTTGCCACAACATTTAGTACTTTGCCACACTTCGCAGGACTTTGCCACTACTTTTCAGTACTTTGCCACTACTTTTCAGCACTTTGCCACACTTTTAAGTACTTTGCCACTACTTTTCAGTACTTTGCCACACTTTTCAGCACTTTGCCACTTCTTTTCAGCACTTTGCCACTACTTTTCATTACTTTGCCACACTTTTCTGCACTTTGCCCCTACTTTTCAGTAATTTGCCACTACTTTTCAGCACTTTGCCACTACTTTTCAGTACTTTGCCACTACTTTGCAGTACTTAGCCATTACTTTGCCACTACATTGCATTACATTGCCACTACTTTGCAGTACTTTGCCACTCCTTTGCCACTACTTTGTTGTACTTTGACACTCCTTTGCCGTACTGTGCCTCTGCTTTACCGTACTTTGCCACTCCTTTGCCGTACTTTGCCACTGCTTTTCAGTACTTTGCCACTACTTTGCCTTACTTTGCCAATACTTTGCAGTACTTTGCCATTACTTTGCAGCACTTTGCCACTACATTGCATTACATTGCCACTACTTCGCAGTACTTTTCCACTCCTTTGCCATACTTTGCCACTCCTTTGTTGTACTTTGCCACTACTTTGCCGTACTTTACCACGACTTTGCTGTACTTTGCCACTATTTTGCCGTACTTTGCCACAACTTTGCCGTAATTTGACACTACCCTGCAGTACTTTGCCACTGCTTTACAGTACTTTGCCACTACTTTGCAGTATTTTGTCACTACTTTGCAGTACTTTGCTACTACTTTGCCGTACTTTGACACTGAGTTGCCGTATTTTGCCACCACTTTGCAGTACTTTGCCACTGCATTGCAATACTTTGCCACTACTTTGCCACTACTTTTCCTTACTTTGCTGTACTTTGCCACTGCTTTGCCGTACTTTGCCACTGCTTTGCCGTACTTTGCCACTACTTTGCCGTACTTTGCCACCACTTTGCAGTACTTTGCCACTGCCTTACCGTACTTTGCCACTACCTTACCGTACTTTACCACTTCATTGCCGTACTTTACCACTACTTTGCAGTACTTTGCTACTACTTTGCAGTACTTTGCCACTACTTTTCAGCACTTTGCCACAACTTTTCAGTACTTTGCCACTACTTTTCACCACTTCGCCACAACTTTTCAGTACTTTGCCACATTTTTCAGTGCTTTGCCACTACATTTAGTACTTTGCCACACTTCGCAGGACTTTGCCACTACTTTTCAGTACTTTGCCACTACTTTTCAGCACTTTGCCACACTTTTAAGTACTTTGCCACTACTTTGCCACTACTTTTCATTACTTTGCCACTTTTTTCTGCACTTTGCCCCTACTTTTCAGTAATTTGCCACTACTTTTCAGCACTTTGCCACTACTTTTCAGTACTTTGCCACTACTTTGCAGTACTTAGCCATTACTTTGCCACTACATTGCATTACATTGCCACTACTTTGCAGTACTTTGCCACTCCTTTACCACTACTTTGTTGTACTTTGCCATTCCTTTGCCGTACTTTGCCTCTGCTTTACCGTACTTTGCCACTCCTTTGCCGTACTTTGCCACTACTTTTCAGTACTTTGCCACTACTTTGCCGTACTTTGCCAATACTTTGCAGTACTTTGCCATTACTTTGCAGCACTTTGCCACTACATTGCATTACATTGCCACTACTTCGCAGTACTTTTCCACTCCTTTGCCATACTTTGCCACTACTTTGTTGTACTTTGCCACTACTTTGCCGTACTTTGCCACGACTTTGCTGTACTTTGCCACTATTTTGCCGTACTTTGCCACAACTTTGCCGTAATTTGACACTACCCTGCAGTACTTTGCCACTACTTTGCAGTACTTTGCCACTGCTTTACAGTACTTTGCCACTACTTTGCAGTATTTTGTCACTACTTTGCAGTACTTTGCTACTACTTTGCCGTACTTTCACACTGAGTTGCCGTATTTTGCCACTACTTTGCAATACTTTGGCACTCTTTTTCAGTACTTTGCCACTGCTTTGCCGTACTTTGCCACTGCTTTGTTGTACTTTGCCACTGCTTTGTCATACGTTGCCTCTCATTTGCAATACTTTGCCACTGCATTGCAATACTTTGCTACTACTTTGCCACTACTTTTCCGTACTTTGCCACTGCTTTGCCACTGCTTTGCCGCACTTTGCCACTGCTTTGCCGTACTTTGCCACTACTTTGCCGTACTTTGCCACCACTTTGCAGTACTTTGCCACTGCCTTGCCGTACTTTGCCACTACTTTGCAGTACTTTGCTACTACTTTGCAGTACTTTGCCACTGCTTTGCCGTACTTTGTCACTCCTTTGCAGTACTTTGCCACTACATTGCCGTACTTTGCCACTCCTTTGCCGTACTTTGCCACTCCTTTGCCGTACTTTGCCACTCCTTTGTCGTACTTTGCCACTACTTTGCCGTACTTTGCCACTACTTTGCAGTACTTTGCCATTACTTTGCAGTACTTTGCCACTACATTGCATTACTTTGCCACTTCTTCGCAGTACTTTGCCACTCCTTTGCCATACTTTGCCACTACTTTGTAGTACTTTGCCACTACTTTGCTGTACTCTGCCACTGCTTTGCCGTACTTTGCCACTACTTTGCAGTACTTTGCCAATACATTGCAGTACTTTGCCACTACTTTACAGTACTTTGCCATTACTTTGCAGTACTTTGCCACTACTTTGCCACTGCTTTGCCGTACTTTGCCACTACTTTGCAGTACTTTGCCAGTGCTTTGCCCTACTTTACCACTGCTTTGTCGTACTTTGCCACTACTTTGCGGTACTTTGCAACTCCTTTGCTGTACTTTGCCACTGCTTTGCCATACTTTGCCACTACTTTGCCGTACTTTGCCACTCCTTTGCTGTACTCTGCCACTGCTTTGCAGTACTTTGCCACTGATTTGCCGTACTTTGCCACTACTTTGCCGTACTTTGACACTACCCTGCACTACTTTGCCACTACTTTGCAGTACTTTGCAACTACTTTGAAGTACTTTGCCACTGCTTTGCCGTACTTTGCCACTGCTTTGCCGTACTTTGCCACTACTTTGTCGTACTTTGCGACTACTTTGCTGTACTCTGCCACTGCTTTGCCGTACTTTGCCGTACTTTGACACTACCCTGCAGTACTTTGCCACTACTTTGCAGTACTTTGCAACTACTTTGCAGTACTTTGCCACTGCTTTGCCGTACTTTCCCACTATTTTGCCGTACTTTGCCACTACTTTGCCGTAATTTGACACTACCCTGCAGTACTTTGCCACTACTTTGCAGTACTTTGCAACTGCTTTGCTGTACTTTGCCACTGCTTTGCCGTACTTTGCAACTATTTTGCCGTACTCTGCCTCTGCTTTGCCGTACTTTGCCACTACGTTGCAGTACGTTGCCACTGCTTTGCCGTACTTTGCCACTGCTTTGCCGTACTTTGCCACTGCTTTGCCGTACTTTGCCACTATTTTGCAGTATTTTTCCACTACTTTGCAGTATTTTGCCACTACTTTGCA
The DNA here is from genome assembly GCF_978046115.1 of Saccoglossus kowalevskii. Classification (NCBI taxonomy): domain Eukaryota; kingdom Metazoa; phylum Hemichordata; class Enteropneusta; family Harrimaniidae; genus Saccoglossus; species Saccoglossus kowalevskii. Next base: position 65,814 of record NC_140655.1, read on the forward strand.
GTACGTTGCCACTGCTTTGCCGTACTTTGCCACTGCTTTGCCGTACTTTGCCACTGCTTTGCCGTACTTTGCCACTACTTTGTAGTATTTTGTCACTACATTGCAGTACTTTGAAAAAAAGTTGAAAAATTACTAAAAACACTACAGCACAACAGAAATTAGAAATAGGGTGCCTTATAAATATCAGAAAAGACCTATTTCCAGTAGTTGCTTTTCCTCAATATGTCAATAAACATGGCTGCCACAAATAAACAATTCTCACTAGCAGTCAATATTGTGTAAAATCTAGCCCCAGACGTGCGCAGAATACTTATAAAAGTGGGAACACCATTTAAAATCTGAGTTTCAGAAATACTCAAGTTACGACTGACATAAAACATAACGCGGAAAGCGTTGTTCTAAGCAACCCGCACAGCATTCAGATTAGCTTTGGAAAATACAGCCCATAAATGCGAATAATACATCGTAGTACAGAAAGTTGTATATGGTGTTTTGCACATGGTTTCGCGTTTTGCCTGCCTTGCTTTTGTCTGCCTTGCTTTCGTTGTGTTTTTGTTTTTGGTGTGGGCAGTGCAGCCAAGATGGCGGCCGCTATGACGAGTCAACGTAGCAACCACTTTGCGGGTCTGACAAGGAAACACGGCATTCGATGTGAATCAATTGATGGCGTCAATATTGAAGCATACGTAAACGATATTTCTTCTATTATAGGTGTTAAAAGCATTGTACCAGCTTCCCGAGCCAATGTAAGCGTAATAGTGTTTTTGGATTCTTTGAAATCAGTCGAAGAAATGTTTGTGTCTGGCCTAACAGCAGTTGGTGTTACGTTCGCTCATGTATAACCATTAGTCATACTGGCAACCAAGGTTATACTATCTGGAGTTGAGAAAGACATATTAAATTAAATATTAAATTGTTTCACCGTCAGGTGTACATGCTTAGCAGTGACAAAATTGATGGTGTAATAAATGTTACACACCAACAAAGGGTGTACTGCATTTATCTTTCAACCGATGAAATGCCCTGCCATAAATGTAAAAAAGAAAGGTCATATTCAACGAAACTGCCGTAAAACATACATACATGAGCTGTCAAATACCTCCGACAGTATTGTACATAATGATCAAAATAGTCAAAATGAAAACTCTGTGGAAATGGATACCGCTGAAACTGCCACATCCATCCAAAAAGTAACTAACATTACTAAAATAAATGAAGCATCGAATGATGAAGCTTAAAGCACAACCGAAAATGTTGAAATTGATGACTCAACTACAAATGAAAATAGTGAAACAGAAAAACTGAATCCGATTGAAACCGTGAATGATCACACTGAAAAATGTAAACAATTTCCCACGTGTACAAACGATTCAAATGATAATGAGCACACAGAAAACGAAACAGACAGCACGCGCCCTGACAATTCATATGTAAATGAGTGCAAACAAGACAATAAAAGCTGTGATTTGAGTGAAGGTCACACCTGAAACAATCGACAACAACGAGTACAACAATGAAAATGTCATCGTTCAACCAAGCATCTCTGTAATAGGCGAGGATATGGTACGAACGCACACCTCATTCTCTACTCCCTCTCTTGATCCTTCCGTGTCATTCTGTATAATGGATACATCTCCTACATTGATGATTTTGATAGGAAACGAAGGTATTCTGTCGAAGACGAAGATAACACCAAATCAGTCGCATCGGACATTTCCGATTTGTCTCAGTTATTGCAAGATGGCTCTAACACAGAAAAAGATAAACTTCTTCCACGTGAGTCTCTCGTTAATTTCCTTGAAGACTCGTATTACTCAAAACGCATAACTTAGCATGCTTTTCAGTTCTGTCCTGACTTGAGATTACTTATCCGCTCTTTAACTAACAAATCAATATAGTGCAAAACTGAGCACAAATTATAAACAAACCAAGCATGCACTTGAAAATGAAATGACGTATCTTGAACAACAACTTGAGACCAATCCTACTCTAGAAAAGCAGTTATCTGAAAAGAAATCTATCTATGAAAACCTAGTTAAAATGAAACTACAGGAGCAGCTATAAGTTCTAAGCACAAGACCCTTAATGAAAATGATGTACCAACGTCATTATTTTTCGACATCGAAAAACATAAAGGTCACAGGAAAACAATGTCACAGTTACAAAAACCCAACGGAGAAGTGACCGAACAGCAAAGTGAAATGTGTCACCTAACAAGAGAGTTCTACTCAAGTCTATTCTGTCCCAACCGAACATCACATCAGAAAATCCTGTCAGACCTGCCCAACTTGACGATAACATTAAAGAAAATTGTGACGCCCTAATATTACATGAAGAACTCACTGCTGCTGTTAAACTGCTTTCTAAGGACAAGTCTCCAGGCATTGACGAACTACCTGGTTCTTTTTACAAACAATTCTGGCACATTATTGTTGCTGATCTACATGAAGTTTTTGAAAAATCAGTCGAAGCTGGAGAATTACCATTGTCATGTCAACGCGCAATCATTACACTCATACAAGAAATGGCAATAACAACCTGCTTAAAAACTGGAGAACTGTCAGCTTACTCTGTACAGATTATAAAATATTCACCAAAGCACTCTCTCTTAAGTTAAAACCAGCACTTAAAAATACTATTCATGTAGATCAGAGTTACTCAGTACCTGGTGGGCAAATATTTGATAATATAAGTCTTATACGTGATGTCATCACTTACGCTAACCAAAACAACATTACACTTGGGATCGTCTCATTAGATCAAAAGAAGGCGTTTGATAGGGTGCACCATGGATATTTGTTTAAAACGCTTCGGGCCTTTGGATTCGGCGACCAGTTCATTGAGTACATTAAAATGATATACAGTCACACACAGAGCCTTGTACGAGTAAACAATACACTTACAAACCCAGTAAAGTTTATGCGAGGGATATGTCAAGGCTGCTCTCTTTCGGGACAGCTATATGCCATATCCATCGAGCCTTTGTTAAATAGAATAAGAACACAGAGTGGCATACATGTCCGCCACTCTGTTAGAAACCATGTTAAACTTACTGCTGATGCTGATGATGTCAGCTTCTTCTTAACAAAAAATGAAGATTGTTTCTAGATTACAAGATTGGCTGAACATATATGAAAGTGCCAGTAATTCAAGAATTAAATATGCTAAATCACAGGGGCTATGGGTAGGAAAGTTGAAGACAAGATCTGATAAGCCGTTAAACATAAGCTGGCAGAAGGATGGCCTGAAAATACTTGGAACTTACCTTGGTAATGTCTCCATATGGTTAGATCAAAATTGGTCCAACATTACTGACAAAGTGGTATCCAAGTAAGGCTGGTGGAGCAGATATGCTCCTGGCATGTCGTATAGAGGGCGGGCTCTGATTGTCAATCAATTAGTTGCATCCAAGCTACTGCACCGAATTGTGTGTCTTAACCCGCCTAAGTGCGTGGTTGAGCATATTCAAAAAGCCTTTCTTGATTTCTTTTGGCAGGGCCGTCACTGGGTTTCTGCTGAAACAGTGTTTCTACCGCCGTCTAAAGGCGGACAAGGTCTTATCAATCTCTCATCACGAATTGCATCATTCCGCTTACAGTACATTCAAAGATATTTATATTCAAACATAAAACATCCATGTTTTACCTTTAGGTGCCGTACGCGAGCGCCGGTTCGAGTCACGCACGCAGTACGTATTTACTATAATTAGACATAGTCTTTACCTTGCCGTTTATTCGGTGTTATTTGCTTACTTTACTTCCTATGTCGACAGCAACTATGAGTTTAAAATTATTTCTCAGTACTTATTCACTGTTACAATGCTGTACCATTACTTTCACCATCCTACTACAGCCAGATCTGAAGGCCTTTGCCGCATTCTGGCCATGCTGTGTGGCGCGTATCGCGTGGACGGGTTTCTGCACGTAATAAGCTCGGTTATTAAGCCAGAATTTAAAATACGATTTTTATTACAGATTATCCACAGATCTTTACTGGCATTCCCGACTACTATTGTGAATTGCTGAAATTATGGTCTTCCATTACATCTATAAGAAAAGACACGCCCTCCAATTACGAAGATGTTTGTCAAGAGCCTCTCTTTAATAATAAACAGCTAGTGCGCCCAATCCAGAAAATACCACTGAATTTCTTCACACTTCCGGAAGGCGGGTATTACAAAAATTGGCGACCTGATATCTGGAAGCAAATGGTTAACCACTGAATATATGCAGCCTTTTGTAACCATCCACTCTCAACGAGTACTTAGTATTATTTTGAACGTAATTCATAGAGCAGTCCCGACAGAATTTAAAAAAATTATCAATGACCACAATGATAACACACAAACAACCGAACACCAATATTCAATAGAATTAGTGTACGAAAAGGACGATACCAACATCACATTAAACTGTCCACTATATAAATTCCAAAAAGGTGCAATCTATAAGTTTTTAATACTTGCTAACCAACTCTATAAAAATAACACACAGTACACTACAGCTTGGTCATACATTTTATCCCTGAATAATAAACACAAGCCAAATTTCAGTGATTGCTATATTAAGCCAATTACTAAAAAGGACAGTGACCTTCAGTGGAGACTGCTGCATGGTGCCTATCCCACTGGCGGATTCCTATACAAGTCAAAGCTAAGAGAATCAGATGAATGTCTTTTTTGTCAAGAAAGAGACGACTTAGTTTATATATTTATTGAATGTCCAAGACATGTACAACTGTTTACTATATGTAATGCCACTATACAAAAACTGCTCAATCAAGACACCATATAACTAGCCCATTATATACTAGGATCTCCCAGAAAGAAAAGCACTTTTCAAACGCACCGTTTATTATGCTACCTACTGACCACACCTACAGCTTCAATTCACATTACTCGCTATAAAAAACACAAAAACCTTCCTGAAACTGATGTACTCAAATGCTTCAAAGCTCGCATAAAGTTCAGTATATCCAGTGAATACAACTACCATCTACTCACTCATTCACTCAATGATTTCAAATCGTTTTGGTGCGTAAACAACGCCATAGCCATGGTAACCGACCAGAAACTTGTGTACCAAGACCAGTTGAGATAAACCCCGGAATATAGGATACCAAACCAGATTACTGTCAGTGAAAATAAATTATGCTACTAACAGAAGATGTATCAGTATCGGGAAAAAGAAAAGGCAAAGGAACGATTTCATGCCTTAAAATTTCATTTATTCAATTATTATTCGCAACTCCAATGTGAGATTATTCTCGTACATTACAGCTTTGTTATAGCTACTGTATAGTTCGCACATATCGTTAATTGTTTCCAGTTCTAAATACTTATCACCTCAACGATATCATTTGTAATCGCTTCGTTCCCCTTGCGTAGCGAGTTCTTTTTTTAACCATTGTAAATATGTAACCTTTTATATCGAGAAATAAAAAGATGTGCACCGAGTTTCGCGTTTTTCACCACTTTACCACTATTTTGCCCACTTTTCCACTATTTTGCACCTAGTATCGCGTTTTGCATCTTTGTTATACTACTTTGCACCTAGTTTCACGTTTTGCACAACTTTTGCACCACTTTGCTCCTAGTTTTGTGTTTTGCACAACTTTGCACCACTATTCCACTAATTTGCACCTAGTTTCACGTTTTGCGCCACTTTTCCACTATTTTGCACCTAGTTTCACGTTTTGCACCACTTTTCCACTATTTTGCACCTAGTTTCGCGTTTTGCACCACTTTTCCACTCCACTATTTTGAACCTAGTTTCGCATTTTGCACCACCACTTTTCACCATTTTTCGCGTTTGGCACCAGTTGTCCACTGTTTTTGCACCTAGTTTCGCGTCACTTTTCCACTAATTTGCACCTAGTTTCGCGTTTTGCACCTCTTTTCCACTATTTGCACCTAGTTTCGCGTTTTGAACCACTTTTGCACTGCTTAGCCCCTAGTTTCGCGTTTTGCACAACTTTGTACCACTATTCCACTATTTTGCACCTAGTTTCACGTTTTGAACCACTTGTTCCCCATTTTTCACCTAGTTTCGCGTTTTGCACCTCTTTTCCACTATTTTGCACCTAGTTTCGCACCACTTTTCCATTATTTTGCACCAAGTTTCGCGTTTTGCACAACTTTTACACTATTTTGCACCTAGTATCGCGTTTTGCACTACTTTTCCACTATTTTGCACCTAGTTTCGCGTGTTGTACCACTTTGTCCCATTTTGCACCTGGTTTCTTGTTTTGCACCACTTTTCCACTACTTTGCTCCTAGTTTCGCGTTTTGCACAACTGTGCACCACTTTCCCACTACTTTGCACATAGTTTCGCGTTTTGCACCACTTTTCCACTGTTTTGCACTTAGTTTCGCGTTTTGCACCACTTTGCGCCACTTTTCACTGAAATGTTGTTTGATTCTGACATGTGGATACACAAGTACATATACTGTACACACCAAATTGTTCTTAAAACATTCCCTCTTTTGGATCGACAGTCTGTCTTGCAACATGTCATTGCCAGGGCTGCAGATGGTGCTGGTAGAATGTCCATCCAATCAATTTACAACTTATTGTCTGTAATTGTCTAACCATTTGGTGCCATTAGATTATCAGTTATATACCATTGCAACAAATGCAATACTTGCATCATCATATCATCATGGAATGTTAGTCCTTGAACTTTTTCATCAACAAAAAGATATTTTTAGCCACTTTCACAAATATTCTATGACAAATGTAACCAGCTATATTAGGTTGTATAGGCTTGGACGCCATTTTGGATTTGAAGGTCCCTGCAATAATTTTGTTCGAGCACACCAACAAATTACTGCATCTTATACCATAGAGGTGCAAATAAACACGGTAAACAAATTTTTAGGCCGGGTACAATGGGACTGCCTATTATGTGGGATCATAACTTCGCTTACACCCTTTTGGGCTTTGTATATACACAAGAGCAAACAACTGACCTATATCCCTCTCCGCTGTAGAACACAGACTATGTTTCATATATGGTACTGGGTCCAAAGACGTACATTTAAATTGCTCAAATTTATGTTTTTGCTCATGACTTAAAATAACAAGTTGTAAATTAATGTTGTTATATGTTTGTTAACACACAGGTAGCAGTAGAATATCTGTTTAAGTGAGCAAATAAATAGAGCATAGAGCGTGGAGCAGACGGGAAGAAAATGCCCTTTATTTGATTCATAGAGAGATATGCTTGCTGTTTTCTAATTCAATTATCACTCTCATATGTATTGACCCACCATATATATAAATTCTACTGCCACCCGTACATTCATGAGTAGGGTCAGAATACATGATGAAGTAAAGGAACATGCTTTCTAGGCCTATTTTGAGATGACAAATTCTGTGTTCACAGGACACACAATTATATTCTCTGACGAAAAATCACTAATATGCATGTATAGTGGTAGTTAAGGGGTTAGCATACGTTCGCTGGTTAAATTTTTTGGCCTCAATTTACAGACTGAAACATACATTTTACCCATGCATGTTATATACCATAATAAAGATTTTGTTTCAAACTTTGGAAATATGGCAATTTTTTTTAAATTATGCAAATACCAAGTCACGTGATCACAAGAATACGCGAAAATGGAGTAAAACGGTTAATGACGCAATTAATAATTAATTTGCAGCACGACTGAATATATTTTTTTATGTAAATATTTTAGAGGGGTGCTTCATGTACAATGTTCTTCGTTTTTTTGCAACTATAATTTGTTTTTATGTAGCCTTATTTCAAATGTTTGGGCGTTAATACCTGAGTAAAAACAACATGTCTCTATATAAAAATAAGCAAAAAATCAAAACGAAGGCAGACAGAAATAAATCCAGGAACATTCCTCCAGTACTCTATATAGCGGTAAAGTTGACCAAAAATGGCGACGATCTGACCTTTCGTTTGTTAGAAATTGCGTACTGAATCTGTAGAACTACGTAGAAATCAATTTCAAGATAAACGCAAAAAACGTCCAAGGTCAATGAATCTCAAACTAGGCCAAACAATTTTGAAAAATATGGAGTTATAATTATTGAAACATGTCTGCCTAGCGACCAGTTACTAAATAATGCCGTCTAATGTCGGGGCTAAATGTTATACGCGTTAAAAACAGGATGAAATATGTTTTGAAATCTCAGAACGGTCCTATCGTGTATCAACCGACAACGTGATGACTTCCCGCGAAAGTGACGTAGTGATTTGCATATTACTAATATGGTGTGGAGGCGGAGTTATTCCAAATAAAGAAAATGGTTTAAGCCGTGTGCACAAGATATTTTCAAGTTTGTTTTCATTACTGTTCACTGTAAAACTGATAGCCGTGTGGTACGTCGTAGCAAGCGTGCGAACACGGTTTCTTTTTTAGTAACCGTGGTGCGAACAAGAGCAATGACTTCGCCTTTTTTCGATCGTTTTTGTGACCGCTTGTTGAATTCGACTGGACAATTTCCGCTTTATTTTCGATCGCGAAAACCCCGAAATATCACCGCCCGCTCGCTCGCAGAAAATTTCCGAGGTTCACATTGTCTTATAATTGTCTTACTGGTTTTTATAAATGTTGAACAGCCGACAAAAGTTCAAATACTTTTCGTTTTAACTATCTATAATTATATGCACGCAATCTGACCCTTTGACTTCGATTTGGCTTGGATTGAGTATTTTATTTTCAACAATATCCTGACGTGAAATACACAAGTACGACATGGTCGTCTGGGGTTTCTTTCCCGAGTGTTGAGTCTTCGCAATGTGTTTACGGTTTGTATAATTATTGTTGTTTTCCTCAAGGCGAAGACAAGCTGAAAGACCATGAAGCTAAATGGCAGTTCCATGCATGGGCTGAGTGAAAAAAAATATTTAATCTAAGCCTAAAATAAAAATCTAATATTACACCTCTTTGTGTATTTGTTAATTTTACATGTTTGTCATGACAGAATATCTAGAAAAATCTCCTCTTTCGTTGATAATTTCCATTGTTTGGAATGTCTGTCGACCGTGCCCCAGATCGATCGATCCCCGTTGGTTTCTCCATACTGAGTTTAGGACGGGCGTCAGTCCCGACGTCCGGCATTCATCACAATCAGCCGAGACAAAACATTTACCGCAATTCATGGGGATCATGTCCCGTAATTTGTGGGCTGAAAACCCAAATAATTAAACAAGTATTATTATTATATATATTTCATTTCACATCGCGAAACTACAACAGAGCTTGGTTGTTCGCGGTGAAACAGCCTCCTTGAAGTCGATACAACTTCAACTAGCCATTTCTTACCTTGAAATCAAAAAAATAAAAATGTCAAGAGCATCGGGGAATATATTAATAACCATTTTTAGCAATCGCTAGATTTATTTTATCTGAATACATGAAATGCACGAGATTTTCGACATTTATTGGCAACTTCCGTGCTGAAAATGGTTGAAAATGTGGGTGTGGTTCTCCTGTTGATTATACGGACAAATATGGTTCTGTGACCCAGGTCGTGCTCCGATCAGGTGACTTTCAGCAAATCAATGATGTTGTAACAAAGCATATTTGACGCTAATTGAAGGGTCGTCGTACCGTCCAATCTCCGGCTTCGATTCACACAGTTTTTTTTTTGTTCTGTGACAGGTTTCAAAATTATTCACTGAAAAACATCGGTATAGTTTGACTAACGGAGGGGATTTGACCTCAGTTCAAAAAGAAGAAAAACTAAGCTGAGTCCACGGCGAATCAGTTCTCTTTGTTAGTCGTGAAATAAGATAACCCAGAGTAGGGTCGATAATTTTCAGCCCTGAAGGACTTCCGCGTGAATCCTGATTTTCGAATTGTTCATCCATGAGTCGTCTGGCCACCAAATATTTATGGCTATAACTAAATTTGACACGTTTTTTTTCTGAATTATTCATTTATGTCAAGCTCTGTTCTATTTTTTCAGAGCATGTGGCCGTTTTAGTCAAAATATTTTTTGTGGGAACACTTTTACGGCACGTATAGATCGAGCTCATTCACTGATCGTGACTTAATTTTACAAATTATACCAGACCGACCGCCTGTGGGCCGACGTGGTTTTGGTATCGTTATCTCTGGAATAAATCATTAACATTTTCCTCGTTTCTCTGTTCTGTCGAAAGAAGTTACCTATGCCCTTTTCACGTAACTGTCTCATTAAAATAAAATATTACATTTAGAACAAGCACCGAAAACACGTAACAAGAGGTCCCAGATAAGTTGCTTTGACGATTGATTGTCATGCAACTATTAGATTTGAAAAAACACAATTTCGACTACTTATGTGTGATCAGTGTTTTGGCGAGCAGTCAATGTTTTCAATGAGCGAGCGAGCGAAATAAAGAGCGATTAAAATGCTGTCGGTTTCCGGTCGGACAAGACAGCGCGGTCGGAAATCAAGCAATAAGCTGTGGGTGTAAAAGCGGAAGGCTGGGCGAAATGAGTACCGCAATTACGTAAACTTTTTAGTATTGATATGCAAATCGGATCTTTCATCAAGTGTCAATTAGGATTACTTTCATGCGAGTGTTGTGCTTGTGTTGGTGGTGTTTATAAACAATCACACGTGTGTTAAGACTTCAAACGTGTCCTTGACTTCAAAAGTGTCCCCCTATTTTCTGTTGAAATTGATTGCCGCACAATCTAAGAATACTTGTATTTATATTTTAGTATAAAGTTGTTAATATTTATATTGTGCACAATACCAATCTGTTTTGCGGTTCTTTAGTGATAATGCCCTCACTTTAATCGTTGTTTTAACTTTCAATATCATTTTATCATCCGACACTGGTGCGAAATTCACGTCGCAATTTTTCACTAGCTTAGGGGGCATGGAGAAGACATTATGGGATATTTCTAGTTCGTAGTATGGCCGTTTTTCAGAGTGTCGCTGCATGACTATATTTCATTCACTGACGGTAAGTTGTGTCATTTAATCGTATTATTTGACAATAGGGTTGATACTAGAAACCGTGTACACTCGTATGTCAGCGATTGTGCTGTATACCGTATTTTCTATGCTCAACTTAAGTACGTGTGATACCGGTAATCGGGGACTGGTGGTAACGGCTCAGAGATCAAACGCCTGTGATAGACTTTACAATATGACACATCAGCATTAATCCTTACCACAACGAAGAGTTTCCGATTTATTCATTACCATAAATTTCGTATAATAAATAAACCAGTAATAATTATCGAAAATTGTTTTTTGGAAAAGGAGTTTGGAGCTATCCGGCTATCATCTGGCAACATCAAGTCTAGTCGCCAATTTTTGGATCTGGTCAATTTACTTGTCACTTAGCTGTACGACTCATTTGAATCAAAATTACAATGTTTTGTGTTGATCCTTCGTCCACAACTATGTCCACACCTCATCAGCTCATTGGTCCTTGTTTGAATAAAGTCAGAAAACGCTGAAATACAAAGAAAATATATGCGTGCTTTGTTGACCTAAAAAAGGCCTTCGACAGCACGGGCGCTTGCAACAGGATTTATGGTTAAGGGAGATAGGCTTGGGTAGGGTTATATACTAGTATAGAAATAAAGACAGGGTATGAAACGTCCGCACTTGGAATCGCTGTACACCAAACGAATACGGCTGGTTTGTGAATAAACTCGCACACTACACTCACAAAAAAAGCAATCCACTTGACTATCAGACTCTTATTTATCCAATTTTGTCATACGTTTGTAATAATTTGTCTGTAAATTCGCAAAAAAATGATAATTTCTGGCGCTATCGAGCGTCGCGGCGTGAAAAACCCAACTACTCCCTGACAAGCTCCGCCCATCGAACGCTCATTGGTAGAAAGGGCTCGGGTCAAAGGGTCACCCTGATTTCAAATACAATAGCGGTCACCTGCGAATGCAAATACGGGAGCCAAAATCCGGAAAAAATGGGCGTTTCATCTCTATGAAAGCTGGAAGATGGCATTTTATAGTTATTGGTAGGTACTATCGCATATAACATCAACTATTTTACACCAATCTCAACGCGTTGGTAAATGCTTTTTCGAAAATTCGCTGCTTTACAGGGGGTGCCACTCTTAAAGTAGCATTTCGTCGAACACGGTCTCGCGTTTGTACCGATTGCTTTAAAGTTAAAACAACACTTGTAAAACACGTTTAAAACGCTATTACATGTATATCTTATAATGAATAGATGATCGAATATGACTGTAATCGTTAATATGAATAAATTAGAATTTATTTTTCACCATAAGTATACATCAATCTACACAGTATATACACTGCAAGCTAGTTCGTCTCCTTTTACTGAAATTCTGTTTTTACATGTATATGTATATACAGGATTTTGTCAAACTTGAGAAGTGCAAATGAGAGTGATTGTATTGTGTGTGGGTCAGTTTACAAAGTTTACAAAACGTATTCTACGTCATTTGCGGCCACCACTGGGAGCGACAAGATTGTCAGTAAAAAGGTACATTGACTAGGACTTTGTTTTTTTAGTAATGTATAATATCATTATTTTCCGATTTCAATGGCAGATATTTTCTAGAGCTCTGAAATGTCTTGTACCAACAATATATAGGTCTAACCACAATAGAAAACAGTTGGCTGTGATTGGAAATAATAAGACAGAATATATACCGAGAAGTGAAAAAAGACACGTTGAAGATGTGTAAAGAACGTAGACAAACCGGTCACACTGTTCACGCTTACGACTGGTCACAATCACCCTCGTTACCTTAGCTTGTGTTTCCAGTCAAACTCCAATCACAACGTGACTGAGTCGTTAACGTCACTGGATTTGTTCGGCCTCTAGGGGGTACTCCCGTTGAAAAGATATACACATATGTGCCACCAGATGGGGTCCCAAATTCAGCACTTTTATATGGAAAGAGAAAATGCCATTGCATAGCCATACACAAAATAATCTGATTGTAAGGTGTCCGGTCCCTCGTGAAATTGAAATATTATGAGTTTATATTAAACTTGTATCGTCGTCATTTTTGCAAGCCTTTGTAGCTAATTTAGAAATCAATGTATTCAATCGGTTAGTATGCGTGCGTGTTGATTTGCCCATCCTTCTTCGTGCACAATTCCAATGCGAAATCACAATCGGGTATTTCGTTATTTAAACAATAATTGCAGTGGCTAATTATTATACAGTTAATTTGTAATTTATTACATGCAATTATTACTCGCAGTATATTTTTCAAAGTGATTGAGGCTTTCACAAATTTTCTTCATGGTTCCTGTCATAATAATCTGACTGTATTTCTAGTTGAGTACGGTGTGTATTTTCTTTTCAGAAATATACAGAGGTATAACATGGTGCCACAATAAGAATGGATATAACGAATCACTTGACATATGTGAAATCGCAACATTAATGTTGAATAAAAGGTTCTTTCAGTCTGATATTACCAGTAACACTGTGACTGTAACCTTGTGAAAGCACATTATCCGAGAGAAGCTGATTGGTATCAACATTATGTCTGTAACGTTTACCAGTGATGACTCCTTTAGTGTTAAGATAAATGATACGGCAGTTGATTTGAAACAGTATGGGTTTCCAACAGCCATGTTTTCTACAGAATATAACTTAGATATTCTAGTACTCTTCTTAGACAAGATAAACTATGCACTGGTGTAACCAAACCATGTAATATTATTGTCACACAAAACCTAATAATTGAATCTAATCCAGTAAATGGTAAAACTGTTCAAAGTGTGCGTGATATAAAGTGTTGTCACATATTATCATGGGCTTCTGCTTCCGATATTTGTCGAAGTTGTCAGCAAAGTTCTGCTATCAGAAGAGCTACCGGCCAAAAACGAAAGACAACTTTAGATGAGCCTAGCCCTGATAGGAAGAAATGTGTCGTTTCGGAAATTAATGTAAGGGATGTGTTAAACATAATAGCACCGAACGATGATTCAAACATGCTTTCGTTATTGACTCCAATAATCAATAATACATGTAGTAAAGTGCAACCCAAAGAACGTAGTTGGGACAGGGTAGTAATCCAGTTTGCAATTCAACTTTGGTGCAGGAGTTCAAAGGTTACTAGGATATCATTTACAACAAGTACTTGATTCTGCCGTCCACGAGATTGTCAATGATGTATAAAAATGTCATCAATCAAAGGCCTGGATTCAACCCAGATGTGTTTAGGTGGATGTACGACAATATAATAATGGATGAAATGAGCATATAAGAAGATTTGCAGCTTGAAAATAAGGGCGGCAAAAATCAATATGTCGGTGAAATTGACCTGGGCGAAGAATTCAATGACATTGACATCATTAAGCATCAACGGCGAGATGCCAGACTTGCGACGAAGCGGAGAGAGCACCAACCACTGTCAACGAAACGAGTCACCTTTTGATTATATAGGGTGATATCCCCCGGTGAGGTGAGCGAGAGTGTGACCCTTTGACCCGAACCCTTTCTACCAATAAGCGTTCGATGGGCGGAGCTTGTCAGGGAGTAGTTGTGTTTTTCACACCGCGACGCTCCATAGCGCCAGAAATTATCATTTTTTGCGAATTTACAGACAAATTATTACAAACGTATGACAAAATTGGATAAATAAGAGTCTGATAGTCAAGTGGATTGCTTTTTTGGTGAGTGTAGTGTGCGAGTTTATTCACAAACCAGCCGTATTCGTTTGGTGTACAGCGATTCCAAGTGCGGACGTTTCATACCCTGTCTTTATTTCTATACTAGTATATAACCCTACCCAAGCCTATCTCCCTTAACCATAAATCCTGTTGCAAGCGCCCGTGTTCGACAGTGTCTGGGTTGTATATTAAATTGTTAAAACTTGGAATATCGGGTAAAATCTATAAAATTATAAAAAATATGTATAGTAAGGTAAAATATAAAGTTAAGAGCAAAGAAGGATTAACTGAACACTTCACTTCAAGGGTGGGAGTAAAACAGGGCTGTAATTTAAGCCCAACCCCATTCAACATCTTCATAAACGATTTACCTGATGTCCTTAATAAACCTAGATGTGACCCACCCAAACTACAAAACACACCTATTAACTGTATAATGTATGCTGACGATCTTGTAATACTTTCTGAATCAAAAACAGGATTACAAACTTGCCTTGATAATTTATCGATATACACTAAAAAATGGCATCTGTTAACACGGAAAAGACAAAAACTATGATCTTTAACAGATCAAACAGACTTCTAGAGAATGATATTTTCTTCTTTGAAGGTTGTGAGTTAATTACTGTAAAATCAACCAATTACCTAGGATTAATAATAAGCGCTAATGGAAAATTCAAGGAAGGCCTAAAAAGCATAAAAAGAAAAGCTTTAAAGGCCTCATTTTCCTTAAAAGGAAAAACAGGCAAAAATCTAAGTATACCACTGTCACTCTCTCTGTTTGATAAACTAATCAGACCAATTCTCACATATGGTAGTGATGTATGGGGAGATGAAATTTCACTAAAATCACCAATTGAAGATGTACATATAAATTATCTTCGTTTTCTTTTGGGTACATCCAAAAACACTACAACAATGGGTTTATACGGCGAACTTGGACGTTACCCATTGGAGACTTTTATCAAAAAACAAATGATAAAATATTTTAATCGTATAAAGAACTCGTCAAATCCATTACTAAAACTAGCTTTCCAAGAAAATAAAGAAATTAATAGTAAATGGTACACCAATATAGATTCCCTTTTAAATAACATCAACCATTCTTACCTGATCGACAGCGATGAAACTCTAACTGCAAGGCAATTAGGACAAATCAACAAAAATATACAAACATCATTCATATCAACTTGGAAAAGTGAATTACATAATGACAATCGATCAAAACAAAATGAAAAAAATAAATTAAGAACATACAGAGAATTAAAAAACAATTTTGCTTTCGAAACATACCTTGTTACCCTGAAAAACATTGATATGCGCGAAAATTTAACTAAATTCCGCCTCAGTGACCATAACTTGAAAATTGAGACTGGCAGACACAAAAGAATACCCCTTGCTAATAGATTATGCAACCTTTGTGATAAAAATGAAGTAGAAGATGAGTATCACCTCATGATGTCATGTAAAAGATATACCCCCGAAAGAAATGTCCTATTCGAAATAGCAAAAACCAAAGTCCAAAACTTTAAAAATTTGCCGCTAAAGACTCAATTCATAGCCTTGCTAAACAACAGTGGCCTAACACTCCCCGTAGCAAGGTACCTAAAGAAGTGTTTTGAAATAAGACAGCAACCCCAGTGACAACCTTCTCTCACTATTTGAGTTTTGCATTTTGTTTTCTATCTATCGTAGTATCATAATTTTATACTAGCTATTATCTGTAATGTATTAGCTTAGATTGTTTTTTTTTGTTTTTTTATTATCTATTTTCTGTTTTGTAACCTTTTATTCCTTTTTAAACTTTTGTAACCATTGCCAATCCCTCCGGGGAATGTGTAAGTGTTAATAAAAAAAAAAAAAAAAATAAATATAAATTTCACTTCCGTGCACTTCTGTGTCCTGTCCGTCAATCTGTCAGCTTACAGCTACCGCTATATCTCAAACTTCATACATGCAATAATACAGTGACTTCATATATATTTTGGGATGTATAATCATAATCTAAATTACGATGGCAACCATTTTAATGCCAAAAATTCATTAAAATCAAGCATGTCTGTCATTTCGGAACCAGATCTATAAAAATAAAACACACATTTTATATAATGGGGATATTCATGCACATTCTTTTGTTTCTTGAATCAGTTTTAATATGACAGTTTGGTGGCTGTTCCAGAGCTACATGTACCCCGGTATATCTCTGACATGCCTCGAGCAATCATATTTCAAGCTTCACATCCACATATAAAACATGTTGCACATCATGTACACATGCACTTCTACATGTATGTGTACTTAGATTGAAAATAGGCAGAGACTACCTATTTTGTTTGTTTGTTATGGGATATTTATTTTATTTTATGTTGTGCATTTCTCTAATGATTGTTATATCTTTATGATTAAAAAAAAAATTCTGTATATGGCATTTTGCAAGTCAAGAAAAAAAGATTTTGCACATGTAATATGAATCATGATAAAATAGTGTTTTTTTATTTTGATGCATTTTGAAAATTGTAATTTATTCCAGCATTTGGTTGCACCAAATTTAACAATAATATTGTGAAGCAATAGATGTTTTTGCGGTCACCCTGCTTTATGTGTGTATGTTTGTCCCACCATTATCTTGAGAACCAATTTTTGCATTTCATTGAAATTTGGTACATAGATGCTCTGGGACAACACAACACAAATAATTTGATTAAAGTAATGCTCATTAGTTACCTCATTTGCAAAGGTGATCTTCATATCTCAATAAAATCTGATTTTAATTAAACTTGTTGGAATTAATCAAACTACTAACCACAATAATTTGGTAATTTGATGTTTAAGTACTCATATTAATTAAGTGTCCAATTTTCAGGTGGTTTATGTATTTGTAATTCTCTGTATGAATACCGGTATATGTAGTGAAATTTTAAAGTTGAATCATCTATGGCGAGAGAAATAGAAGAACAAAAGCTTGTTGTACAATTAAATGTTTGCTTTATTCATTGATCGATTTAATTCTCAGACAATTCTTTACACACATGTAAAACGGAATAATTTTACACCAGTGAGTTTTTATGGTATTCAGTGCATTGCACTTGCATGGCTTCTCCTGCCGTTTAGTGGTGCAGTTTCACTTTGGCAGAAGTTGGAAAAACAGACTGTAGCCGGACTCAGAATCTTTTATTGAATTATTAGTCCCCATTCGGATAAAGTCCGAATACAGGGACTTATAATTCGGTCTCCGTCCGTCTGTCCGTCTGTTCAGAGTCGTATTTCAGAATCCTTTGAACTGATTTTGTTCATTCTTTGCATGTGTCTAGTACTTTATGTGGGACATATGCACATGCAGTGGTTTAGCAATTCGATGAAAAATGGCCAACTGGCAGCCATCTTGATTTTTTGAAAATGTTGTATTTTGGACATGCTTTGTCAGTTTTCATTCAAATTTGGTACATAGATTATACATGTTGAGACACATGTCCTCTGACCGTCTGTGCATCCGTTCGTCCGTCTGTGCGTCGTCCGTCCGAGGTCATATTTCAGAATCTTTGGACCGATTCTGTTCATTCTTTGCATGCCTCGTACTTTATTTGGGACATACATGTATGCACATTTAAACATTTAGCGATACGATTCAAAATGGACATGATTTGGCATATACTTTATACATGTAAAGATACATGACAATTTGTTTCAAAATCGGATCAAGGATGGCTGATTGACAGCCATCTGACTTTTTGGCCTTACTACTATATTTCCAAGATTTATGTACCATTTTCATTCGTAATTGGCACATACATCAGACATGTCACTTTGTTTCATAATCAGATCAAAGATGGCCGAATAACGGCTGTTTTTATTTGCGGCCATATTACTATATCTCTGTCACCCATGTAGCATTTTCATTGATATTTAGCATGTCATAAATGGATACATGTACATGTCAATTCAATTTGCAATTTGATCAAATTTGGCTGACTGTTTGAAATGTGATAACTTGGACATGCTTTCACTTGTGATCTATGTTTTTCTTTGCTATGTCTTAAACCGGAGGGGTCATCACACAACACATTTTCGAATTTGATGTAAATAAACAATCTGTTGTATTCGCCACTTGGGACTGAAGTTTCAAGGATATGCTCACGACAACCCCTCCACTTTAATATGACGAGCACAAAGAGAACTTTCAAAAATTTAACAAGGACTGTGTCATTTTCAATGACTTGTTGATTAAATAATTTATTATATTATTTTATTCCACAAATGTCCATTCCAGCATCTCTAGTGGGAACACATTTTTTGTTCTTGCCTGGTAATTTTGTTAAAAAGACTAATATTGTGTATTTTCAGAAATGACTCCTTTGTAGCTTTTTTTGCGAGACCAAATAATCAGTATGTTCGACAGCCTGATGTTAAAGATTCTGATGAAGAAGTAAGTTGTCTGAACAATTTGTCTTTCGTAACTACATGTATAAATTAACTTTTAGTTTAATTAGCACATTCTCAATGAAAATATATACGTGTAGATGTTTTGTTTGATTATTTTGACAGCAAGATTACCAATATCATTGCATATTTTGTTTCTTTAAATTTGTTGACATATACTGTAGTTTCATTATGATTGCTTTTCGTATGATCAATCACTAGTGTGTCCATTATAGTTATTTTTCATGTATGTATGGTGGTCTAAAAACTAACTCTGCGACGCGATTGTGCGACTCTCCGAATGTCGATTATTGCACTCTGCGACAGGATCGCAGTGTCACTCTGCGAAGAGCACGATTCCTATTGGTTAGTGGGTCGAACAACGCGAATCCCAATGGTCGATGTTCACCGCTTGCCTTATAAAAAATTAAGTTTTAAATGGTAAAAATGGTATGGTAAAAAGTGTGTAAACACTATGTACCGGCGACATGCCGCACTGTTCGGTGATCGGCAAGCACATGGAGGACACATTGTGGGACCAAACAAATGACACATGGTTTACGGTGATTAGACACATCACACCGCTGGCTAGAAAAATTAAATAGTGTAACGTGCACGTTGGTTTTGACTGCCTATTTACGGTGTAACGCTATCGCCATCTTGGAGTTGTAAGGCTTAGTCCCGACGACTATGCTCATTAGTATAGGCGGCGGCTTCAAAGCGAGTGGAACGCGAAGTACTTTTCACGCGTTCTGCAATGAATGTTGTACGTCTGCTTTGACTTTGTTGAGTGCATCAAGGAAAATAATTTGCATGCAGTGAAAAAAATCATTCACGATGTGCAACGTTTTGCCATGATAGCAGTTGTTTGCAATCGTCTGCCTTCTTTTAGATCATAAACAGACTCCAAACTTGTGGTCTACGATCGATTAGCTGGTATTTTAACCACCAGAAATGAAATACTTTGTAACAATTGTGAAAAGTAAACAAAAACGGCGTTGGTTTGTGGTATGAATGAAATTATTTTTGTATCATAATTTTCGAAGTCAGTATTACTGAAAATTACCGGTATGGTTTATTTTTTTAAATGAACGCCAAATTTTGATGGTCCATATTGATCTTAATGTAGCGGGAAGGGAAATTTTCTTTTTTTTTCTTCTTGATTTTTGAATAATTGATAAAACGGTTACTTTGTACATGTACCTTGATTCATCATCCCAGCTTTTCGAAATTTCGGAAAGACCAGTGCTCAAATGCTAACACTACTACCGTTTCGTTAATATTTGCATAATGTTTATAACATGTGTATGTATACTACTGGTAATACTCTGTTGTTGACGATTCTGATAGAACTGGTGACAAGCTACCTGTTGTTTGAGAAATCGTTTTATTTTCTATATTTGATTTTAATAACACCATCTTACTAATGCAATGCAATGAAAAAAAGAAAGCAAAGACGCCAATGACAGACGAGGCAACGAAAAATCTGCAACTCGGGGTCATATTTACTAATTTAGACTTGCCTGCAGCCTGTTGTAATTTCGATGAAAAATTACAGGACTCTTGCGTTCACCCCTCGTTTACGCAATTTATATTTATTTTTCAAGAATTTTTCATCAGAATAGCAACAGACTGCAAGCACGTCTAGATCATATTATGACCAACCTCGCGAGTGGTTCGAAAGGGGCGATTAGACTGAAATATTCGCATCAACGCGAAAGAGTTTCAACTACTTAACCGATGACGACACCGATACGCGAGACCGTTGAGGGCCGCTGATCAGACGAGGAAGTGAGTACAGGAAATCTGTTGCTCGTCAACATCGGCCAAATAAACAAAGTCATTGTTTCCGTTTATGCAGAGAGCGTGCAACCATCTAATTTTCCGTTGACACTGCCGTTTTAGTTTTCTATCTTCAGCAGTAGTTTCAATCCATTCACACAGCTTTATGTTTTTTCTCTCTTAATATTTTTAATAAAACGATATTGATTACCTAGAAACAGTTTGACCCACTACACGTTTTATTTGGGAGTTCAAAGTGATGAATATAGTCATAACAAATTATACTTGCTAATGACAAAAAAAAGAACGTAACATCATGTGAAACATACTTCGCGCTCTACTCGCTTTAAAGCTGCCGCCTATGCTAATGAGCCTAGTTGCGGACGAAGCCTTACAACTTCAAGATGGCGTTAATGTTACCAGCTCCCAGATGTTACACCATAATAAGGCAGCCAACACCAATGTGCGTGTGTTTTGTAACCCCTTTCACTCCCTCCGAGAGATGTTATATATGTTAATTAATCATTGTTAAATACTTGCTGATTACAGAACCGTGCGGAATGTTGTCGATAAATACTTGTTTGCCGTAGTTCGCGAGCAGTCAGCGAAATAACCATTTAAAACTGAACATTTCTATAAGGCATGCTGTGCACCCTTACATCTATCGACCATTGAGATTCGCGCTTTTCGACCAACCAACCAATGGAAATCGTGCTCTTCGCAGAATGACACTGCGATCCTGCCGCAGAGTGCAATAATCAACATTCGGCGAGTCGCACAATCGCGTCGCAGAGTTAGTTTTTAGACCCCCATACGTACCTCTATTTTTTAATATTTTTTTAGTTCCCGTTCGGATGAAGTCCGAAAACGGGGACTTATGTTTTGACCTCCGTGTGTCCGTTCGTGCGTGCGTGCGTGCGTGCATCTGTGCGTGCGTGCGTCTGTGCGTGCATCCGGAGCTGTATCTTAGAAATGCCTGGACCAATCACAATCAAACTTCACACATACATCATACATGATATCATACATATGCACGCCAATTTGTTTCACGATCTGATTCAAGATGGCCGAATGGCGGCCATTTTTGTGCTTGAAAATCATAAAAATCAAGCATTTCTCAGCTGTTTACAGATTTTGTTTAAACTTGATATATACATTAGACATTATGGGACTTTGATGCAAATAATTTTGTTTTTCAGATAACATTCAAAATGGCTGACTGGCGGCCATTTTGTTTTAATGAATGGGCTTCTCGACCCATATTTCCAACTTGTTTTGACTGATTATGTTCAAATTTTAAATATTCATTATACATCATGTCATAGATAGACAGATATATTGGTTTGACGATTCTATTCTAAATGGCCGAATGGTTGTCATTTTTGTGTAAAAAAAATCATCAAATATCAAGAATTTCTGGCATTTATGGATGGATTTCGTTCAAACTTGGTACATACATTAGACATTACGGGTTCCTGATGCACGTCATTTTATTTTTCAGATCAGACTCAAAATGGCTGTCCGGTGGCCATTTTGTTTTAATGAATGGGTTTCCTGACCCATATGTCTGACTTGTTTTGACTGATTATGTTCAAATTTTTAATATTCATTATACATCATGTCATAGATATACGGATATATTGGTTTGACGATCCTTTTCAAAGTGGCCTAATGGTGGCTATTTTTGTGCTAAAAAAAATGTTTTATTTTTTAGATCGGATTCTGAATGGCTGACTAGTGGCCATTTTGTTTTAATGAATGGGCTTCTAGAGCCATATCTCTGACATGCTTTGACTGACTATGTTCAAATTTCATATATTCATTATACATATATTCATAATGGCTGATTTTGTTTTAATTAATGCTGCTCTAGAGCAATATCTCTCAATACTCATTTGACGATCAGATACAAATGTCAATCATTTAAATGTTAAACAATCATCATATTCCTGACATGTTTATATTCCAGCTATATTACTATAAACAAAACTTTATATCTTTAATTTGATAACTAACGGGGACTGTGCCATGCATGGCTTGTTTATCTTAAGTGGAATCTTCAAAATAAGTTTCCAACACTTGAAAGTAGGCAAGCGTTTTCTAATTGATTATTTTGGTAAATGAAATTTGTAGTAAAGCCAGTAAAACAAGTTTTGAAGCAGCACAATGTTGCATCGAAATATAGCAAAACATACTTCTACATTATATGAAATAAATGACAAGGTTATGATAAAGCTGCAAGCTAAAACAAAGCTGACAGGAAAAAAATAAACCTTGGTTGACACTAACATGTATAAAGTGGAAATGCTAATATAAAGAAGAAAGTATATCAGTGGTTCTCTCCATCTGACCCAACCAGCGCAACATAATAAGGGCAGTTGATTATTAACTGATGCAAAGCATGTAATTTGTTCATTGCTGCAGCAACCACTCCCCTCAAAATTACTAATTTTTTTTATTTTTAAACACATACAAATAGGCTGTCACTTGTTTATATTTTTGCCAACAGCATGCAATTGTCTGATAACAAATTTCGCTCACCATGAAGTTGTCTTATTACCAGAAACACACAAATGTAATTTAATAAACAGAAGTCGTAATGCTATTATTACCTTGCCCATATCATCAAAGATGGAAGGGAAAGATATATTGAGGGGAGAATGTCTGTCGTCGATGTTGTCGTCATCGTTGTTAATAATTGTCAATGTGTGCACAATAACTTCACTAATTCTATTCCAAACTTTATTAAACTCAGTCACCTAATTCGCCAATATAAAATCTTGCCTTAGTTCAAACGACAGGATGACCTGTGTAAAAAAAATCGTGCAAAAATTGGGAAAATCTGATAAAATATTTCGACTGTTTCTACTTGACTGATCACTGGTGATACACATTCAAAGGTCACTGATCCCAGTGGGAATATGCATTGTTGTATGTGTTCAATGAAGTAAATCATTTATCTTATGATGAAAATTTCAATGGTAATTTACCGTAGAAACTCTAAAATTTCGACCAGTTTTAATTAGTTTGTTTTTTTTGATAGTCGAATTTTTAGACTCACAAAATCACAAAAAATTCTAAAGTTGACAAAATTTTGGAAGAAATATTGGTTGTTTTGGAATAACATGGGAAGCTTTTTGGATTTCTTAAAAAAGTGGAATAAACAACGATAGTATGGACAAATTTGTTTGCAATAACGTGCGGTACATGTTCAGCTAGGGGTCACGACCTACATGACCTAATTTACCCAAGAGTGAAAAAAACAAGCACGTAGCGGCGTATAAGTAAAGTTTACTAATAAGTTATAGACCTCAGAAAAGATTACATTTTGAGTGATCAATGAAATTTGTAAATGTCCTTTTTTACAGTAGTCTTACAGTTATTGATAGAGTGCTACTGTCATTACAGTATCTGCAGTTATTGATAGTGCCACTGTCATTACAGTATCGGCAGTTATTGATAGTGCCACTGTCATTACAGTATCTGCAGTTATTGATAGTGCCACTGTCATTACAGTATCTGCAGTTATTGATAGAGTGCCACTGTCATTACAGTATCGGCAGTTATTGATAGAGTGCCACTGTCATTACAGTATCTGCAGTTATTGATAGAGTGCCACTGTCATTACAATATCTGCAGTTATTGAGTTAATAAATAAATAAAACTTTTATTGTTGGTATGAATTCATCATGATGTAAATCATTGAAAAAATGCAACTTGAGTTTATTCAATACAATAAACTTTGATTGTAACGGTATCTCTTTTTGGAGGATGTGGTGGCCCTGAAAAAGGGCCGTTTGATTTGTGCAGCAAAATATATTGCGGATGTCGGTGAACACCTTGAACCACAGTCCCTCCACAAACAGCCTGTTCGTTCTGTGTGAGGCTATTCTCACTGCCATCCAGTGCAATGGTTATGCGGATTAGCGGATGTCCGGGCGGATGTGTTTCACTCTGTTCCAACTGTGCGAGACTGGTATTACCAGACACTGTTGTTTTGAAAATCACTGCGGTGAAATTGTGATTTTTGGCGGTGTCTACATGAGGGAAAATAAACTGCGAATAGGCCTACGTCGCTTCAAAATACGCAAACCGGGAAGTCAAATAAGTGTTAAAGTTGGAAGCTTGCGAGCTTAGTTTCCAATTTATTTACTTACTCAATTTTTGTTTTATTCCATACCGAGTGTTTAAAATGCATGGGAGCTTGGCCGATGTAAAACATACTCCGGGAAATAGACACCCCGTTCAATACAGCTCCTTGCGGGGACATTCTGCTTACATTCGAGAAATTTCTGTACTCGTTCTAGTAATAATCATACTGTACTCTTTGGTCGCCCACGTCTGTAAATTTTGACTTATTTGACGGTGACACAAGTCAAGCGTCTAAGCAATCACAGAACTGGATTCAAGCAATGGGGGCTGTCCTTTGCTTTTTATGCAAATTGTTTTTCTCAACGACCGGCAAAAACGTTTTATTCTGGATCAACCTTTTTAAGAGCAAATACAGATTGTGATTGTTATTCGAACAAACCTGACCTCGCTCACACTCGACGAGTACAGAAGTACAGAAACACGTAATCTGACAGAGCTGGTGCAAATTACCAAGAGCTCCGGAATATGAAAGTTTGATCGAATTTTCAGAATCGCTAAAGCCGACATTTCCGGGCAGGGTCGAAATTTCGGAGGACGTAAAATTACAGAAACTCGCCAAAAACACTGGCGGTCAAATTTCTAGAACGATCGAAATTTTAGAGTTTTTACGGTATCTCCCAAATCCCATGGGAATACTAGACTGGGTTTCAAAACCAACTCATGGAGAGAGTTTTTGCACAGTTTGATACACATTTGCAAACCTACCAATAAAATCTTTACAGAAAACAAGATGTCAGAAAATCAATATAAGCACTCCTATGAATTGGGTGCCAAACTTTTGATCAAGATCTGCAGTCAAAAGAAAATCTGTTAAGTCCAAAGTTATCAAAACAAAAACAACGCTAAAATACATAAAAAGCAAAAAGTTGCATCCACATTTTGAAAGAAAAATTGTACTCAAAAATATAGTTCAAGCGACAAATAATGTTTTGTTGAAATGTATAAATTTTTAAAATTAAAATTCACAGGAATTTGTTTCAGCTATTAGAACAGAATGATATAGCTTTTATAATGCTAATTTAAAAATGTACTTCAAAAACAAAGATTGCAGTGTTTGAAGATGTAGATTCTTAGGAGGTAACAGTATTGTTGATTTAGCTTTTCACTGGACACCAACCAACTGTTTGATTTGATTTACATAGAGGGTGTTTTTTTTATTTTTCAAACAATACAGTAGTTGCATATGATAAGGCAGTTCATATTTGTCTCAGTGAATCATTAATTTTTGACAGACACCTGTACAAAATACTTGGACAAAAGCCAGCTAAAATATTCTGTTATCTTGCATGTTATATGAATTTATTCGTGTCTAAATGCAGCACTTTTTTTCGGAGATGAGGCATTTGTTTTTATACTAAAATATCAGAATTTCTTTGAATAAAGCTTAAAATAATTAAACAAATTAGACATCAATGTTTTTGTGAGATATTTATATTTTAAGAGCATTCCCACTGCTGTTTCATTCCCAAAACTTGTTTTAATTCAAAATTGATTATGACAATGCATATTCATATTTAAACAAACTATGATAAAGGAATAACATTATATAGCAAAGGGTAAAGTCACCAGAGATCAACTATGTTTTTCTCTTCAGGTGCGAATACATTGTTATAGCCAACCAGTTACTGTGCACACATGCAAGCACAAAATGTAAACCAGTATGACAGCATATAACCCCCCCCCCCCCATAATCAGATTGCTCTGCATCAGTTCTAATAATCAATGCCTTTAAAGTTTCTTAAATCATGTAAAAGTGATTGCTTCCAATTATGCAGATATTCATAGCAACATTCAATTTATGATTTTTTTGACATATACTCTTTCCTTTAAAAGTTGTAGTTTTGCTCAACTACTATCTCCTTCTTTTTCTATCTAGTTCTTTTTGCCAGTGTTCAAGGTCATGTTTGAAGAAAGTAAATAAAAGTGTTCTTACCAAATGAACAAAGTTTGCTGTAGAAAGAATACCATAACGAAAAACTACAACACAAAAATGCAAAGCAGTTGTAAGTTTCCATTAGAATCAATTTCAAATATCTTAATATGAATAATTAAAGCCACAAGTAGTATCAGTTGGACCCAAGCTTTCAGGCATCTGTTTCATAATTAATGAGGTCACATGTTGCCATATTTTTACCTTGCTGAATACTTAAAATCTATTATTTATAATGGCATGTCAGTCTATTAAGACTGGATGGGGACTAATTCGGTGACAATGAATTGTTGTTTGTCTTTACATTAGTGCTGTGTTGAATAGTGAAGAACTGAAAGATTGAATGAATGTTCTGAGTACATATCATACAGAAAATGTACTGTTTCAGGTTTTGTATGCTCTACTGTTAAAGATGCACTTTTGATACAAGTACAGTATACATATTTAAAAAGGTTGAAATATTTGTAATTCAGAATATGGACAGAAGCATTCCATTGCATACTGAGTGAAAGCCGATTTCATTTTGAATTAATGCCATATAGGTAAAACACATGTTTCCATCTATTTGGAATTTCAAGCATTTTATTTTCTCCATAGAAATACATACAAAATGAAAACAAATATGGGAAACATTTTGTTGCTAAATCCTTCTACAAATTACATACAAATTGAAAAACCACCTAATTAGGCACAAAGACTTTGTACATTGTTCAATTCAACATATTGTAAAAGGAAACCCTTAATTTTGTATGGTTATGGCAGTGACTGCATACAAATACCAGTAAGAATATGTGACAACTGTTATGAAATATGATTAGTAAAATTATTCTGCATGTTACTACAATGGGGCATGTATGCATGAATGATTGGAAAGTGTCTTGTGTGGAAATTACAAAAAACGTTTGAAAAGAAAATTGTATGTAGGGCAGCAAGATCTATTAAGATCTAGAAGAGATCTTTTTTTCAATGCCTTCTCCCCAATTTGTGTATAAAGATATTTGAAAAGGCTATTCTTTTGTTTCAGGGTTCAGAACAACTCCTCCTTCAACTATTTTGCTGAAGAGAATGACGGAAAGGTATTTAGTTTTGTATAATATGCATCATTTATCCAATGCTAGCTTATTAACTATTATATCCAAGCATCAATGTATCATTTTGCAGGCTGATTGTAAACTTGCCAATGAAAATTTCTGATAATGTCTCCCAGTGTAAAATTGTTGTTGTCATTGCATACTCTTGTAAATGTTCACATTTGGGGTGATATGTATTTCTTTTTTTATTTGCAACTGTATTCTTGTTTGTGCTACTGCTTGTTACGTGATATATTTATGATACATGTACTAACTTAATTTTCAATATTTTTGAGGTGTGTACAAGATTTTTGTGTACATCCCTCCAAATTGTAATGATGGAGGAAGTGATTGATTCACCAATGTAATGAGTTACTTTTTTATTTTAGCCCAGGTTTAGAGTAAGAAAAATGTTTATTAAGCAAAAATTTATTACATGTTGCAAGGTGTTCAATGCATGTTGATTATAATATATTTATAGCATTTATACTATACCACAAAAACGCTTATAATAGTGTCACTATGTTATTTTTCATAAAACGTACCTATGTATTTATAATAGATGTTACTGCCTTATTTACAGTTTTGCAACCAGATTTGTGGAAGATTTCTTGCTTAAAGAAGCAATAGCATTTCTAGTGGCAAGAAAGAATGGTATATCATTAAAAACAGCCGATGAGCTTTGCCAGCTAACAGAGATGCTAAAAAGATAAGGTAACTACATGTAAATACAAATCTGCTTGAATTCTATTGTATCTTATACCAACACTTGAGAAAATACATTAACAAAATTATCTCTGTTTTGTCATCAGGTGGGAAAAGCCAGACTTCAATAGCTTCATCAGACATTACCACAATCCATGAAAAAATAATTGTTTTTGGGAGTGATAGAATTATTAGAAGAAAAACATAAATTATCTTTTGAGTTGTTAAATTGTCAGTAATGCATTTTGAGTGGTTGAATTATAAGATTATAATTCTAGTAACTAAAGTGCAGGATTGGAAACGAAGAAGAGTTTGCAACAGACGTTAGCATTACATGTACCATCCACAGAGTTTGTCAAGTTTTGAGAACAATGTATTAGTTTATTCATGCCACTGTAACAACCATGTGCTGTGAAAAAATGTTGAATAAAAGTTGTAATTTGCAATAAAAATAATAACACTTACACTTGCTCAATCTTTTTCTCATACATTTTATTGGTACCACTCATCTCATTTTGTAGGAGTTGGGTGGTCCTGAGAATGACTTCAAAAGTGTCCCTTAATAGTTTATTTTAATAATTAGCAATTATGCCGCCCTTAGTTGTTCTTAAATATGTTCATGAATATAACAAATTAATATGACATCAAAAGTGTCCCTATGTCTTCAAAAGTGTCCCTTAAATGCAAATTATTAAATTATAAATATTATGTCATCATTACTTGTTCATGAATATAACAAATTAATATGACATCAAAAGTGTCCCTATGTCTTCAAAAGTGTCCCTTAATATTTATAATTTAATAATTTGCATTTATGTCACCATTACTTGTTCATGAATATAACAAATTAATGACATCAAAAGTGTCCCTATGTCTTCAAAAGTGTCCCTTAATATTTATAATTTAATAGTTTGCATTTATGTCACTATTACTTGTTCATGAATATAACAAATTAATATGACATCAAAAGTGTCCCCATGTCTTCAAAAGTGTCCCTTAATATTTATAATTTAATAGTTTGCATTTATGTCACCATTACTTGTTCATGAATATAACAAATTAATTTGACCTCAAAAGTGTTCCCATGTCTTCAAAAGTGTCCCTTAATATTTATAATTTAATAGTTTGCATTTATGCCACCATTACTTGTTAAAGAATATAACAAATTAATATGACATCAAAAGTGTCCCCATGTCTTCAAAAGTGTCCCTTAATATTTATAATTTAATAGTTTGCATTTATGTCACCATTACTTGTTCGTGAATATAACAAATTAATTTGACCTCAAAAGTGTTCCCATGTCTTCAAAAGTGTCCTTTAATATATATAATTTAATAATTTGCATTTCTGTCGCCATTACTTGGTCATGAATATAACAAATTAATATGACATCAAAAATGTCCCCATGTCTTCAAAAGTGTCCTTTAATATTTATAATTTAATAATTTGCATTTATGTCACCATTACTTGGTCATGAATATAACAAATTAATATGACCTCAAAAGTGTACCCATGTCTTCAAAAGTGTCCCTTAATATTTATAATTTAATAATGTCTTCAAAAGTGTCTTTTAACATTTTTAATTTAATAATTTGCATTTATGTCACTATTACTTGTTCATGAATATAACAAATTAATATGACCTCAAAAGTGTCCCCATGTCTTCAAAAGTGTCCTGTAATATTTTTAATTTAATAATTTGCATTTATGTCACCATTACTTGTTCATGAATATAACAAATTAATATGACCTCAAAAGTGTCCCTATGTCTTCAAAAGTGTCCCTTAATATTTATAATTTAATAGTTTGCATTTATGTCACCATTACTTGTTCATGAATATAACAAATTAATATGACCTCAAAAGTGTCCCTATGTCTTCAAAAGTGTCCCTTAATATTTATAATTTAATAGTTTGCATTTATGTCACCATTACTTGTTCATGAATATAACAAATTAATATGACATCAAAAGTGTCCCTATGTCTTCAAAAGTGTCCCTTAATATTTATAATTTAATAGTTTGCATTTATGTCACCATTACTTGTTCATGAATATAACAAATTAATATGACATCAAAAGTGTCCCTATGTCTTCAAAAGTGTCCCTTAATATTTATAATTTAATAGTTTGCATTTATGTCACCATTACTTGTTCATGAATATAACAAATTAATATGACATCAAAAGTGTCCCCATGTCTTCAAAAGTGTCCTTTAATATTTATAATTTAATAATTTGCATTTATGTCACCATTACTTGGTCATGAATATAACAAATTAATATGACATCAAAAGTGTACCCATGTCTTCAAAAGTGTCCCTTAATATTTTTAATTTAATAATTTGCATTTATGTCACCATTACTTGTTCATGAATATAACAAATTAATATGACATCAAAAGTGTCCCCATGTCTTCAAAAGTGTCCTTTAATATATATAATTTAATAGTTTGCATTTATGTCACCATTACTTGTTCATGAATATAACAAATTAATATGACATCAAAAGTGTCCCTATGTCTTCAAAAGTGTCCCTTAATATTTATAATTTAATAGTTTGCATTTATGCCACCATTACTTGTTAAAGAATATAACAAATTAATATGACCTCAAAAGTGTCCCTATGTCTTCAAAAGTGTCCCTTAATATTTTTAATTTAATAATTTGCATTCATGTCACTATTACTTGGTCATGAATATAACAAATTAATATGACATCAAAAGTGTCCCCATGTCTTCAAAAGTGTCCTTTAATATTTATAATTTAATAATTTGCATTTATGTCGCCATTACTTGGTCATGAATATAACAAATTAATATGACATCAAAAATGTCCCCATGTCTTCAAAAGTGTCCTTTAATATTTATAATTTAATAATTTGCATTTATGTCACCATTACTTGTTCATGAATATAACAAATTAATATGACATCAAAAGTGTACCCATGTCTTCAAAAGTGTCCCTTAATATTTATAATTTAATAATTTGCATTTATGTCACCATTACTTGTTAATGAACATAACAAATTAGTATGACATCAAAAGTGTTCCCATGTCTTCAAAAGTGTTTTTTAACATTTTTAATTTAATAATTTGCATTTATGTCACTATTACTTGTTCATGAATATAACAAATTAATATGACCTCAAAAGTGTCCCCATGTCTTCAAAAGTGTCCTGTAATATTTTTAATTTAATAATTTGCATTTATGTCACCATTACTTGTTCATGAATATAACAAATTAATATGACCTCAAAAGTGTCCCTATGTCTTCAAAAGTGTCCCTTAATATTTATAATTTAATAGTTTGCATTTATGTCACCATTACTTGTTCATGAATATAACAAATTAATATGACCTCAAAAGTGTCCCTATGTCTTCAAAAGTGTCCCTTAATATTTATAATTTAATAGTTTGCATTTATGTCACCATTACTTGTTCATGAATATAACAAATTAATATGACATCAAAAGTGCCCCTATGTCTTCAAAAGTGTCCCTTAATATTTATAATTTAATAGTTTGCATTTATGTCACCATTACTTGTTCATGAATATAACAAATTAATATGACATCAAAAGTGTCCCCATGTCTTCAAAAGTGTCCCTTAATATTTTTAATTTATTAATTTGCATTTATGTCACCATTACATGTTCATGAATATAACAAATTAATATGACATCAAAAGTGTACCCATGTCTTCAAAAGTGTCCCTTAATATTTTTAATTTAATAATTTGCATTTATGTCACCATTACTTGTTCATGAATATAACAAATTAATATGACATCAAAAGTGTCCCTATGTCTTCAAAAGTGTCCCTTAATATTTATAATTTAATAGTTTGCATTTATGCCACCATTACTTGTTAAAGAATATAACAAATTAATATGACCTCAAAAGTGTCCCTATGATTTCAAAAGTGTCCCTTAATATTTTTAATTTAATAATTTGCATTCATGTCACTATTACTTGGTCATGAATATAACAAATTAATATGACATCAAAAGTGTCCCCATGTCTTCAAAAGTGTCCTTTAATATTTATAATTTAATAATTTGCATTTATGTCACCATTAATTGTTCATGAATATAACAAATTAATATGACCTCAAAAGTGTACCCATGTCTTCAAAAGTGTCCCTTAATATTTATAATTTAATAATTTGCATTTATGTCACCATTACTTGTTAATGAACATAACAAATTAGTATGACATCAAAAGTGTTCCCATGTCTTCAAAAGTGTCTTTTAACATTTTTAATTTAATAATTTGCATTTATGTCACTATTACTTGTTCATGAATATAACAAATTAATATGACCTCAAAAGTGTCCCCATGTCTTCAAAAGTGTCCTGTAATATTTTTAATTTAATAATTTGCATTTATGTCACCATTACTTGTTCATGAATATAACAAATTAATATGACATCAAAAGTGTCCCTACGTCTTCAAAAGTGTCCCTTAATATTTATAATTTAATAGTTTGCATTTATGCCACCATTACTTGTTAAAGAATATAACAAATTAATATGACCTCAAAAGTGTCTCTCTGTCTTCAAAAGTGTCCCTTAATATTTTTAATTTAATAATTTGCATTCATGTCACTATTACTTGGTCATGAATATAACAAATTAATATGACATCAAAAGTGTCCCCATGTCTTCAAAAGTGTCCTTTAATATTTTTAATTTAATAATTTGCATTTATGTCACCATTACTTGTTCATGAATATAACAAATTAATATGACCTCAAAAGTGTCCCCATGTCTTCAAAAGTGTCCTTTAATATTTGTAATTTAATAATTTGCATTTATGTCACCATTACTTGTTCATGAATACAACAAATTAATATGACCTCAAATTGTCCCTATGTCTTCAAAAGTGTCCCTTAATATATATAATTTAATAGTTTGCATTTATTTCACCATTACTTGTTCATGAATATAACAAATTAATATGACATCAAAAGTGTTCCCATGTCTTCAAAAGTGTCTTTTAACATTTTTAATTTAATAATTTGCATTTATGTCACTATTACTTGTTCATGAATATAACAAATTAATATGACCTCAAAAGTGTCCCCATGTCTTCAAAAGTGTCCTGTAATATTTTTAATTTAATAATTTGCATTTATGTCACCATTACTTGTTCATGAATATAACAAATTAATATGACATCAAAAGTGTCCCTACGTCTTCAAAAGTGTCCCTTAATATTTATAATTTAATAGTTTGCATTTATGCCACCATTACTTGTTAAAGAATATAACAAATTAATATGACCTCAAAAGT
The DNA here is from genome assembly GCF_978046115.1 of Saccoglossus kowalevskii. Lineage (NCBI taxonomy): Eukaryota > Metazoa > Hemichordata > Enteropneusta > Harrimaniidae > Saccoglossus > Saccoglossus kowalevskii. The sequence goes on from NC_140655.1 coordinate 99,772, forward strand.
GTCCCCATGTCTTCAAAAGTGTCCTTTAATATTTTTAATTTAATAATTTGCATTTATGTCACCATTACTTGTTCATGAATATAACAAATTAATATGACCTCAAAAGTGTCCCCATGTCTTCAAAAGTGTCCTTTAATATTTGTAATTTAATAATTTGCATTTATGTCACCATTACTTGTTCATGAATATAACAAATTAATATGACCTAAAATTGTCCCTATGTCTTCAAAAGTGTCCCTTAATATATATAATTTAATAGTTTGCATTTATTTCACCATTACTTGTTCATGAATATAACAAATTAATATGACATCAAAAGTGTCCCTGTCTTTAAAAGTGTCCCTTAATATATATAATTTAATAATTTGCATTCATGTCACTATTACTTGGCCATGAATATAACAAATTAATATGACCTCAAAAGTGTCCCTATGTCTTCAAAAGTGTCCCTTAATATATATAATTTAATAGTTTGCATTTATGTCACCATTACTTGTTCATGAATATAACAAATTAACATGACCTCAAAAGTGTCCCCATGTCTTCAAAAGTGTCCTTTAATATTTGTAATTTAATAATTTGCATTTATGTCACCATTACTTGTTCATGAATATAACAAATTAATATGACCTCAAATTGTCCCTATGTCTTCAAAAGTGTCCCTTAATATATATAATTTAATAGTTTGCATTTATTTCACCATTACTTGTTCATGAATATAACAAATTAATATGACATCAAAAGTGTTCCCATGTCTTCAAAAGTGTCTTTTAACATTTTTAATTTAATAATTTGCATTTATGTCACTATTACTTGTTCATGAATATAACAAATTAATATGACCTCAAAAGTGTCCCCATGTCTTCAAAAGTGTCCTGTAATATTTTTAATTTAATAATTTGCATTTATGTCACCATTACTTGTTCATGAATATAACAAATTAATATGACATCAAAAGTGTACCTATGTCTTCAAAAGTGTCCCTTAATATTTATAATTTAATAGTTTGCATTTATGCCACCATTACTTGTTAAAGAATATAACAAATTAATATGACCTCAAAAGTGTCTCTATGTCTTCAAAAGTGTCCCTTAATATTTTTAATTTAATAATTTGCATTCATGTCACTATTACTTGGTCATGAATATAACAAATTAATATGACATCAAAAGTGTCCCCATGTCTTCAAAAGTGTCCTTTAATATTTTTAATTTAATAATTTGCATTTATGTCACCATTACTTGTTCATGAATATAACAAATTAATATGACCTCAAAAGTGTCCCCATGTCTTCAAAAGTGTCCTTTAATATTTGTAATTTAATAATTTGCATTTATGTCACCATTACTTGTTCATGAATATAACAAATTAATATGACATCAAAAGTGTCCCTACGTCTTCAAAAGTGTCCCTTAATATTTATAATTTAATAGTTTGCATTTATGCCACCATTACTTGTTAAAGAATATAACAAATTAATATGACCTCAAAAGTGTCCCCATGTCTTCAAAAGTGTCCTTTAATATTTTTAATTTAATAATTTGCATTTATGTCACCATTACTTGTTCATGAATATAACAAATTAATATGACCTCAAAAGTGTCCCCATGTCTTCAAAAGTGTCCTTTAATATTTGTAATTTAATAATTTGCATTTATGTCACCATTACTTGTTCATGAATATAACAAATTAATATGACCTCAAATTGTCCCTATGTCTTCAAAAGTGTCCCTTAATATTTATAATTTAATAGTTTGCATTTATTTCACCATTACTTGTTCATGAATATAACAAATTAATATGACATCAAAAGTGTCCCTGTCTTCAAAAGTGTCCCTTAATATATATAATTTAATAATTTGCATTCATGTCACTATTACTTGGCCATGAATATAACAAATTAATATGACCTCAAAAGTGTCCCTATGTCTTCAAAAGTGTCCCTTAATATATATAATTTAATAGTTTGCATTTATGTCACCATTACTTGTTTATGAATATAACAAATTAATATGACATCAAAAGTGTCTGCATGTCTTCAAAAGTGTCCCTTAATATTTATAATTTAATAGTTTGCATTTATGTCACCATTACTTGTTCATGAATATAACAAATTAATATGACATCAAAAGTGTCCCCATGTCTTCAAAAGTGTCCCTTAATATTTATAATTTAATAGTTAGCATTTATGTCACCATTACTTGTTCATGAATATAACAAATTAATATGACATCAAAAGTGTCCCTTAATATTTATAATTTAATAGTTAGCATTTATGTCACCATTACTTGTTCATGAATATAACAAATTAATACGACTTCAAAAGTGTCCCTTAATATTTATAATTTAATAAATTGCATTTATTTTGCACGCACTAGAAATACATATTTGAACTAATTTTCATCACACTTTCAAATTAGCCTCAGTCACTAAATCTTAACAATCTCTAAACGAAACTTCAATATGTTATAAATACTAAATTATAAGCAATATTAATTGTGTTTGTTAAAACTATTTTGTAGGTTACATTATACGACCTGTATATATCATTTATTTATAACCTAATATTTATATAATAAACTATATATCTCTTCGGTGTTTAGTGTTTGCTAGCATTGCTGTCATTTCACTATGGTGACTTACTACATCGTTACATGGGATACACACCGAGCATAACCCCCTATCTTACTGCATTTACGCTCTGGGACACTTTTGAAGTCAAGGACACTTTTGAAGTCTTAACACACGTGGCAATGTTTTGAAATAGAAAAAAACGTCGAAATATGCCTTTTAAAATGGAGTTTTTGTTTAGAATAAAAGCACAGTCATAGACACTGTCATAACCAACGATAATTTAAAATAAAAAAAAATATTGAAAAAAAACACATTAAACGTATGCTAACCCCTTAATGTACGTACCAAAACAACCAGTACATACATGTATGCCTATTTTTGGATCAAACAAAAACTAGGATGTTTGTTATGAGGAGAACAGCATTTTTAAGTCATGATAAATCATATTGTATAGATACAATTGGTATTGCAAATGAGCCACAGTAATTTTTGACACTTAATTAATAGTGTTTAATGCTATGGTGGGGACACATATTTGAATAATAAAACATTATTACAGAGTAATGTAATAACAAGTTAGTAATTGAGAATGAATAAATGGCTGGCAAAAATGGGCATGTATTGCTATATTTATCAGTGCCAGATATAGTAGTATGATCAAAAAGCAAGATGTCTGCCATTCAGCCATCATGGATTAATCAGTAAACCACTGCATGTGAATATGTCCAAGATAAAGTACTAGGCACATGCAAAGAATGAACAAATTTGGTCCACATGTTTCTGAAACATGACTCTGGATGGATGGAGAAGACCGAATTATAAGTTTCCATTTCGAACTTCTATGATGAAATTGTTTATGCGTATCTGTTAATCGACTTAATTAGCTGATTATTAGCAAATTGCTGTGTTATGTTTGTCATCGTTTCGGCCCATTTGAGGTTCTGGACGGAACTTGATTCAGTGATTTGGAACTAATTACGAGATAACCGTCGTTATTCAGACTACTATTTCTGACAGTTGGTATTCGTAGTTATTAATGTAGTGAACGATTAATCAAAAGATATGACGTGTTCAGTACTTAGTGTGATTGGCTTTATGATTGAAGGTTACGCCCTAGAGTCTTTTTTACTGCTTTGTAATTGGTTAAGATTTTGAAAATGAATAAAGAGTTTTTAGTTGGTCTTGGCGAGTACTAGTATACCAGAACAGACGCAGTTCTGGAGAGTCTTGGGGCGAGTCTTGACACAGTCTTAGAGAGTCTTGGGTCAGCCTTGTGAAAGTCTTGGGGATTTTTCCCCAGGGCGCTGTGTCTTATAGAGTGCTTGACTGATCGACTAAGACGAAAGTTGAAACGTATTTTGTTGTGTGCGTCTATTTGACTGTAAAGTGTGACTTTCCCGATCCCGCACCTCAAGGGGAAGCGATAGAGAGACGAGACGAGACGAGATTCCCCCCTGACACGGGTGAAGAACCCCGAGAGTAGAAGAATTTCCCCCTGATACTTCATTAGTATTTTCACAACAAGTTATTCATAGAACGGTGCTGTACTGCTGCACAAAGTAAAAACAATACCAAAATCAAAGTGATGTGTCTCAGCTAAGGCTTAATCTTCTTCAGATATTGCACAACAAATCAAGATTTCGATTCAAAATTGATTAGGAAATTAAAAACAAATCATGTTACTGTAGCTTTTAACCTAGATCGAATGCAAGTCATTTATCCTTTGATATATGTCATATGGCTCAAGTAATAGAGTTTAAGATTTGCGTACGTAACAAGAACGTAAGGTGATGTTTTAATTTTGTTTGCATTACGTTCCCGGGTGTAAGAAAACGATTAAGTACAAGCGTCCACAACGGAGACGTAACTGAAACCAGAACCATGTCAATCCGTCTATCATTGGGCAACCATAATATCCAATAAAATTTGTTAAGTCATTTCACGTCCGGAATCAGAATTAGTAGTTAGTTCACAGACATTTGACAGAGCTCTCGCTATTTCCATCCACTCTCTGCTGAGGTCCCAGGCCTGTTTGCCGACCTCTTTCAGCAGATCAATGTCATGCGTTTTCAGTGGGTATAAATATCAGCTTTAATGCATCCAATAATTCTTATTTTATCATAGATATACAAAATCACTCTAATATAAAATGTTTTATTAATGTCAGTGAAAATTAATCAAAATTGACAGCGAGAAAAGCTCTCGGAAATCAACTACAAGTCAGTCACCTTGATCACGTTCAAAACGACTGCCGCACGACCAGGCAACCGATGACGTCATTGGTTCGCGCGGAGGTCATGCACAAAACGGTGACGTATCCGTTCCTGTTCCGTACTCGTATGTGCATCTTAATGTCTCTAATATCAAAGGATTGTATAATTTTTATTATTTGGTTGATACTGAGGCAAACACAACAACAGAAGGTTTGCCTATGAATAGAAAGGAATGCCAGATTAACCAATCCTCAAACAGAATTTAACATAGAGGACTGCCCTGCCTCTTGGATGAAATGGTGATGACTTTCTGGATGATTTTCACCAAGTCTGGAAACATGAAATTATAATAGATTGCCATGGCATTTGTGAGGTGTTGAAAGCATTTTTACTCATTATGTGGTATTTTCATGAAATGAAAATGCTTACGAAAATATGGATGCTGCACCACTCTGGAAAATAAATTCCATACACAACAAACGTTAGGGTATTCATCAACATATTAAACATAATATAGCTATTACAATCATGTCCATTGAGAATCTATATTAAAAAAAACAAATAGATACAAACTAACAATGCACCATCTTTTCAAAAGTCCTGAAACAATGAAATAATATATCTGAATACTAGCTAAAATTTAGGTGGAAACAATAATTACAATAAAGAAATAATTAGTATGGTCCTCAAATAATACATGTATAATATAATATAAATTGCATGAAAACATATCTACAAAATATGGCAAAAAAATACTAGCTAATGTGTTCTCCAATTCACACTACATGTATTGTATTGTATAAAAGTTCCCAAATAATAGTGCATTTTAATTTATAACCAAAATAATAACCAGTTGTAGAAAAGCCAAAAAAATACACTTGTCACTTTTTGATTATACTCCTAATGAAAACAACTACTTGACTGATCTAAGAGAGAATATCTGGTTATCATTATCAGCAGTATACATATCTTCATTCTGTCTACTTATTTCTATGTCCAACACAAGTTTTGTTTCAGCCAATTACATTACTTGAAAATTGAACTTGACATTTCATAGTGATTGATAAAATTTCTGATTAAAGATGATTGAACAAAAATGTTTGTACGAGTTATTGTAAAAATATAGATACAACATAAACCATAATCAAACTATTTAATTGGTTAAAAACTGCTTGAGTTATTGTAACCACAAGAAAAAATTTTATGACGAAGTCAAGAACAACAAAGACAGACATTCCCCCCTCATATATATCTATGATGATACAGGTGTTCTTGTACATACATGTATTGCATCTTTTATAAGCATGGATTTCAATCTGAAATTAATCATGTGTGGATTACTGCAAATCATCTGTCTCAAGTTTCATTGAAATCTGACAAATTTAATTTAAACAAATATGCACAGATTACATAAAAAAACAGGACTGAGGATTATCCCAGGGCATCTATGTACCAAGTTTCATTGAAACCTGGGCTTTAAGATACAATTGCAAGATAATCACAAAATTGCATAAATTTTAATGAGTGAGTCTATGTAAGAACATTTTCTAGTACCCTGGCATGTTCACAAAGCATTTATTATGCATGTTTTTGGAATATGACAATAATCTTCTTTATCTCTATTTATGAAATCAAACCTTTGATGGATTCATATTTTTCTGTGATGTCATTAGTTTGATTGATCCTTGCTTTCTGGTAATCAGATATTCACTCTGAAATTATATCATTGTTAATGAAAATGATATTTATTTTGCAGTATGCTGTAACTATATCACATCAATATAGCAATGAGATTTCACACTTTATGCATAACCATGTTAAAATATGCAAATCAATTCCATATGCAATGTATGCAATGTTCAATGTCAAAACGTAACAAAGAAATAGCATCAGAAATGTGTTAAAAAGTCCTCGTCATTTTGAGATGATTTATAAATTTCTTGCATCAATTCTTCACTGCTCTTCATACTTCCTGAACTCTCTTCCCCTTCTTCTTGACTGTTATAGTGATGGTTGCTAGGTGGTTCCACTGCATGGTGGGCATCTTGACTGTTATAGTGATGGTTGCTAGGTGGTTCCACTGCATGGTGGGCATCTTGACTGTTATTATAAGGGTAGCTAGGTGGTTTCATTGGTGGCCATGTAGCATCTTCTAACATCTCAATTTGTACTGTTTCATATTTTTTTTTTATTATGGTCTTTCGACAGCAACGACATTCAAAGATAATTTTAATCCATTTCTGAGGGACAATGGCAAACTGTAGCAGAGAAGAAAAAACAAATAAATTTCATTGTTTGATAAGGCCAAAAATATAACTTGCTCCATTTCATCATTGGTGGCACTGTAGCAAGATATAAAAATAGAAGAGCTGCTCTAGCTTGATTATTGGTCACTCCAATTACTTACACTATTTAGGCATTTATCTAAGTAAGACAAAGTGGGTCTAAAAACTGCCAGCCAGTTGATATTAAAAATAATAGTATCACCCAGCAGGTGCATGGGATTATGGGTAATACATTGTACATGTAGAATTTCACTCCAATTTTCTATGCCCCTCTAGTTTTTTGTGTCACATGAATTATAGCATCACATGAATTACCACCGTTTGTTTAAATTAGATATTCGTCTAAGTTAGTCCCAATTAAGACAGTGCAAATTCAATCCTGAAAGCGTACAAAACTGGGTCAGAATAGCCGTCACATTGAGTGATCTTGAAATTAACACACACAATTTAAGTGACGATGCCTCATTGCAAATGAAAGAAGTAAATAGATCTCTAACATTTACAATACAGAAAACTCAAAGGGCCCTCAAAGGTAAAGGTAAGCTACCTGCAAATCTCATGGTAAATTTTGATGTCCAACTCCACAGAATGTTGGAAGTCACTGTATGCACAGCGTCAATTGGACCTAGTCTGGAGAGAGGTCATGGGGGTAATGAATGAATGTGTTATGTGACTTTTAGAACTGTGATGGCAGCACCATCACAAAACACATGGGAGTTAACTGGAGCCCTCAGATCATACAAATTGGCTGTAACACACCCTATAGGGTGTCCACCTTTGAGTATGCAAAGCTGATAGTATCCAGAATCCATTTGGAAAGTGTGGTACAACTAGTTGACATCTACTGGGTCTGGGTCTGGGTCTGTCTGGGTCTGTTCTGGCCTGCGGCATTTAATATCAGTTATGCTCTTTATCCATACTGTTGTATATGCCATTGAATGCATCATATTCTATAATCAACTTTCAAAAGTTGTACGTTGGCAGTTGGCAGAATAATGACAACTTGCCCTATGGCATTAAATGGAACAGTACTGGAGTAAAACTGCTAGGAGTATTATTTGAGTAACACCAAAAAGTGAATTACAACAAACTACTGAAACAAGTCATTGTTAATGACACATTCCTGTTGTAATTAGGTGAAATATTATTGATGCCTAAGAGGAAGTAATACCAAAAATATGGCTGCACACCTGTCATCTTTTATTTGATCACAAATTTAATTTATAATAATAATAATAATAATAATAATAATAATAATAATTTATTCAGTATGCACCCTAGGCAGTGACCTTAAATATAAATACATAAATGCATGTGTATAAAAAGTACAGACTCAAGGCATGTATTGTTCTCTCTGTTTGAAAGCAAAAAATAAAAATTTGGCTAAATTTCTCACAGTGTCCACATTGGATGAGGACATAAGCTGAACAAACTTATATTAAGGTTAATAAAATATTGTCTAGGAATATACATTTCCCTCAAGGACTGGTAGGATGTACATATCAAAAGAAAATGGTACTCGTTTTCTATGTTGCCATCATGACAACTGTGACATAACATATTTTCCCGTGGAAGATTTACACATCTTCCCTGTTCAATATTTAGAGTGTGGCTGCTCATTTAAAAATAGGTTTCATTGGAATTAGTAGATAATGTTCTAGGGAAAGTGCCTCCTTAAACAATTTATAAGTATCAAGTCTACTAAAGCTGTTTATGTCCATATGTATATGTCCATTTTGTTTTTTAATATCTTACTTTTGTTGCTATAAACTGATGGAAACACTGTATTTCTAAGGATGCAATAAATTATCTTTATTATTATTATGCCATTCTTGAAATTCAATGTCTTTACATCGTCTCCTGAACTCAGATAAAAATTTGGGTTCATTTCCCACTCCCTGGTTATACCAAGCCTCAGCAAAACTGTAATTCATTGGATATTTTTTAGTTCATTGACCCAGCAATCAACCCCCCTTTGGGCCAGATTGCAATGCTCTAGATAACATTGATATACATATCTGTTTGTATCGATTTTTAATATTTTTATCCAATATTTTACCATTCTGGGTAGCCTTAATGCACGTAAACTGAATCTCCCAAGCTCTCTCCGTACTGCAGCATTAGTTGCTGATATATTCTGTTTCAGGATATATTTACAAAATTTGATATGTACGCGTTCCATGTTCGGGGCTGGGTGGTAGCCCCATATTTCACCACCATAGCTAAGAATGGGCAGTATTTTGGAGTCAACAATTTTGAAACAGGTTTGAACAGGGACGTTTTCGTGGGCTTTTAGTTCGGCAATAACTGTGAGCATTGCTTTATTGGCTTGTTCGGCAAGAACTGACTGGGCTTTTGTCCATAGTCCGCTGCAAGATAATACCACACCCAGGTATTTGAAATATGAAACTACTTTAACGGGATTGCCTTTATAGTGGCATTTTTCGTAGTCGCGCAGTGTTCCCCCATTTCTAAACACCATTATATTTATCTTTTCCAAATTAACTTTGAGTTTGTACTTTGCACAATAAGTTTCTAATTGATTTAATACTCTTTGTAGTTTAACAGTAGTCTCTGCTGTCAGAACTAAATAGTCTGCAAAAAGAAGGTAGAGTATCCCTAATTGCCCAACAGAACAACCGCTATCCCATTCATCTTTTAGAAGTTCCTCGTGAAGGTCATTCAAGAAAAAGAAAAAGGAAAGGTGAAAGGATACATCCCTGTCGAACACCATAAGGACATTCAGAAGAGTCTGTCAGCCCCCCATTGCAATTGCATTGCAATTCTGGCTTTAACATTGCTGTATATAGAGGATAATATTTTAAACATTTTTTCCCGAAGACCCGCAATTCCCAATTTATAAAGCAACACGGCTGAAAGCTTTTTCAAAGTCGATAAATGCGCAGTACAGCCTACCTCCCTCTTTACTCAGATATTTTTGGATAAGAGTATGTATGACAAAAATATTATCAACAGTAGTGTATCCAGCCATAAAGCCCAGCTTGTTCCTTTCTAAGTGGGGCACAATTGTTTTCCCAGAAGAGCAACCTATAAAATAGTAAAATTACTGATAATGGGCATTAATGTGATCCCCCTGTAATTGTTTGGTTCATCTTTTTTACCCTTTTTGAAAATAGGGAAAATAATCCTATCAGACCAGGACACAGGAAATATACTTGTGCTAAAAATTACATTGAAAAGTTGACATAGCAAGGAAATAAATAAATGGCCACATATCTTATAAACTTCTGCCGGTATTCCATCAATACCCTGGAATTTTTTGTTTTTCAGGCAATTAATACTAGCAATAACTTCATCTTCTGTGATTGGCTGGTCCAATACCTCTATGATAATATCCTCATTATGAATACCCAAGTCTTGTAAGAGATTGCCTACATAATCATGAATTTCATTCAGAAAACCTCAAATTGGCCACGTTCTAATAATTCACCAGGGTTAAACAACGTTTTAAAATAATCAAACCAATCTTGGTATTTGATTCCTTTAAATTGAGGGTCTCTCTTATTTTTAAAAAAAGACCAAAACTTTCTGGAGTAATTTTCCTTTAAAGCTTGTCCAATTAATTGTAGAATTTTTTCTTTAAAATTAGCTTTCTTGTCACGAAGAGATTGCGGTATCAAGTTTTTTCTTTTTTATAATTTTCCAAATTTCTCAAATTCTTAAATTTTCTATTTGTGTTCAAAAGGCAATATACATTTTTTCTTAATAAAAGGCACTCTTTATCAAACCAGTCATTTTCTTTAAATGCATTATTATGAAATGCCAATTTAGGCTTCGCAACTTTATAAAACAGTTCATTAGTTTTTTGTACCAAAATATCACTATCAACACCTTCCAATAAACTATCCAAAAAATCATAAACTGCATCTTGCAGCATATTTTCATTAAATAAACTAGTAAACACATTATGACCAAAGAAGAACTTTGTAAACGGTTGAGACGACTAGGACTTATGTGTACTATTTTCTGCATCACTACCAATCATAAAATTCGTTTCTAGCGTGAATTGTAAAGGGAGTCAGAGTCTATTACCGATTTTAAAATTTAAAATACTATCCAAAATGTTTTTCGATACAAGTAGGTAATCATCAACAACACTTTTCCCTATTGCGGACATAAAAGTAAATTCACCATAACAGTCACCCTGTGTCCTACCATTTACAATGTTCAGTGATTAAGTCTTGCACAAATCTACCAGTTTTTCACAATATTCATTAACTTCTGTGTCGCAATTATTACGTAATCTTTGAACTGTGTCATGTGTATAAATGTTGTCATCTATTGGTAAGTAATCAACACTGTTATAAACAATGTTGTCTTCAAGTACACCTGTTCGGGCGTTAAAATCCCCACATAATATAATTTTGCATGGATCATTTAATTTATATGAACATATTTTGCTGCATGCATAACACATGAAATAAAATTGGATAATTATGTAAATCACTAGTCATGTGACCAGATAACTTAATTTGTTCTGAATGATTTTGTAGTTGTATGGTCAGATAATTGACAGTGAATAATAGACTAATCTAGTATCAACAAAAATCCGATTTATTAAACTTTGCAATCTAAATTAGCAATCTAATATATAGTCACAACATTTATATTTCTATTTGCTAATTTTCATATATATTAATTTTTTGTATCAAAACTCAAGTAAAGTGCATGTATGAAGTATTGTAAGCATATGCCAGCTTATTTGTTATGATGTTACCCAATACAAATTTACAATTTAATGAGATTGAAGCACAAGTCAAACATGAATGTGTACCAAGTGACTAACATACATTGTATGTTTGGGAATATACAACTTGGATTGTCAGTTAAAGTTTTCTCACACCCATAGTTTTAATCCGTTGTATGAGCTAATAAACCTCCTAAAAGAAATTCAAGCTATATTAAATGATCTATGTACATTATTTTTTATATTTATTAATTGTTTTTAATTATTTTGATTCTTTGATGATGAATATTTACAACCTACAAATAATCCTATCAATAAACTAATCATCATGCATATTTATCACTACAAGCCAGACGGCCATCTTTGATCAAATCACAAAATGAACATGTGCACTTTGATGACATATGTGTTAAATGTCAATGAAAACTATACATACATGTAGGTGAAAGAGATGGCTAAAAACAGAAATGGCAGCCATGGACATGTATAATAATTTGAAGTCAGCCATTTTGGATCTTATCACAAAACAAATCGTTACGGACATGTATCTCAACATGTGATTTATGATTTAAAACAAGAAAGCTGCCAGTTGGCCATCTTTGATCTGATTATGAAACAAACTGACATAGACATACATGTATGCTTGATGTATGTGCCAAATATGAATGAAAATGGTCCATAAGTGTGGAAAAAAGCGAAATTACCATCAATCAGCCATGTTTTATCTGATTGTAAAACAAATTGTCACTAACATGTATGTATCCTAACAAGTACCATATTTGAACTAAAACTGACAAAACATGGCAAAAATCCTGCATTTTCAAAAAACTAATTAAATTACTACCAGACAGCTATCTTGGTTCAAATCACTAAAACATTGCATGTGCATATGTCCAAGTACTAAACACATGCAAAGAATGAACAGATTTGGTTCAGAGGGTTCTGATATATGATCCGAATAAACAGACGGATGGACAAAGAACTTTGTCAAAGTTGAAAACAAAAAGAGTTTTGGGTGTGTTATCCATTTGTTGACATTATTTTGTAATCTGTTATTAAATTTAGAGAAAACATGAACATTAATTAGCGTTAATAAAAATGTGTTATAGCCAAGGAAATGACAACTACTACAAGTACTTACCTCAACAGACAGAGACAGTGCTAAATTTACAAGAGCAATGGCTAAAATAACAGCTCTGAAATAATATTCATCAAAGTGCCGCAACTATAAGTAACAAATATTGAAGAAGTTAACAAAGGATAAATGTACTAGTAAATGATGCTACATTTTCTTGCTTTTTTGAGTAAAACTGTCTGGAATAATACTGACATAGTGGCATTTATAAGCCCATCTGGAAGAACACTGACAAAGTGGCATTTATAAGCCCATCTGGAAGAACACTGACAAAGTGGCATTTATAAGCCCATCTGGAAGAACACCGACATAGTGGCATGTGTAAGCCTATCTGGCAGAACACTGACATAGTGGCATGTGTAAGCCTATCTGGCAGAACACTGACATAGTGGCATGTGTAAGCCCATCTGGAAGAACACTGACATAGTGGCATTTGTAAGCCCATCTGGAAGAACACTGACATAGTGGCATTTGTAAGCCCATCTGGAAGAACACTGACATAGTGGCATTTATAAGCCCATCTGGAAGAACATTGACATAGTGGCATGTGTAAGCCCATCTGGAAGAACACTGACAAAGTGGCATTTATAAGCCCATCTGGAAGAACACTGACAAAGTGGCATTTATAAGCCCATCTGGAAGAACACTGACAAAGTGGCATTTATAAGCCCATCTGGAAGAACACTGACATAGTGGCATGTGTAAGCCTATCTGGCAGAACACTGACATAGTGGCATGTGTAAGCCCATCTGGAAGAACACTGACATAGTGGCATTTGTAAGCCCATCTGGAAGAACACTGACATAGTGGCATTTGTAAGCCCATCTGGAAGAACACTGACAAAGTGGCATTTATAAGCCAGCCAATCTGGCAGAACACTGACATAGTGGCATGTGTAAGCCCATCTGGAAGAACACCGTCATAGTGGCATTCGTAAGCCCATTCGGAAGAACACTGACATATTGGCATTCGTAAGCCCATCCGGAAGAACACTGACACAGTAGCATGTGTAAGCCCATCTGGAAGAACACTGACATAGTGGCATTTGTAAGCCCATCCGGAAGAACACTGAGAAAGTGGCATTTGTAAGCCTATCTGGAAGAACACTGACATAGTGGCATGTGTAAGCCCATCTGGAAGAACATTGACATAGTGGCATGTGTAAGCCTATCTGGAAGAACACTGACATAGTGGCATTTGTAAGCCTATCTGGAAGAACACTGACATAGTGGCATGTGTAAGCCCATCTGGAAGAACACTGACAAAGTGGCATTTATAAGCCGGCCAATCTGGCAGAACACTGACATAGTGGCATGTGTAAGCCCATCTGGAAGAACACTGACATAGTGGCATGTGTAAGCCCATCTGGAAGAACATTGACATAGTGGCATGTGTAAGCCTATCTGGAAGAACACTGACATAGTGGCATTTGTAAGCCTATCTGGAAGAACACTGACATAGTGGCATGTGTAAGCCCATCTGGAAGAACACTGACAAAGTGGCATTTATAAGCCGGCCAATCTGGCAGAACACTGACATAGTGGCATGTGTAAGCCCATCTGGAAGAACACCGTCATAGTGGCATTCGTAAGCCCATTCGGAAGAACAATGACATATTGGCATTCGTAAGCCCATCCGGAAGAACACTGACACAGTAGCATGTGTAAGCCCATCTGGAAGAACACTGACATAGTGGCATTTGTAAGCCCATCCGGAAGAACACTGACATAGTGGCATTTGTAAGCCCATCCGGAAGAACACTGACATAGTGGCATTTGTAAGCCCATCCGGAAGAACACTGACATAGTGGCATTTGCAAGCCTATCTGGAAGAACACTGACATAGTGGCATTTGTAAGCCTATCTGGAAGAACACTGACATAGTGGCATTTGTAAGCCGGCAAATCTGGAAGAACACTGACATAGTGGCATTTGTAAGCCTATCCGGAAGAATACTGACAAAGTGGCATTTGTAAGCCTATCTGGAAGAACACTGACATAGTGGCATGTGTAAGCCCATCTGGAAGAACACTGACAGAGTGGCATGTGTAAGCCCATCTGGAAGAACACTGACATAGTGGCATTCGTAAGCCCATTCGGAAGAAAACTGACATAGTGGCATTTGTAAGCCCATCCGGAAGAATACTGACAAAGTGGCATTTGTAAGCCTATCTGGAAGAACACTGACATAGAGGCATTCGTAAGCCCATCCGGAAGAACACTGACACAGTAGCATGTGTAAGCCCATCTGGAAGAACACTGACATAGTGGCATTTGTAAGCCCATCCGGAAGAACACTGACATTGTGGCATTTGTAAGCCCATTCGGAAGAACACATACAAAGTGGCATTTGTAAGCCCATCCGGAAGAACATTGACAAAGTGGCATATGTAAGCCGGCCCATCTAGAAGAACACTGACATAGTGGCATGTGTAAGACTATCTGGAAGAACACTGACATAGTGGCATGTGTAAGCCCAACTGGAAGAACACTGACATAGTGGCATGTGTAAGCCCATCTGGAAGAACACTGACATAGTGGCATTCGTAAGCCCATCTGGAAGAACACTGACAAAGTGGCATTTGTAAGCCTATCTTCAAGAACATTGACATAGTGGCATTTGTAAGCCCATCTGGAAGAACAGTGACAAAGTGGCATTTGTAAGCCAGCCATCTGGAAGAACACTGACATGGTGACATGTGTAAACCTATCCGGAAGAACACTGATGAAGTGGCATGTGTAATCCCATCCGGAAGAACACTGACATAGTGGCATGTGTAAGCCATCTGGAAGAATACTGACATAGTGGCATGTGTAAGCCCATCTGGAAGAACACTGACATAGTGGCATGTGTAAGCCCAACTGGAAGAACACTGACATAGTGGCATGTGTAAGCCCATCTGGAAGAACACTGACATAGTGGCATTGCTAAGCCTATCTGGAAGAACACTGACATAGTAGCATGTGTAAGCCCATCTGGAAGAACACTGACATAGTGGCATTCGTAAGCCCATCTGGAAGAACACTGACATAGTGGCATTTGTAAGCCCATCCGGAAGAACACTGACAAAGTGGCATTTGTAAGCCTATCTGGAAGAACACTGACACAGTAGCATGTGTAAGCCCATCTGGAAGAACACTGACATAGTGGCATGTGTAAGCCCATATGGAAGAACACTGACACAGTAGCATGTGTAAGCCCATCTGGAAGAACACTGACATAGTGGCATGTGTAAGCCCATATGGAAGAACACTGACAAAGTGGCATTTGTAAGCCCATATGGAAGAACACTGACAAAGTGGCATTTGTAAGCCCATCCGGAAGAACACTGACAAAGTGGCATTTGTAAGCCCATCCGGAAGAACACTGTCATAGTGGCATTTGTAAGCCCATCCAGAAGAACACTGATGAAGTGGCATGTGTAATCCCATCCGGAAGAACACTGACATAGTGGCATTTGTAAGCCCATCCGGAAGAACACTGACAAAGTGGCATTTGTAAGCCTATTTGGAAGAACACTGACACAGTAGCATGTGTAAGCCCATCTGGAAGAAAACTGACATAGTGGCATGTGTAAGCCTATCTGGAAGAACACTGACATAGTGGCATGTGTAAGCCTATCTGGAAGAACACTGACATAGTGGCATGTGTAAGCCCGTCTGGAAGAACACTGACATAGTGGCATTTGTAAGCCCATCCGGAAGAACACTGACAAAGTGGCATTTGTAAGCCCATCCGGAAGAACACTGACAAAGTGGCATTTGTAAGCCCATCCGGAAGAACACTGACATAATGGCATTTGTAAGCCCATCCAGAAGAACACTGATGAAGTGGCATGTGTAATCCCATCCGGAAGAACACTGACATAGTGGCATGTGTAAGCCCATCTGGAAGAACACTGACATAGTGGCATGTGTAAGCCCATCTGGAAGAACACTGACATAGTGGCATGTGTAAGCCTATCTGGAAGAACACTGACACAGTGGCATTTGTAAGCCCATCCGGAAGAACACTGACATTGTGGCATTTGTAAGCCCATTCGGAAGAACACATACAAAGTGGCATTTGTAAGCCCATCCGGAAGAACATTGACAAAGTGGCATATGTAAGCCGGCCCATCTAGAAGAACACTGACATAGTGGCATGTGTAAGACTATCTGGAAGAACACTGACATAGTGGCATGTGTAAGCCCAACTGGAAGAACACTGACATAGTGGCATGTGTAAGCCCATCTGGAAGAACACTGACATAGTGGCATTCGTAAGCCCATCTGGAAGAACACTGACAAAGTGGCATTTGTAAGCCTATCTTCAAGAACATTGACATAGTGGCATTTGTAAGCCCATCTGGAAGAACAGTGACAAAGTGGCATTTGTAAGCCAGCCATCTGGAAGAACACTGACATGGTGACATGTGTAAACCTATCCGGAAGAACACTGATAAAGTGGCATGTGTAATCCCATCCGGAAGAACACTGACATAGTGGCATGTGTAAGCCATCTGGAAGAACACTGACATAGTGGCATGTGTAAGCCCATCTGGAAGAACACTGACATAGTGGCATGTGTAAGCCCAACTGGAAGAACACTGACATAGTGGCATGTGTAAGCCCATCTGGAAGAACACTGACATAGTGGCATTGCTAAGCCTATCTGGAAGAACACTGACATAGTAGCATGTGTAAGCCCATCTGGAAGAACACTGACATAGTGGCATTCGTAAGCCCATCTGGAAGAACACTGACATAGTGGCATTTGTAAGCCCATCCGGAAGAACACTGACAAAGTGGCATTTGTAAGCCTATCTGGAAGAACACTGACACAGTAGCATGTGTAAGCCCATCTGGAAGAACACTGACATAGTGGCATGTGTAAGCCCATATGGAAGAACACTGACACAGTAGCATGTGTAAGCCCATCTGGAAGAACACTGACATAGTGGCATGTGTAAGCCCATATGGAAGAACACTGACAAAGTGGCATTTGTAAGCCCATCCGGAAGAACACTGACATAGTGGCATTTGTAAGCCCATCCAGAAGAACACTGATGAAGTGGCATGTGTAATCCCATCCGGAAGAACACTGACATAGTGGCATTTGTAAGCCCATCCGGAAGAACACTGACAAAGTGGCATTTGTAAGCCTATTTGGAAGAACACTGACACAGTAGCATGTGTAAGCCCATCTGGAAGAAAACTGACATAGTGGCATGTGTAAGCCTATCTGGAAGAACACTGACATAGTGGCATGTGTAAGCCTATCTGGAAGAACACTGACATAGTGGCATGTGTAAGCCCGTCTGGAAGAACACTGACATAGTGGCATTTGTAAGCCCATCCGGAAGAACACTGACAAAGTGGCATTTGTAAGCCCATCCGGAAGAACACTGACAAAGTGGCATTTGTAAGCCCATCCGGAAGAACACTGACATAATGGCATTTGTAAGCCCATCCAGAAGAACACTGATGAAGTGGCATGTGTAATCCCATCCGGAAGAACACTGACATAGTGGCATGTGTAAGCCCATCTGGAAGAACACTGACATAGTGGCATGTGTAAGCCCATCTGGAAGAACACTGACATAGTGGCATGTGTAAGCCTATCTGGAAGAACACTGACACAGTGGCATTTGTAAGCCCATCCAGAAGAACACTGACAAAGTGGCATTTGTAAGCCAGCCCATCTGGAAGAACACTGACACAGTGGCATGTGTAAGCCCATCTGGAAGAACACTGATGAAGGGGCATGTGTAAGCCTATCAGGAAGAACACTGACATAGTGGCATGTGTAAGCCTATCTGGAAGAACACTGGCATAGTGGCATTTGTAAGCCCATCCGGAAGAACACTGACAAAGTGGCATTTGTAAGCCCATCCGGAAGAACATTGATGAAGTGGCATGTGTAACCCCATCCGGAAGAACATGAAATAGTGGCATGTATAAGCCCATCTGGAAGAACACTGACATAGTGGCATGTGTAATTCCATCTGGAAGAACACTGACATAGTAGCATTTGTAAGCCCATCCGGAAGAACTTTGATGAAGTGGCATGTGTAAGTCCATCCGGAAGAACACTGACATAGTGGCATTTGTAAGCCTATCTAGAAGAACACAGACAAAGTGGCATTTGTAAGCCCATCCGGAAGAACAGTGACAAAGTGGCATTTGTAAGCCGGCCCATCTGGAAGAACACTGACATAGTGGCATGTGTAAGCCTATCTGGAAGAACACTGACATAGTGGCATTTGTAAGCCCATCCGGAAGAACACTGACATAGTGGCATTTGTAAGCCTATCTGGAAGAACACTGACATAGTGGCATGTGAAAGCCCATCTGGAAGAACACTGACATAGTGGCATTTGTAAGCCCATCTGGAAGAACACTGACATAGTGGCATTTGTAAGCCTATCTGAAAGAACACTGACAAAGTGGCATGTGTAAGCCCATCTGGAAGAACACTGACATAGTGGCATGTGTAAGCCCATCCGGAAGAACACTGAGAAAGTGGCATTTGTAAGCCTATCTGGCAGAACACTGACACAGTGGCATTTGTAAGCCTATCTGGAAGAACACTGACATTGTGGCATTTGTAAGCCCTTTCGGAAGAACACAGACAAAGTGGCATTCGTAAGCCCATCCGGAAGAACATTGACAAAGTGGCATTTGTAAGCCGGCCCATCTGGAAGAACACTGACATAGTGGCATGTGTAAGCGTATCTGGAAGAACACTGACATAGTGGCATGTATAAGCCCATCTGGAAGAACACTGACATGGTGGCATGTGTAAGCCCATCTGGAAGAACACTGACATAGTGGCATTTGTAAGCCCATCTGGAAGAACACTGACATAGTGGCATTTGTAAGACTATCTGAAAGAACACTGACAAAGTGGCATGTGTAAGCCCATCTGGAAGAACACTGACATAGTGGCATGTGTAATTCCATCTGGAAGAACACTGACATAGTAGCATTTGTAAGCCTATCTGAAAGAACACTGACAAAGTGGCATGTGTAAGCCCATCTGGAAGAACACTGACATAGTGGCATGTGTAAGCCCATCTGGAAGAACACTGACATAGTGGCATTTGTAAGCCCATCCGGAAGAACACTGAGAAAGTGGCATTTGTAAGCCTATCTGGCAGAACACTGACACAGTGGCATTTGTAAGCCCATCTGGAAGAACACTGACATAGTGGCATTTGTAAGCCCATCCGGAAGAACACTGAGAAAGTGGCATTTGTAAGCCTATCTGGCAGAACACTGACACAGTGGCATTTGTAAGCCCTTTCGGAAGAACATAGACAAAGTGGCATTCGTAAGCCCATCCGGAAGAACATTGACAAAGTGGCATTTGTAAGCCGGCCCATCTGGAAGAACACTGACATAGTGGCATGTGTAAGCGTATCTGGAAGAACACTGACATAATGGCATGTGTAAGCCCATCTGGAAGAACACTGACATAGTGGCATGTGTAAGCCTATCTGGAAGAACAGTGACGCAGTGGCATTTGTAAGCCTATCTGGAAGAACACTGACATAGTGGCATTTGTAAGCCAGCCCATCTGGAAGAACACTGACATAGTGGCATTTGTAAGCCTACTGGAAGAACACTGACATAGTGGCATTTGTAAGCCCATCTGGAAGAACACTGACATAGTGGCATTTGTAAGCCAATCCGGAAGAACACTGACAAAGTGGCATTTGTAAGCCGGCCCCTCTGGAAGAACACTGACAAAGTGGCATTTGTAATCCTATCTGGCAGAACACTGACACAGTGGCATTTGTAAGCCAATCCGGAAGAACACTTGACATAGTAGCATTTGTAAGCCTATCTGGCAGAACACTGACACAGTTGCATTTGTAAGCCGGCCAATCCGGAAGAACACTGACAAAGTGGCATTTGTAAGCCGGCCCATCTGGAAGAACACTGACATAGTGGCATTTGCAACCATTTTAAGCTTGTCTCTGAGCTAGTTGCATTTATGTTTTTTGTAAGCCTCTCTGCTTGGTTTTGTAGATATTGTTATACACACATAATGTAAAAATATCTTACCTCAAAGAAGTGCTCTAACCAATCAATTGGAGCCAAAACGATGAAGATTGAAACCAAAGTTAGCAAAACTAGAGCTCCAGTATATAGAACTATGGGTAATGAAAGCAGAGCATATTGTAAAGTTAAAGCAATTTTTCATCATGTCCTCATTAAAAATACATTTCTGTTTGTAAGTTAATGAGAAATAACAACGCAAAAGTCTCCTTGTGAGTCTCAAAGGGGGAAATTATATGCATAGTAAGGGATTGGGTTGAGCTGAATAGAAGTGATACAATCACATAACCAGGTAGACCCAGTGTTTTATATTAACAAAATATTATCGTTTTATGCATTCCTTCTGTTGTGTGAAAAAACGATATTCACGATTGGTGATTTGTAACATTTATTTAATATACTATAAACCTTTTTTAATGATCCACTATACAATAGATGAAATTTGTTTGCAGAGTGATATGTATGTATTTATGCTCACAAAATTATAAAATGCTCTTATTAGTGATTTTAAGTTTCTCATAAAAAATTGCCACCAGGCAGTTAAATCCATAAAAATGTTTAAGAAACTGAAAAAAACATTAACTCTAATTTTTGTACTAAATCATTAATTATAATTCTTATTGTTTTGAATATAATTAACTGGAACATGGATAGTATGTTTCAATTTATGACCCAGACTATGTATTTGTTACATGATGATATGGACACCATGTGATAAACGTCATAAATCAATTCAAATATAAAGTGATGGCTTCCTAGAATTGTCAGTGGATAGTTTTTTTTGCTAAAAAAATGCCAATAACAGGGATGCATCTTCCTCAAAAAAAAAATGGGTTCAAAGGAATAAATTTCATTGCAATAAATGTGTGGAAACAAAGTTACATAATTGTGATTCAATGAAATTGGAACAGAGTTTAGCATTGTATCTGTTGACACTCTATGTAAGTACATGTATATCAAAGACATCAAAGGATAAAGTAAATTGTCTAGTAGAAAAACAAATATTTATTGGATATACTTACAGTTACGATATATAGGTTTGGTGTAGGGTTTGCCAGTAGAAAAGGCCACAGCAACAATTAAATATTGAAACACAGACACCAAGAATATAGTTGTGGTTTCATAGCAGACAATATTTGCATCATAGTCTTCAGTATCTGCTTCAAGCGGTTCATACCTACATTAAATATGTTATAAACATTTCACATACCTACTTAAGAAACTGAATATGACATATATATATTGTTAGATGCCATATGACCATGTATCACCCACCACTCCAGCCTTTTGTCACCCACCACCCAAACCATTTGTCACCCACCTCATTGGCCTTTTGTCACCCACCACCCAAACCATGTGTCACCCGCCGCTCCGGCCTTTTGTCACCCACCACCCAAACCATGTGTCACCCACCTCTCCGGTCTTTAATCACCCACCACCCAAACCATGTGTCTCCCACGTCTCCGGCCTTTTGTCACCCACAACCCAAACCATGTTATCAACCACCTCTCCGGCCTTTTGTCACCCACCCACCTGACCAAGCGTCACTTACCTCTTCAAACATGTTTGTTTTTTATTTTAATGCTCAAACAGTATCATTAAAATCCCAATATTAACAGTAATTTTATCGCAAACCTTAAAGGCAGGTTTCAGAACGTTAGAATTAAAAGATACATCTACATAAGTTGTAAGAATGAAACAATGAGTTCTTTATTTTACTGAAAGTTTACAATGGCATGAATTCACATGTCTTTCAGTAAATTCAATAGATATGAATTGAAGAATGAATGTGGTTTAAATTTTAAGTTAATACTTACCAAACCTGGGCCTTCAAGATGTAAAATGCTGCTGTTTGAATGGCAACTTGAACAAGGATTTGTAGCAATATTGACACAAGTATAGGGGTGGTCATCAAATGTGTCAGAGGTTTCTTTGTTACAATCTTATCATATGCTTCACTTCGCCCCACTACAAATTAAAACAGATAAAAGATGTATCAGACATAGTTGTGAAGAAAAAAAAAACTAGACAATTCCAATTTGTATTTGGGTAACTGAAGATTTGCGACCCTGGCCCAGGCTCCTGGAGATGACAGGAGTGTTATGTACATTGGGAGCTTGGCGTTCCCGGGTGCTGCAAACAGGTCTATCTTTGGACAATCCCACATCAGAAACAGCCTGGAGGTTACCCACTGGGGTATCAGTCACTCCGTGTTCTGGAGACAGAGCAGCCTTGAAAGGGCGTCTGCCAGACTGTTTCTCACCCCTGGAAGGTGGTGTGTGGTTAGCTCCACATTGTATTGCAGGCACCAAAGAGGAATTTGCTCCGCTAGGACTGACAATGATGGGGAACGCGTCCCCCCTCCTTGTTGAGGAAGACCACTGCTGTGTTGCCTGTGCGAAGCAGGACTATGTAGTCTCGAACTATGGGTAGAAAGTGTGGTAGTACTATGTGCACTGCTTTCAGTTCGAGCCAGTTGATATGCCGGTCCCAAAACTAATGCGGGTGCCATATACCTTGGGCTTATTCGTCCAATAGATGCGCTCATAGTCATAGCTGTGGCGAGTGGGTCCAAGGTATGTACAGGTAGGCCCCGCTGAAGTCTAGTGGGGCTAGCCAGTCGAAACGGTGGATAGAGAGAAGAATGCTGAATGACGTCTCCATGCGGAACTCGTTCGAGGAGCACGTACAGATTTAGTCTGCCTGGGTCCAGAACTGGACGCCCGCCA
This sequence comes from Saccoglossus kowalevskii, assembly GCF_978046115.1. NCBI lineage: Eukaryota > Metazoa > Hemichordata > Enteropneusta > Harrimaniidae > Saccoglossus > Saccoglossus kowalevskii. The sequence goes on from NC_140655.1 coordinate 123,461, forward strand.
CCTGTAGATTTGGTACTACGAACACATTTGAGTAGAAACCTGAACTTAATGCCGGCTAATCTACCTTGTGTATGGCGCCCTTTTCCTGCAAACTGTCTACTTCCTGTCTGATTGTTTCCGCTTTGCGGGAGTCCCCTGGCAGTGCCCCTAATGGGGAAGACACTGACGGGGTAGATGGAGATTTCAATGGTATCCTGTAACCGTATGTCACCACCTGGAAAGCCTAGGGATCGGTCACCCGCTGCCTCCAAACCAGACTACATTAGCGCAATCTGTATGCAACAGGGATATGTGGCCATGGGTTCAGCAGTTGCGAGGTATGGGTGCTCTCTTCTCCCATGAGATGAGTTTCCCCAAGGCCTGCGGTAGTCACTAAGTTGTGACCTGGCCACTCGCCAAACCCCTGTCCCCCTGGTTGCAGAGGTAAGTGTCAAACATGCTTCCCCCTCTGCCAATGTGGACAACTGCCAGTACAGAGAAGAATAAGGAGCCACCACCTGGCCCCTTCCTTCCTGGGGGCGCGCCGCTACTCTTACCTCATTTGGAAGGGTATGAGCGATTGCCTCCTGGCTGACTCTGGCTAGCGGACGTTGCCTTAGGGCGTTGTGTTTTCTGTGCTTGGGGAGCCCTCCGTTCACCCTTGGGAGTGGCCAACTAGCTAGCGGATTTGATCTGAACCATCTGGTTTGTTGCACTCCGAAGCTCTGAGTCTACACCCGCCATCTCCCCATGAAAGAAAATGAAAGATGTCCAGATTGCGTCACTGGGGTGGAGACGTACCCCCTGACTCAGTTCGTCGGCGAAAACACACGTGTCTAAGGCCGCGTCTCATTGCACAATAGTAGCCCCGGCCAAGAGATCCAGATGACACTGGAGGATGTCGCATGAAGATGTGCGGTGACCCACCAGTAAATGTGTCTAGGAGGTCTAGGAGGCTGGTGCATTCTGGCTCCGAGGTCTCTAATAATGCGCTCAAGCAACTCTGCCCTCAGGGCGTGATGGATCGTCTCAGACTGAGCTGGCAAGGACTTCCATGGATGTGACCGTCCCCCTTTACCCGGTTTGCCAAACGGAAATTCGTGGTACCGGGGTTCGGGAAAGGAGCCTTGGAATCCGGTTGGGGGCGTTTTGGTCTCATCCCACACTTTGGGGTCTGATCCCGAAACAACACCAACCAGGTAGCATTTGGTCAAGCAGAAATTGTTGCATAAGATTTACCTCACCTGGGGGCATTAAGAGTTACCTTCTCTGCGGCTGACCAATGTACGCCCATCAACACTGTCTGCGGGTCCTGCGCCCCACTCAGCACTCGACTGGACAGGGGGAGATGTGCCGACGGGGTTGCTTTGGATCCTGATGCCTGTGATCCCATAAGCGTTGAAGCAACAGTAAGTGGTTGCCTTAGGATCAAGGGTGGGGATCGATGATACTCCGCATCACCCCAACTGCGTGGTTCACAGAGTCGTTACAAATGGAAGACTCTGAGGGTCCACCCGAGGTACAGGCTGTATCCGTAGCGGGCAAATTGTCTCCTTTTAACCTAAATATGTGAGCGAGAACGTGTTCGACTGTGTGTCTCATGACAGGGTTGGTTCCCTCTGGGGACGCTCATGGGTCAGTAAGAGGGAGACAAAACCCACAGCGGAGCCCGGACTCAAGGGTAAATTCTTGAGTCCGGTACCACGCGACGAACCCTGGCTGGCTGAACATGGGGGGGGGGGAGAAAGACCCGGTGCAACTGACCTGAGCCTCGGCCACACCCAAATCAGCGGGAGAGTCACGGCTGGGAACAGGGTTTCCCCAGAAGAGACATGTTTTAAATGCGAGCGATGCTTTTGTGTTTCTTCCTGCTTGCCGACCGAGGGGCCGCAGTGGAGACAGCTCGCTCCGACTGCATCTTATTTACCCCGATAGTCCTTCGACCAAAGCCCTCATCTCGGAGGCAAACCTGGCACTGTGAGAGGACGGATCCACAAAGGGACCCGCGATGGGCCCCATAGAAGGAAAGACCTCCAGGGGCACAGCCTCACTGTAGCCGATAAAATCGGGTAAACCACCACCTGAAAACACTGACTGTGAGGATGCCCTGCGATCAGCAGGGGGAAACCGAAAAATATCGGTACCTCCATCATCGGGCCTCCTACTCGACGTTTCAGTACACGAAATATCGGTAGCTGAGCGTGAATGACTTTCCACTCATGCCAAGACGCAAAACATCCCAGGCCTCAGAACTCCAGTGAAAAACACACGCCTTCAAGGCAAAAACCCCAAACCCCGCACGCAGTCACGGCTAAAATAGCATTTCGGATGCAGATTCTATGCTGGTAAATTCTGATTATAACCACTGCATAGTCACCTCGAAAAACGAGGAGACAAAACCGCGTGCGAACCTCTGGTGCTATCATTACATCTATCCATTCTAAACATGACATGAACACGACATGCATAAGAGAAGTGAAATATGGTTGAAAAAGTGGTTACATCGCCGGGTTTTACTTTCTTTGTTGTTAAAAATGCTACAAACAAAGGAGAAATCAACACGAGGGTAAAAATGACAAGGAAAACTTATCCTACCAACCACAATGTTGGTTACTGCGGCTGCGGTAACAACCCAAGCCAGAAACCCAGACAGGAAAAGGCAGGCCTTCCAGGCAGAGCCGCTAATCTTTCATCGCAAAGGTGCGAAGATAAAAACAGAAGTGATTATCCGGCCGTAATGGCGCCGCCATATGGCCTCGGTCACGTAGTTTGTGACCTAAGGAAAAAGAATATTGGGGTCAAGGGGCTTCCCCTGACCTAGATTCTATCTCTCCACCACTGGCAGAATCGCTGATTAATGCCTACAGTTCAAAATACCGGTAATTGAACGTAGTGAATTGGTATATATTTCCTATGTTTCTAATATAAATTCAAGAAATACCAACACAAAAGTGTTATAAGATGCAGGTGATTTTATACACAACACTTTCATAACCAATTCCTGTGTTATATAAAATTATACTTTTCTTCTTTCAAACTTGTTTACATTATAATTAATTAATTATATTGTTGGTTACGCAGTCATATATGATATCATTGGTGGATATCTTTCCATGTAGTGTATACTTTTCTACAGGATCACTGGTGGATATCTTTTATGTGGTATGTACCTTTCCCACAGAATCAGTGGTGGATATCTTTCCATGTGGTGTGTACCTTTCCATAGGATCATCGGTGGATTTCTTTTTATGTGGTGTGTACCTTTCCACAGGATCATTAGTGCATATCTTTACATGTAGTGTATAGTTTTCCACAGGATCATTGTGGATATCTTTTATGTGGTGTGTACACGTTTCCACAGGATCACTGGTGACTATATTTCCATGTGGTATATACATTTCCATATAATCATCAGTGGATATCTTTCCATATGGTGTGTACCTTTCCACAGGATCATTGGTGGATATATACCCGTGTGGTGTGTACCTTTCCACAGGATCATTGTAAATATCTTTTATGTGGTATGTACCTTTCCACAGGATCATTAGTGCATATCTTTGCATGTAGTATATAGTTTTCCACTGAAACATTGTGGATATATTTCCATGTGGTGTGTACCTTTCCATAGGATCATCGGTGGATTTCTTTTTATGTGGTGTGTACCTTTCCACAGGATCATTAGTGCATATCTTTACATGTAGTGTATAGTTTTCCACAGGATCATTGTGGATATCTTTTATGTGGTGTGTACACGTTTCCACAGGATCACTGGTGACTATATTTCCATGTGGTATATACATTTCCATATAATCATCAGTGGATATCTTTCCATATGGTGTGTACCTTTCCACAGGATCATTGGTGGATATATACCCGTGTGGTGTGTACCTTTCCACAGGATCATTGTAAATATCTTTTATGTGGTATGTACCTTTCCACAGGATCATTAGTGCATATCTTTGCATGTAGTATATAGTTTTCCACTGAAACATTGTGGATATCTTTTATGTGGTGTGTACACATTTCCACAGGTGAATATCTTTCCATGTGGTATATACATTTCCAGAGGACCGTCAGTGGATATCTTTCCATGTGGTGTGTACCTTTCCACAGGATCATTAGTGCATATATTTCCATGTGGTATGTACCTTTCCACAGGATCATTACTGGATATCCTTCCATGTGGTGTATACTTTTACACATGATCATCAGTGGATTTCTTTCCATGTGGTGTGCACCTTTCCAGAGGATCATCAGTGGATATCTTTCCATGTGGTGTGTACCTTTCCACAGGGTCATTAGTGCATATTTTTCCATGTAGTGTATACTTTTCCACATGATCAGTGGTGGATTTCTTTCCATGTGGTGTGTATCTTTCCACATGATCAGTGGTGGATTTCTACCATGTGGTGTGTACCTGTCCACAGGATCATTAGTGCATATCTTTCCATGTAGCATATAGTTTTCCACATGATCTATGGTAGATATCTTTCCATGTGGTATGTACCTTTCCACAAGATCATTGGCAAGTACTTTATATTAAACAGCCATGGGATTCTGCCTTTATTCTTATGATTAAAGTCAGTTCAGTGAATTACTATTTTGTTTGTTGTTACAGCTTCCAACTAATTCAATTTACATAATAGAATGAATTTAATTTTTTTTCTATTCATATTATTGATGTTACTTTGTCAAAAAGAAGGATCCTATTCATTTTTGCTTTCAATCTGCACAACATTTTTGGAAAACAAATAATCACTGTAAAACTTGATTGCATGTCCTTTTGACCTACTGCTTTCTTTTCCATGACCAATACTTACTGAGAATAGCCACCACAGTGATGATACATATGTCAATATATAAAAACATTATATCACCAAGATTGGACATTATCTGAAAATAGAATAAAGAAAAAAAAAAATTTTTTTACAAAACAAGAAACCTGACAGTTGTATTTGTATTTATCCGTTGTATTGTGTCTGTACGATGAGATTAACTATCAGCCACGGTTATTAGTAAAATGTATTGTAATTTATTGAGTGGTATTCTTATGTGCGATTAAAATATCAGTAAAAAAGACAACAAACAAACACACATGATGAGACAACTCTTTCTTTTCTTATTTGGTCACAGAATACTTACAGAATACAAAATCATGACAGACACAAACTGTATGATACTGTACAATGCCATATATTTAAACATACTAAATGAGGTGACTAGAGCAGCTCTTCCTTCTCTGTCAAAATAGAAAATATAGACATTGTTAAATCACAGATTACACATTAATATATATCAGGCAATGCCTAGCACTGACTTACCCCGGTACTTAAAATAGAAGTAATGCAATCAAAGATCGTTGAAACGTAGTATTAGAATTATTAATTGAACAACATCCTTATAATGTTTTATCACGAATGAGCCGTCAAACAAACAACACACACAATTTTAAACTGTTATACACTTTCGGGTCGTTATTGTTGTGCTTGCTATTAAAATAAGTAATTTAGATAATTATTACTGAAATGAAATGAAACAGTCAAAACATACATAAACAAGCAGCCTTTAGACTGAGATAGCTCTGCGGTTAGCAATGCAATTTTTTTTTATTAACAAATAAAAAAATACATCACAAATTAAAGCTGCAAGCAGCATCACAGGGGCCCAAGTATACATGCCATAAATAATGTCAAATGATACACAATTAGTTTGAATGATTAGTACCATGAGGTCGAAATGCAGTTGGTTCCATATATTTATTTGAGTTATAAAGGTTATTAATATATGGTCATCTGTTATTTTAATCAAATCTCTTGTTCAACGTTGTCATAATAACACAGGATTCATCATTCTAACTACAACAGTGCTTGAGTTAAAACAGTTATGATTATTAATGAGGTTAGAAGCCCCCACCCCATGCAGTTGGTTCCATATATTTATTTGAGATATTAATGTTATGAATATTAATAAGTTCACATGACCATAAATGGTCATCTGTTATTTTAATCAAATCTCTTGTTCATTGTTGTCATAATAACACAGGATTCATCTTCCTAACTGAAAAAGTGTTTGAGATATGGCAGTTATACATATTAATAAGTTCACATGACCATATATGGTCATTTGTTATTTTAATCAAATATCTTGTTCAACGTTGTCATAATAACACAGGATTCATCATTCTAACTACAACAGTGCTTGAGTTATAACAGTTATGCATATTAATGAGGTTAGAAGCCCCCACCCCATGGGTGCCCAGCCACGTGGCCGAGCAGTGTGCTATTGGGGCAAAATGATACATCTGATGACACAAATGCACATACAAAATTTGAAAAAAATCAGACTAATACAAAACATGTAGTTGCATAATTTCTATTTTCACAAAATCCAAGATGGCGGCCAAACCACGTGACTGATCAAAATAATATTATTTTTCTCATATGGAGCTAAGGCCAGGCATGGTAAATATAAAAACATCTAGTGGATTAGTTGACTCACCTCTGAGAAACAAATGCCCAAACTTTTGATCAATTTTGTATAAAATCCAAGATGGCGGCGAAACCACGTGACTGATCTGAAATTTTTTTTAGGTTTCTGAAAGGGTTAGATAGGGACATGCCATGACGCAATATTTGAGATTAACGCTCAAGTGTGGCATGAGTAAAAAACTACTTCCTGTTGAGAACAAACCCAAAATGGCGGCCAAACCACGTGACCAATCATAATGAATTTCTCAAATCTAAATCTGCTCCATATGTAGAAGCTAAGTACTGAATATGAGAACATTTTACTTGGCGGTTCTGAAGAAGAAGATTTTAAAGTGTTTTTTGCCGTTTTTAGGAAAAACAAAATGGCGGGAAAAGTCACATGACCGCTAAAGTTTTTATTGCTGATATTTATTACACATGAGTTGTACTATATACCATAACAAATACTAGACGCCTAGACCCTCAGAAAGTGGTCAAACGGCCACTTCCGGTTTTATTTCAATCCAATATGGCTGCCAAACTAATTGGCCAATCAAAATTCTGAAAGCATGTTGCACCAGTTCACATTAGGGACTATCAGTATAGAGCATTATCAGACCATTCCGTTCAGCAGTTTTCTCAAACGGCTTGACGAAAAAAGTTACGGAAGAAAGAAGAAGATGAAGAAGAAATTAAAGCTGCAAGCAGCATCACAGGGGCCCAAGTATACATGCCATAAATAATGTCAAATGATACACATGATACACAATTAGTTTGAATGATTAGTACAGTACCATGAGGTCGAAATGCAGTTGGTTCCATATATTTATTTGAGATATAAAGGTTATTAATATATGGTCATCATCTGTTATTTTAATCAAATCTCTTGTTCAACATAGTCATAACACAGGATTCATCTTCCTAACTGCAACAGTGTTTGAGATACAACGATTATGCATATTAATGAGCTCACATGACCATATATGGTCATCTGTTGTTTTATTCAAATCTCTTGTTTAACATCATCATAATAACACAGGTTTCATCTTCCTACCTGCAACAGTGCTTGAGATATAACAGTTATGCATATTAATGAGTTCACATGACCATATATGGTCATATGTTATTTTAATCAAATCTAGGGTTCACTGTTGTCATGATAACACAGGAATCATCTTCCTACCTGCAACAGTGCTTGAGATATAACAGTTATGCATATTAATGAGTTCACATGACCATATATGGTAATCTGTTATTTTAATGAAATTGCTTGTTCACTGTTGTCATGATAACACAGGAATCATCTTCCTAACTGCAACAGTGCTTGAGATATAGCAGCTATGCATATTAATGAGGTTAGAAGCCCTCACCCCATGGGCGTGTAGCCACATGACCTAGCCATATGCCATTCAGGGGAAAGAATGTATCTAAAGAGTAGAATACACATACAAAATTTTATTCCAATCGGACTAATACAAAACATGTAGTTGCATAATTTCAATTTTCACAAAATGCAAGATGGCGGCCAAACCACGTGACTTATCGAAAATATATTATTTTTTCCATATGGAGTTGAGGCCAGGCATGGTAAATATAAAAACATCTAGTAGATTCGTTGAATCACCTCTGAGAAACAAATGCCCAAACTTTTGGTCAATTTTCCTCAAAATCCAAGATGGCGGCCAAACCATGTGACTTATCTGAAATCTTTTATAGGTTTCTGAAAGAGATTGATATAGAGATGCCATGTAGCAATATAGAAAATAATCGCTCACGTGTGGCATGAGTGAAAAACTACTTCCTGTTGAGAACAAATCCAAAATGGCGGCGAAACCACGTGACCAATCATAATGAATTTCTCAAATCTAAATCTGCTCCATATGTAGAAGCTAAGTACTGAATATGAGAACATTTTACTTGGCGGTTCTGAAGAAGAAGATTTTAAAGTGTTTTTTGCCGTTTTTAGGAAAAACAAAATGGCGGGAAAAGTCACATGACCGCTAAAGTTTTTATTGCTGATATTTATTACACATGAGTTGTACTATATACCATAACAAATACTAGACGCCTAGACCCTCAGAAAGTGGTCAAACGGCCACTTCCGGTTTTATTTCAATCCAATATGGCTGCCAAACTAATTGGCCAATCAAAATTCTGAAAGCATGTTGCACCAGTTCACATTAGGGACTATCAGTATAGAGCATTATCAGACCATTCCGTTCAGCAGTTTTCTCAAACGGCTTGACGAAAAAAGTTACGGAAGAAAGAAGAAGATGAAGAAGAAATTAAAGCTGCAAGCAGCATCACAGGGGCCCAAGTATACATGCCATAAATAATGTCAAATGATACACATGATACACAATTAGTTTGAATGATTAGTACAGTACCATGAGGTCGAAATGCAGTTGGTTCCATATATTTATTTGAGATATAAAGGTTATTAATATATGGTCATCATCTGTTATTTTAATCAAATCTCTTGTTCAACATAGTCATAACACAGGATTCATCTTCCTAACTGCAACAGTGTTTGAGATACAACGATTATGCATATTAATGAGCTCACATGACCATATATGGTCATCTGTTGTTTTATTCAAATCTCTTGTTTAACATCATCATAATAACACAGGTTTCATCTTCCTACCTGCAACAGTGCTTGAGATATAACAGTTATGCATATTAATGAGTTCACATGACCATATATGGTCATATGTTATTTTAATCAAATCTAGGGTTCACTGTTGTCATGATAACACAGGAATCATCTTCCTACCTGCAACAGTGCTTGAGATATAACAGTTATGCATATTAATGAGTTCACATGACCATATATGGTAATCTGTTATTTTAATGAAATTGCTTGTTCACTGTTGTCATGATAACACAGGAATCATCTTCCTAACTGCAACAGTGCTTGAGATATAGCAGCTATGCATATTAATGAGGTTAGAAGCCCTCACCCCATGGGCGTGTAGCCACATGACCTAGCCATATGCCATTCAGGGGAAAGAATGTATCTAAAGAGTAGAATACACATACAAAATTTTATTCCAATCGGACTAATACAAAACATGTAGTTGCATAATTTCAATTTTCACAAAATGCAAGATGGCGGCCAAACCACGTGACTTATCGAAAATATATTATTTTTTCCATATGGAGTTGAGGCCAGGCATGGTAAATATAAAAACATCTAGTAGATTCGTTGAATCACCTCTGAGAAACAAATGCCCAAACTTTTGGTCAATTTTCCTCAAAATCCAAGATGGCGGCCAAACCATGTGACTTATCTGAAATCTTTTATAGGTTTCTGAAAGAGATTGATATAGAGATGCCATGTAGCAATATTGAAAATAATCGCTCACGTGTGGCATGAGTGAAAAACTACTTCCTGTTGAGAACAAATCCAAAATGGCGGCGAAACCACGTGACCAATCATAATGAATTTCTCAAATCTAAATCTGCTCCATATGTAGAAGCTAAGTACTGAATATGAGAACATTTTACTTGGCGGTTCTGAAGAAGAAGATTTTAAAGTGTTTTTTGCCGTTTTTAGGAAAAACAAAATGGCGGGAAAAGTCACATGACCGCTAAAGTTTTTATTTCTGATATTTATTACACATGAGTTGTACTATATACCATAAAAAAATCTAGACGCCTAGACCCTCAGAAAGTGGTCAAACAGCCACTTCCGGTTTTATTTCAATCCAATATGGCTGCCAAACTAATTGGCCAATCAAAATTCTGAAAGCATGTTGCACCAGTTCACATTAGGGACTATCAGTATAGAGCATTACCAGACCATTCCGTTCAGCGGTTTTCTCAAACGGCTTGACGAAAAAAGTTACGGAAGAAAGAAGAAAGAAGAAAGAAGAAAGAAGAAAAAAACGAACAATAAGAATAGGGGCCACGCCCTACAGGCTTGGGCCCCTAAAAACCGAACAATAAGAATAGGGGCCACGCCCTACAGGCTTGGGCCCCTAAAGAAACCGGACGATAACAATAGGGGCCTCGCCCTTCGGGCTTGGGCCCCTAAAGAAACCGGACGATAACAATAGGGGCCTCGCCCTTCGGGCTTGGGCCCCTAAAAACCGGACAATAACAATAGGGGCCACGCCCTACAGGCTTGGGCCCCTAATTAAAGCTGCAAGCAGCATCACAGGGACCCAAGTATACATGCCATAAATAATGTCAAATGATACACATGATACACAATTAGTTTGAATGATTAGTACCATGAGGTCGAAATGCAGTTGGTTCCATATATTTATTTGAGATATAAAGGTTATTAATATATGGTCATCTGTTATTTTAATCAAATCTCTTGTTCAACATAGTCATGATAACACAGGATTCATCTTCCTAACTGCAACAGTGTTTGAGATACAACGATTATGCATATTAATTAGCTCACATGACCATATATGGTCATCTGTTATTTTATTCAAATCTCTTGTTTAACATCATCATAATAACACAGGTTTCATCTTCCTACCTGCAACAGTGCTTGAGATATAACAGTTATGCATACTAATGAGGTCACATGACCATATATGGTCATATGTTATTTTAATCAAATCTAAGGTTCACTGTTGTCATGATAACACAGGAATCATCTTCCTACCTGCAACAGTGCTTGAGATATAACAGTTATGCATATTAATGAGTTCACATGACCATATATGGTAATCTGTTATTTTAATGAAATTGCTTGTTCACTGTTGTCATGATAACACAGGAATCATCTTCCTAACTGCAACGTGCTTGAGATATAGCAGCTATGCATATTAATGAGGTTAGAAGCCCTCCACCCCATGGGCGCATAGCCACATGACCTAGCCATATGCCATTCAGGGGAAAGAATGTATCTAAAGAGTAGAATACACATACAAAATTTTATTACAATCGGACTAATACAAAACATGTAGTTGCATAATTTCAATTTTCACAAAATGCAAGATGGCGGCCAAACCACGTGACTTATCGAAAATATATTATTTTTTTCATATGCAGTTGAGGCCAGGCATGGTAAATATAAAAACATCTAGTAGATTCGTTAAATCACCTCTGAGAAACAAATGCCCAAACTGTTGATCAATTTTGTTTAAAATCCAAGATGGCGGCGAAACCATGTGACTGATCTGAAATCTTTTTGAGGTTTCTGAAAGGGTTTGATATACAGATGCCATGAAGCAAAATTGAAAATAATCCCTGAAGTGTTACCAGAGTAAAAAACTACTTCCTGTTTAGAAGAAATCCAAAATAGCAGCCAAACCATGTGACTAATCGTAATATTTTTTTCAAACATAAATGGGATTCATATATAGAAGCTAAATACTACATATGAGAGCATTCTGCTAGGTGGTTCTGAAGAAGAAGATTTTTAAGTGTTTTTTGCCATTTTTAGGAAAAACAAAATGGCGGGAAAAGTCACATGACCGCTAAAGTTTTTATTGCTGATATTTATTACACATGAGTTGTACTATATACCATAAAAAAATCTAGACGCCTAGACCCTCAGAAAGTGGTCAAACAGCCACTTCCGGTTTTATTTCAATCCAATATGGCTGCCAAACTAATTGGCCAATCAAAATTCTGAAAGCATGTTGCACCAGTTCACATTAGGGACTATCAGTATAGAGCATTATCAGACTATTCCGTTCAGTGGTTTTCTCAAACGGCTTGACGAAAAAAGTTACGGAAGAAAGAAGAAAGAAAGAAGAATTAAAGCCGCAAGCGGCGTCACTGGGGCCCAAGCTGACAAGATTCTGTTTCATAATTAATGTGGTCACATGTTAGACAATCAGGTAGCTTGAATTATTAGTAACATGAGGTCAAAATGAAGTTGGTACCATGTATTTACCTGGTTTGGTTATCAAAATATGGTTTTCAGGATATATAATGAGCCATGTTCTTAATAATGAGATTACATAATCATATATAAGTTGCATTTTATAGCATCAGGTAGGGATAACAGATCTCTCCAGATGGTGTCTATGTGATCTGGTAGTCGAGTGTGAAACTGAGCGAGGATGATAAATTTGTAAATTTCCCCCTTTTCTTGTTTATATAAGGGAACGTTAAGTGTGACCTTGTCGGTTATGTAGCTGAGTTCAACGTTGTAGTTGCTATTCAGTGGTATGTCTTGTTGCATGTTGCATAGATATGCGTCTATTTTATTGACAAAGTTCTGTGGGATAGATTTCTTTATTTTTTTGAGTATTTGTTCGAGTACGCGTTTTGATTGTATGTGAATAGCGCTATGCAATTCGTCATATGGTAACCATCTTCTATTATTGTGGTCAATCAGATCACCTATTTTTACAATTTTAGCGTCAACAAATGGCTGACACACGAGGGGGATTTTCTCGACATGGTGCAGTATAAGATTGTTGTTAAAAAGTGGTTCATTTAAGATGTCGTGTACCGATGATGGTTTGCCTTTGCGGATTGTTTTAAAGCTAGCCCATGTACTTAAAATGTCATAATAAAATGATTCTGTGTGTTGAGGTAAAATGGGGGGCATTTGTATAATGAATAGCTGTTTTGTAAAATTCAAGTTGGATGAGTGCTGCAGAAAGTGATCAGTGAAACTAAAACATGGGTGGACAATTGATGAGTATAGATATCTCTGAATATACTGTAGTCTGAATGCTTTCATCCGGCTTGAGATGTGGACCATGCCTTGTCCACCAAGTTTAAGAGGAATGTAGACCAGCTCAGCTGGTTTCCAATGATGTCCATGCCACAGAAAAGCAATAAAAAGTCGCTCCGCTTCTCTGACAAATGAGACAGGCGGGACCAGACAGATCAGAGGGTGAAAGATTTTAGATGCAGCAAGCTGGTTAATGACAATAATGCGGCCTCTATAGGAGATAGAGGCAGCGAAGCGCCCCCACCAGTCTAATTTAGACTTTACCTTATTGAGTGCATTCTCCCAGTTTTTATTGACAAACTCGACAGTATTCCCAATATAAACTCCAAGCATTTTTAGCCCTGTGTTATTCCATTGGATGCCCATAGGAGCGTCAGTTCTATTTTTCCAAGCTCCTACCCATAGCCCTTGTGATTTTTCATGGTTCACTTTAGCATTTGATGCTTTTTCGTACACAGCAATCCAGTGCGATAATTTTAAAAAGTCAGAATCCCTTGTGATAAAAAAGCTGACATCGTCAGCGTATGCAGTTAAATTGCATTTGCGATCTCTGTAATGTGGTATTTGTAATCCTTCAATGTTGCTTGCCGATCTAATTTTATGCAGCAGCGGCTCTATTGCTAGGGCATACAACTGACCAGAGAGGGCGCAACCTTGTCGAATGCCCCGAAGAAATGGGATTGGAGCGGTCAATGAACTATTGACACGAGCGATGCTTTGCGCATTAGTGTAGATCATTTGAATATATTGGATAAAAATATTGCCAAAGCCAAATGCCTTTAGCACATTAAAAAGGTAGTCATGGTTGACTCTATCAAACGCTTTGGACTGATCAAGTGAGACAATACCTAGAGGTAGGTTACATTTGTTGCCGTATGTCACAGTGTCACGGAGAAGGTGGATGTTGTCATAAATCTGTCTATTTGGAATGGTATAGCTCTGGTCTATGTGGATTATGTCCCCAAGTACAGTCTTTAGTCGTAGTGAGATTGTTTTGGTAAAGAGTTTATAGTCTGTGGTGAGCAGACTGACTGGTCTCCAGTTTTTGATGAGTGTATTATCCCCTTTTTTTGGAAGTAGTGCAATGACTGCCCTTTGACATGACAAAGGGAGTGCGCCATCCTCGATGGATGCTAAAAGAACCTCATGTAAGTCGTGCCCGATTACGGGCCAAAATTGCTTAAAAAATTCACAGGGAAGTCCATCTATTCCGGGAGTTTTCCCATTAGGGATAAGTTTAACCGAAGCAGAAAGCTCTTCAAAAGAGATTTGTTCATCGCACAGGGAGATTGCATCATCGCTAAGTTGAGGCAGATTTTGAAGAATTTCATTTTGAGCCTCCATGCAAACAGGGTCAGGGGAGAACAAATCGGAATAAAACTCTTTAACGATGTGGCGAATGTCTTTTGGGTTTTCAGTGAGAGTATTGCTGTGATTACGTAGCTGAGATATTGTGCGTTTGGAACCCTTGTTTCTTTCAAGATCTAAGAAAAAAGCACAACATTCATCGGATTCGTTCAGTAGTTTATGGCGCGAACGAATATTAGCCCCACGTGTTTCAAGTTTTTTCAGTTCACGCAGTGCACTTTTCTTTTGTTCATATATGTTTTTGAGAGATGGGTCGTTCGCAAGACGTGTCTCGATATTATCAATTTCGTTTTGCAGTTTATTCTTTTCAAGTTTGTTATTTTGCGATTTGTTGCTACAGTATTGTTTTGTTAGTTCTTTAATTTTGTATTTGCCAACGTCCCACCACAGTTGTATTTTTGAGTATTTTGACTTTTGTATTCGCCATTGCGACCAGAAATCGGCAATGGTTTCGCAGAACGTTTTGTCTTCTAAAAGACTGGTATTAAAACACCAGAGTGGAGGGTGATTTCCAACCTTTTTCTGTGCTATAACAAGTTTTAAAGGTTTATGATCGGATAGAGTTGATGCAGAGTCAATTAACACACTAATGATTTTTGATGCTAGCGTGTTAGTGATGTAGAACCTGTCCAGTCGGGAGTAACTGTCACCTCTTGACCAAGTAAATGCCCTGGTGTTGCCGTGGAAGCGACGCCAGGCGTCTATGAACTTAAAACGATTAACAATATTTTGCAATACTTGTGTTGAAGGGGCATTGGGTTCAAACGTGCGGTTGCGGTCGAGCGATGGATTTAAGGTGCAGTTAAAATCTCCGCCCACAATTATACAGTCATTTTTATCAAGTTCATTTATGGTTTTTTTTCAATGTGTTAAAAAATGCAGAACGCTCAACACCATTTGTGGGTGCATATACATTCAATAAGTGGTACCTGGATCCGTTTACAGTAGCATTGACGTGTAATAACCTGCCATTGACTATACTACGTGAAGAGTTGATTGTGATGTTTTTGTTTGGAGACACAAGAATGGCAACACCTGCTGATGTTGTGGTGCCATGTGAGAAAGCAATAGGAGCGCGCCATACAATTTGCCACCTGGCTTCGTCAGCATGAAGCGAGTGGGTTTCTTGCAGAAAACATAGATCGGCATTCTGGTTTAGTTTTAAATAGTTGAAAACACTGTGACGTTTTAAAGAATCACGGCATCCATTTACATTCCATGTTGCCACAGAGATGTTCAGCATGATAAGATGTAGTAATAACAATCGGTAGTACATGACAAGTAGAGATGCGTTATAAAGAAATATATCTTGTGTTGATAAGTAGATATCGAGGTCATTAACATAGTAATTGTTGTACTGTTCAATGCTAATAAGCATAGAAGACACAAAGTGACAATACATGATCTTATGTCGGTCATAAGGTTATCTGGTGACGTGAAAGCATATATATTATATTTTGAAATACAGTAGTTATTTGGTGTTTCAGCACAGAGTTTATAATAAACTTTACTGTAAACAAGCAAACAAGTGTACTTAGTGATAAGGTATAATATCACTACGATGAACGTATTTGAATGTGCTTGTAAAGTATAAATATATATTGTTTTATTTATACTAACGTATATGCAGTTCGTTATAGGTTGGGTGTATAGCTTGAAATACTCAGTGAGTAGATTGGGTGATATTGGGCAGCTACGCTTAAAGGCAAGGAAGTTGCAGCAAGCCGCTGTGAAAACACCGAGTGTGTATAATATTAGTGTAATAGAGATATATAACATTTGTTTAAAAATATATGTACAGTTTATTTCTAAGTTAAAAACGAGTTTATAGTCCACAGAGTGTAGACTAGGTGCATGTCGGCGGGAATATCTGACAATTCGTATCACCGTGGTACCGACACAAAAACACATTACCATTGGAATAAATATATTCAAATATACTTTGCTTTCAGAGCAGAATACACAGTTTACTATAACAAAGAGTTTATAGTCCACGATATGTAGACTCGGCGAGTGCTTAATAGCCCACTCAAACATACTAGTACTTATCACCGTAACATGTAGGCAAGACGTCTGTGAGATATAATACATGCTGATTTTGAAAATACGTATATAATTTGTTTTAGTTTGGGCATGAGCTTTATAGTCCGTGACATGTAGACTAAATGTAGTCAAGTGTGAGGTTTGAAAGGCAAAGGTCACCACGGCTGTGTTATGCACAAAGGAGACTAGTAGAATATAAAAGTATACTTTATTTTGATGTTGGCATATACAGTTTATTTTGATTATGATAAAGAGTTTATTGTCCACGATGTGTAGACCGTCTGTAACCAAGACATACCATTCAGTGGTGATTATCAATATCACCATGGCAACATAATACAGGCAAAAAACGTGAGCATTGTGAAAATATATTTCTTCTGCGGCGATACATATGTAGTTAGTAATAGTTGAGATAAAGAGTTTATAGTCCACGATGTGCAGACTGTCTGTAACCAAGACATGCCATTCAGTGGTGATTATCAATATCACCATGGTAACGGCACGTGAGCAGAGAATGTGTATGCTGTGAAAATACATTTCTTCCATAGTGTTGTTTATGTAATTACTAGTAGTTGTGATAGAGGGTTTATAGTCCACGTTATGCAGACTCTTAGTTGTCAAGTGAAACCATTTAATGTACATTATCCATATTGCTATAGCAACCACTTGTGAATGCGTGGTCGATGAGGGAGGCATTCTATTAGAGCAGTCAGTGGACTGACATGCACTAGATATACTATTGACAAATATAATGGTAATAAAGGAAAAAGTGTGATACATTACGACTTATATTGTAGGTTACGAGACTTTATGTAACTCTGAAGTTTTATTAGTACTTTCTGAATGCGAGCTTTTTCTAATGCACCAGGAACACCAGAGTTCCGAAGTAGCTTAAAAGACTTGTATAATTTACGTGCGTCAGAGCAGTAGTCCAAGCATCGATCTACGATTTTTTTTGAACCTTTGATGTCTTTCAATAATTTCATGAGTTGATCAAATTGTATCGTATCCCCAGATTGATCTGATTGATATATTTGATCTGAGATATCAGAGTGTATGGACGCTATGTCTGAACACTCACTAATGTTGTCCTCATTATCAAAGTCACTTTCATCACTCGCCCCCACCATTGGATTGGGTTTCGGGGGTGGGGTAAGAAAGTAGGATGTTGTTGAAGGAGGGGGTCGTACCCTCTCTTCTTCGGATAATATATGTGCATTTCTATCAAAAGGATCAATAAAAGTGTCGCTGATGGTGTTTACCTCTTTGTTTGTTGTAGTATTACCATTGGTGGTGTTATTGTCATTTGTCAACTTGTTACTAACATTTATATTGTTATCAGTTTTTGTGTTTTCATGATCATTATTCGTTTTTCCATGTTGGGTGTTGTGATTATCATCATTAGTATTATCAATTTTAGCTTGCTTCTTTGCGTGGGACGAACTTGAAACAGTTTTTGATTTAGTTTCAATACGTTTAATTGATTTTGTAAGAGCAACATTTATACTTTCAGTAATAATGCTTTCGATTATGTCATTAACTGTGGTGTCATTAGTGTCAATATTGGTTTCCATTGGTGTGACCGTTTCGTTATTCATTCCATTGAGTTTGTTCAAACTCACATTAGTGTCATCAGTCAGGTTGCGAGGACAATTTCTGCGTATATGTCCAGTCTCTTTACATTGAAAACAGCGCATTTCATCAGTTGAAATATACACAGAATAAGGACGACCCTCAAACATAACACTAATTAACCCGTTAATATGCTCACTCTTCAATAAAACAAATGCTTGTCTACGGAAAGATTTAACGTGTTTCAAGGATTCTGACTTGCATCCTAGAGAGATCGTACGCATACTTCCCACAACACGCCCATAAACAGACAATTCCTTTACAAGTAAAGAATCAGGAATAAATGGTGGAACGTTGGATAATATGACACGTGTTGCAGGTTTCACCAGCTGTTCAATGCAAACAAGTTGCTCCTCAATGACAATACCCAAACTTATGACATAGTCAACCAAGTCTGTTGAAGACAGAAAAACAACGACAGAGCGGTTCATTCTGGACGCAGCTATGATATTTTCATCTCCAATAACAGCGCCAATTGCAGAGACATACTGTTCAACTGTAAAGTTTTCAAATGAGGCGCACCTCACAGCGTGTTTTCGCGTAAGTGAAACGCCAGGTGGTCGATAAGTGGGGGCGGCCATCTTGCCAGCCCCACACAAACCAACACAAAAATAAAATCAAACAAAAATCTCAGCAATCCGCTGGTATTAGAAAACAAAAACCAAGTAGAAATGATATAGAAAGTACCACGATAATAGTGGTGGTAAAATTAAACAATAGAAGCACTTCCCTGGCTTAAAATGAACCAATATCCTGGAGCTCCAGTAAAGCACGTCCTCTCTCCATAGAAGAAAGAAGAAGAAAAAACCGGACAATAAGAATAGGGGCCTCGCCCTTTGGGCTTGGGCCCCTAATTAAAGCCGCAAGCGGCGTCACCGGGGCCCAAGCTGACAAGATTCTGTTTCATAATTAATGTGGTCACATGTAAGACAATCAGGTAGCTTGAATTATCAGTAACATGAGGTCAAAATGAAGTTGGTACCATGTATTTACCTGGTTTGGTTATCAAAATATGGTTTTCAGGATATATAATGAGCCATGTTCTTAATAATGAGATTACATAATCATATATAGCCATTTTTAATGTCAGTTACATCTTTCATTCAATGTCTTCATAATGACACTAGTTACATGTCCTGCTCTGCGACAGTGCTTAGATATGACTGCTTTGCATATTAATGAGTTCACATGACCATATATGGTCATCTGTTATTTTAATCAAATCTCTTGTTCACTGTTGTCATAATAACACAGGATTCATCTTCCTAACTGCAACAGTGTTTAAGATATAATGGTTATGCATATTAATGAGTCACATGACCATATATGGTCATCTGTTATTTTAATCAAATCTCTTGTTCACTGTTGTCATAATAACACAGGATTCATCTTCCTAACTGCGACAGTGTTTTAGATATGACTGCTATGCATATTAATGAGTTCACATGACCATATATGGTTATCTGTTATTTTAATCAAATCTCTTGTTCACTGTTGTCATAATGACACAGGATTTATCTTCCTAACTGCGACAGTGTTTAAGATATAATGGTTGTGCATATTAATGAGTTCACATGACCATATATGGTTATCTGTTATTTTAATCAAATCTCTTGTTCACTGTTGTCATAATGACACAGGATTCATCTTCCTAACTGCAACAGTGTTTGAGATATAACGATTACGCATATTAATGAGCTCACGTGACTATATATGGTCATCTGTTATTTTAATCAAATCTTTTGTTCAATGTTGTCATAATAACACAGGTTTCCACTTCCTAACTGCAACAGTGTTTGAGATATGACAGTTATGCATATTAATGAGCTCACATGACCATATATGGTCATTTGTTATTTTAATCGAATCTCTTGTTCAAGGTTGTCATAATAACACAGGATTCATCATCCTAACTACAACAGTGCTTGAGTTATAACAGTTATGCATATTAATGAGGTTAGAAGCCCCCACCCCATGGGTGCCTAGCCACGTGGCCTAGCAGTGTGCTATTGGGGCAAAATGATGCATCTGATGACACAAATGCACATACAAAATTTGAAAGAAATCAGACTAATACAAAACATGTAGTTGCATAATTTCTATTTTCACAAAATCCAAGATGGCGGCCAAACCACGTGACTGATCAAAATAATATTATTTTTCTCGTATGCAGCTAAGGCCAGGCATGGTAAATATAAAAACATCTAGTAGATTGGTTGAATCGTCTCTGAGAAACAAATACCCAAACTTTTGGTCAATTTTGCTTAAAATCCAAAATGGCGGCCAAACCATGTGACTGATCTGAATTTTTTTTTAGGTTTCTGAAAGGGCTTGATACACAGATGCCATGAAGCAAAATTGAAAATATTCCCTCAAGTGTTGCCAGAGTAAAAAACTACTTCCTGTTTAGAAGAAATCCAAAATGGTGGCCAAACCACGTGACCAATCGTAAACATTTTTTCAAACGTAAATGGGATTCATATATAGAAGCTAAATACAACATATGAGAGCATTCTGCTAGGTGGTTCTGAAGAAGAAGATTTTCAAGTATTTTTTGCCGTTTTTAGGAAAAACAAAATGGCGGGAAAAGTCACGTGACCGCTAAAGTTTTTATTGCAGATATCTATTACACATGAGTTGTACTATATACCATAACAAAATCTAGACGCCTAGACCCTCAGAAAGTGGTCAAACAGCCACTTCCGGTTTTATTTCAATCCAATATGGCTGCCAAACTAATTGACCAATCTAAATTCTGAAAGCATGTTGCACCAGTTCACATTAGGGACTATCAGTATAGAGCATTATCGGATCATTCTGTTCAGCGGTTTTCTCAAACGGCTTGACGAAAAAAGTTACGGAAGAAAGAAGAAGAAAAAACCGGACAATAAGAATAGGGGCCTCGCCCTTTGGGCTTGGGCCCCTAATTAAAGCCGCAAGCGGCGTCACCGGGGCCCAAGCTGATAAGATTCTGTTTCATAATTAATGAGGTCACATGTTAGACAATCAGCTGCAGGTAGATTGTATTATCAGTAACATGAGGTCGAAATGAAGTTGGTACCACGTATTTACCTGGTTTGGTTATCGAAATATGGTTTTCAGGATATATAATGAGCCATGTTCTTATGCACAATAATGAGATTACATAATCATATATAGCCATTTCTAATGTCAGTTACATCTTTCATTCAATGTCTTCATAATGACACTTGTTACATGTCCTGCTCTGCGACAGTGTTTTAGATATGACTGCTTGCATATTAATGAGTTCACATGACCATATATGGTCATCTGTTATTTTTAATCAAATCTCTTGTTCACTGTTGTCATAATAACACAGGATTCATCTTCCTAACTGCAACAGTGTTTAAGATATAATGGTTATGCATATTAATGAGTTCACATGACCATATATGGTCATCTGTTATTTTAATCAAATCTCTTGTTCACCGTTGTCATAATGACACAGGATTCATCTTCCTAACTGCAACAGTGTTTGAGATATAACGATTACGCATATTAATGAGCTCACGTGACTATACATGGTCATCTGTTATTTTAATCAAATCTTTTGTTCAATGTTGTCATAATAACACAGGATTCCACTTCCTAACTGCAAAAGTGTTTGAGATATGACAGTTATGCATATTAATGAGCTCACATGACCATATATGGTCATTTGTTATTTTAATCGAATCTCTTGTTCAAGGTTGTCATAATAACACAGGATTCATCATCCTAACTACAACAGTGCTTGAGTTATAACAGTTATGCATATTAATGAGGTTAGAAGCCCCCACCCCATGGGTGCCCAGCCATGTGGCCTAACAGTGTGCTATTGGGGCAAAATGATGCATCTGATGACACAAATGCACATACAAAATTTGAAAGAAATCAGACTAATACAAAACATGTAGTTGCATAATTTCTATTTTCACAAAATCCAAGATGGCGGCCAAACCACGTGACTGATCATAATAATATTATTTTTCTCGTATGCAGCTAAGGCCATGCATGGTAAATATAGAAACATCTAGTAGATTGGTTGAATCGTCTCTGAGAAACAAATACCCAAACTTTTGGTCAATTTTACTTAAAATCCAAAATGGCGGCCAAACCATGTGACTGATCTGAAATTTTTTTTAGGTTTCTGAAAGGGCTTGGTACACAGATGCCATGAAGGAAAATTGAAAATATTCCCTCAAGTGTTGCCAGAGTAAAAAACTACTTCCTGTTTAGAAGAAATCCAAAATGGTGGCCAAACCACGTGACCAATCGTAAACATTTTGTCAAACATAAATGGGATTCATATATAGAAGCTAAATACTACATATGAGAGCATTCTGCTTGGTGGTTCTGAAGAAGAAGATTTTTGAGTGTTTTATGCCGTTTTTAGGAAAAACAAAATGGCGGGAAAAGTCACATGACCGCTAAAGTTTTTATTTCTGATATTTATTACATATGAGTTGTACTATATACCATAAAAAAATCTAGACGCCTAGACCCTCAGAAAGTGGTCAAACAGTCACTTCCGGTTTTATTTCAATCCAATATGGCTGCCAAACTAATTGGCCAATCAAAATTCTGAAAGCATGTTGCACCAGTTCACATTAGGGAGTATCAGTATAGAGTATTATTAGACTATTCCGTTCAGCGGTTTTCTCAAACGGCTTGACGAAAAAAGTTACGGAAGAAAGAAGAAAGAAAGAAGAAAGAAAGATTAAAGCCGCAAGCGGCGTCACCGGGGCCCAAGCTGACAAGATTCTGTTTCATAATTAATGTGGTCACATGTTAGACAATCAGGTAGCTTGAATTATCAGTAACATGAGGTCAAAATGAAGTTGGTACCATGTATTTACCTGGTTTGGTTATCGAAATATGGTTTTCAGGATATATAATGAGCCATGTTCTTAATAATGAGATTACATAATCATATATAGCCATTTCTAATGTCAGTTACATCTTTCATTCAATGTCTTCATAATGACACTTGTTACACGTCCTGCTCTGCGACAGTGTTTTAGATATGACTGCTTTGCATATTAATGAGTTCACATGACCATATATGGTCATCTGTTATTTTTAATCAAATCTCTTGTTCACTGTTGTCATAATAACACAGGATTCATCTTCCTAACTGCAACAGTGTTTAAGATATAATGGTTATGCATATTAATGAAATCACATGACCATATATGGTTATCTGTTATTTTAATCAAATCTCTTGTTCACTGTTGTCATAACACAGGATTCATCTTCCTAACTGCAACAGTGTTTAAGATATAATGGTTATGCATATTAATGAGTTCACATGACCATATATGGTCATCTGTTATTTTAATCAAATCTCTTGTTCACTGTTGTCATAATAACACAGGATTCATCTTCCTAACTGCGACAGTGTTTTAGATATGACTGCTATGCATATTAATGAGTTCACATGACCATATATGGCTATCTGTTATTTTAATCAAATCTCTTGTTCACTGTTGTTATAATGACACAGGATTTATCTTCCTAACTGCAACAGTGTTTAAGATATAATGGTTATGCATATTAATGAGTTCACATGACCATATATGGTTATCTATTATTTTAATCAAATCTCTTGTTAACTGTTGTCATAATGACACAGGATTCATCTTCCTAACTTCATCAGTGTTTGAGATATAACGATTACGCATATTAATGAGCTCACGTGACTATATATGGTCATCTGTTATTTTAATCAAATCTTTTGTTCAATGTTATCATAATAACACAGGATTCCACTTCCTAACTGCAACAGTGTTTGAGATATGACAGTTATGCATATTAATGAGCTCACATGACCATATATGGTCATTTGTTATTTTAATCGAATCTCTTGTTCAAGGTTGTCATAATAACACAGGATTCATCATCCTAACTACAACAGTGCTTGAGTTATAACAGTTATGCATATTAATGAGGTTAGAAGCCCCCACCCCATGGGTGCCCAGCCACGTGGCCTAACAGTGTGCTATTGGGGCAAAATGATGCATCTGATGACACAAATGCACATACAAAATTTGAAAGAAATCAGACTAATACAAAACATGTAGTTGCATAATTTCTATTTTCACAAAATCCAAGATGGCGGCCAAACCACGTGACTGATCAAAATAATATTATTTTTCTCGTATGCAGCTAAGGCCAGGCATGGTAAATATAAAAACATCTAGTAGATTGGTTGAATCGTCTCTGAGAAACAAATACCCAAACTTTTGGTCAATTTTGCTTAAAATCCAAAATGGCGGCCAAACCATGTGACTGATCTGAAATTTTTTTTAGGTTTCTGAAAGGGCTTGATACACAGATGCCATGAAGCAAAATTGAAAATATTCCCTCAAGTGTTGCCAGAGTAAAAAACTACTTTCTGTTTAGAAGAAATCCAAAATGGTGGCCAAACCACGTGACCAATCGTAAACATTTTTTCAAACATAAATGGGATTCATATATAGAAGCTAAATACTACATATGAGAGCATTCTGCTTGGTGGTTCTGAAGAAGAAGATTTTCAAGTGTTTTTTGCCGTTTTTAGGAAAAACAAAATGGCGGGAAAAGTCACATGACCGCTAAAGTTTTTATTGCTGATATTTATTACACATGAGTTGTACTATATACCATAAAAAAATCTAGACGCCTAGACCCTCAGAAAGTGGTCAAACAGCCACTTCCGGTTTTATTTCAATCCAATATGGCTGCCAAACTAATTGTCCAATCGAAATTCTGAAAGCATGTTGCACCAGTTCACATTATGGACTATCAGTATAGAGCATTATCAGACCATTCTGTTCAGCGGTTTTCTCAAACGGCTTGACGAAAAAAGTTATGGAAGAAAGAAGAAGATGATGAAGAAGAAATTAAAGCCGCAAGCGGCGTCACCGGGGCCCAAGCTGATAAGATTGTGTTTCATAATTAATGAGGTCACATGTTAGACAATCAGGTAGCTTGAATTATTCGTAACATGAGGTCAAAATGAAGTTGGTACCATGTATTTACCTGGTTTGGTTATCGAAATATGGTTTTCAGGATATATAATGAGCCATGTTCTTATGCACAATAATGAGATTACATAATCATATATAGCCATTTCTAATGCCAGTTACATCTTTCATTCAATGTCTTCATAATGACACTAGTTACATGTCCTGCTCTGCGACAGTGTTTTAGATATGACTGCTTTGCATATTAATGAGTTCACATTACCATATATGGTCATCTGTTATTTTAATCAAATCTCTTGTTCACTGTTGTCATAATAGCACAGGATTCATCTTCCTAACTGCAACAGTGCTTAAGATATAATGGTTATGCATATTAATGAGTTCAAATGACCATATATGGTCATCTGTTATTTTAATCAAATCTCTTGTTCACTGTTGTCATAATAACACAGGATTCATCTTCCTAACTGCAACAGTGTTTAAGATATAATGGTTATGCATATTAATGAGCTCACATGACCATATATGGTCATCTGTTATTTTAATCAAATCTCTTGTTCAACGTTGTCATAATAACACAGGATTCATCTTCCTAACTGCAACAGTGTTTGAGATATGACAGTTATGCATATTAATGAGTTCACATGACCATATATGGTCATCTGTTATTTTAATCAAATCTCTTGTTTAACATCATCATAATAACACAGGTTTCATCTTCCTACCTGCAACAGTGCTTAGGATATAACAGTTATGCATATTAATGAGCTCACATGGCCATATATGGTCATCTGTTATTTTAATCAAATCTCTTGTTGAATGTTGTCATAATAACACAGGATTCATCTTCCTAACTGCAACAGTGTTTGAGATATGACAGTTATGCATATTAATGAGCTCACATCTCCATATATGGTCATCTGTTATTTTAATCAAATCTTTTGTTCAATGTTGTCATAATAACACAGGATTCCACTTCCTAACTGCAACAGTGTTTGAGATATGACAGTTATGCATATTAATGAGCTCACATGACCATATATGGTCATTTGTTATTTTAATCGAATCTCTTGTTCAACGTTGTCATAATAACACAGGATTCATCATCCTAACTATAACAGTGCTTGAGTTATAACAGTTATGCATATTAATGAGGTTAGAAGCCCCCACCCCATGGGTGCCCAGCCACGTGGCCTAGCAGTGTGCTATTGGGGCAAAATGATGCATCTGATGACACAAATGCACATACAAAATTTGAAAGAAATCAGACTAATACAAAACATGTAGTTGCATAATTTCTATTTTCACAAAATCCAAGATGGTGGCCAAACCACGTGACCGATCAAAATAATATTATTTTTCTCAAATGGAGCTAAGGCCAGGCATGCTAAATATAAAAACATCTAGTAGATTGGTTGAATCACCTCTGAGAAACAAATGCCCAAACTTTTGGTCAATTTTGCTTAAAATCCAAGATGGCGGCCAAACCATGTGACTGATCTGAAATCTTTCTTAGGTTTCTGAAAGCGTTTGATATACAGATGCCATGAAGCAAAATTGAAAATAATCCCTCAAGTGTTGCCAGAGTAAAATACTACTTCCTGTTTAGAAGAAATCCAAAATGGTGGCCAAACCACTTGACCAATCGTAATAATTTTTTCAAACATAAATGGGATTCATATATAGAAGCTTAATACTACATATGATAGCATTCTGCTTGGTGGTTCTGAAGAAGAAGATTTTTTAGTGTTTTTTGCCGTTTTTAGGAAAAACAAAATGGCGGGAAAAGTCACATGACCGCTAAAGTTTTTATTGCTGATATCTATTACACATGAGTTGTACTATATACCATAAAAAAAATCTAGACGCCTAGACCCTCAGAAAGTGGTCAAACAGCCACTTCCGGTTTTATTTCATTTCAACATGGCTGCCAAACTAATTGACCAATCGAAATTCTGAAAGCATGTTGCACCAGTTCACATTAGGGACTATCAGTAGAGAGCATTTTCAGACTATTCAGTTCAGCAGTTTTCTCAAACGGCTTGACGAAAGAAGTTGTGGAAGAAAGAAGAAGAAAGAAGAAATTAAAGCCGCAAGCGGCGTCACCGGGGCCCAAGCTGATAAGATTCTGTTACATAATTAATGAGGTCACATGTTAGACAATCAGGTAGCTTGAATTATCAGTAACATGAGGTCGAAATGAAGTTGGTACCATGTATTTACCTGGTTTGGTTATAGAAATATGGTTTTCAGGATATATAATGAGCCATGTTCTTATGCACAATAATGAGATTACATAATCATATATAGCCATTTCTAATGTCAGTTACATCTTTCATTCAATGTCTTCATAATGACACTAGTTACACGTCCTGCTCTGCGACAGTGTTTCAGATATGACTGCTATGCATATTAATGAGTTCACATGACCATATATGGTCATCTGTTATTTTAATCAAATCTCTTGTTCACTGTTGTCATAATAACACAGGATTCATCTTCCTAACTGCTACAGTGTATAAGATATAATGGTTATGCATATTACTGAGTTCACATGACCATATATGGTCATCTGTTATTTTCATCAAATCTCTTGTTCACTGTTGTCATAATAACACAGGATTCATCTTCCTAACTGCAACAGTGTTTAAGATTTATCGGTTATGCATATTAACGTGCTCACATGACCATATATGGTCATCTGTTATTTTAATCAAATCTCTTGTTCAACGTTGTCATAATAACACAGGATTCATCATCCTAACTACAACAGTGCTTGAGTTATAACAGTTATGCATATTAATGAGGTTAGAAGCCCCCACCCCATGGGTACCCAGCCACGTGGCCTAGCAGTGTGCTATTGGGGAAAAATGATGCATCTGATGACACAAATGCACATACAAAATTTGAAAGAAATCAGACAAATACAAAACATGTAGTTGCATAATTTCTATTTTCACAAAATCCAAGATGGCGGCCAAACCACGTGACTGATCAAAATAATATTATTTTTCTCATATGGAGCTAAGGCCAGGCATGGTAAATATAAAAACATCTAGTAGATAGGTTGAATCATCTCTGAGAATCAAATGCCCAAACTTTTGGTCAATTTTGCCTAAAATCCAAAATGGCGGCCAAACCATGTGACTGATCTGAAATCTGTTTTAGGTTTCTGAAAGGGTTTGATATACAGATGCCATGAAGCAAAATTGAAAATAATCCCTCAAGTGTTGCTAGAGTAAAAAACTACTTCCTGTTTAGAAGAAATCCAAAATGGTGGCCAAACCACGTGACCAATCGTAATAATTTTTTCAAACGTAAATGGGATTCATATATAGAAGCTAAATACTACATATGAGAGCATTCTGCTTGGTGGTTCTAAAGAAGAAGATTTATAAGTGTTTTTTGCCGTTTTTAGGAAAAACAAAATGGCGGGAAAAGTCACATGACCGCTAAAGTTTTTATTGCTGATATCTATTACACATGAGTTGTACTATATACCATAAAAAAATCTAGACGCCTAGACCCTCAGAAAGTGGTCAAACAGCCACTTCCGGTTTTATTTCAATTCAATATGGCTGCCAAACTAATTGACCAATCGAAATTCTGAAAGCATGTTGCACCAGTTCACATTAGGGACTATCAGTATAGAGCATTATCAGATCATTCTGTTCAGCGGTTTTCTCAAACGGCTTGACGAAAAAAGTTACGGAAGAAAGAAAGAAAGAAAGAAGAAAGAAATTAAAGCCGCAAGCGGCGTCACCGGGGCCCAAGCTATCAGACGAATTATGTAATTAAAGTGGTCAATGAATTGCCATTAAAGTACTTTGAATGATTTGTACAATAAGGTTGACGTGCCGATGGTTCCTTCTTTTTACCTGGTTTGGTTATCGAGATATTTTTTTAGAATATGCAAGGAGCCATGTGCTTATGCATATATTAATTAGTTCACCTGACCATATATGTTCATCTGTTATTTTATTCAAATCTCTTGTTTAATGTCACCATAATTCAGCGAATTGCCATTAAAGTACTTTGAATGATTTGTACAATGAGGTTGACATGCTGATGCTTCCTTCTATTTACCTGGTTCGGTTATTGAGATACGGTTTTTAGAATATACAAG
This sequence comes from Saccoglossus kowalevskii, assembly GCF_978046115.1. Lineage (NCBI taxonomy): Eukaryota > Metazoa > Hemichordata > Enteropneusta > Harrimaniidae > Saccoglossus > Saccoglossus kowalevskii. The sequence goes on from NC_140655.1 coordinate 152,702, forward strand.
GAGCCATGTGCTCATGCATATTAATGAGGTTACATAATCATAAATGATATTCTCTTATATGAGTTAATTTTTTTGGGAGATGTCTTCATTATGGCACTGGTTGCATGTCTTGTTCTGCAACAGTGTTTCAGATATGACAATTATGCATATTAATGAGTTCACATGACCATATATGGTCATCTGTTATTTTAGCCAAATCTCTTGTTTAACATCATCATAATAACACAGGTTTCATCTTCCTACCTGCAACAGTGCTTGAGATATAACAGTTATGCATATTAATGAGTCCACCTGACCATATATGGTCATCTGTTATTTTATTCAAATCTCTTGTTTAACGTCATCACAATTCAGCAGGTTTCATCTTCCTAACTACAACAGTGCTCAAGATATAGCAGTTATGCATATTAATGAGGTTAGAAGCCCCCACCCCATGGGCGCGTAGCCACACAACCTAGCCATGTGACATTCAGGGAAAAGAATGCGACTCTTGAGTAGAATTGACATACACAATTTCAGCCAAACCTGACCAATACAACACATGAAATTGCACAAGTTTCATTTTCACATAATCCAAGATGGCGGCCAAACCACGTGACTTATCGAAAATATATTATTTTTCTCATATGTAGCAATGTTCAGGCATGTTATATTCAAAACCAGAAGTTAATCGGTTGAATCAACTCTGAGAAACTAATGCCCAAACTTTTGGTCAATTTTACCTAAAATCCAAGATGGCGGCCAAACCATGTGATTGATCTGAAATCTTTTTTAGGTTTCTGAAAGAGTTTGATATAGAGATGCCATACAGCAATATTGAAAATAATCCCTCAAGTGTGGCATGAGTAAAAAAACTACTTCCTGTTTAGAAGAAATCCAAAATGGTGGCCAAACCACGTGACCAATCGTAATAATTTTTTCAAACATAAATGGGATTCATATATAGAAGCTAAATACTACATATGAGAGCATTCTGCTTGGTGGTTCTGAAGAAGAAGATTTTAAAGTGTTTTTTGCCGTTTTTAGGAAAAATAAAATGGCGGGAAAAGTCACATGACCGCTAAAGTTTTTATTTCTGATATTTATTACACATGAGTTGTACTATATACCATAAAAAAATCTAGACGCCTAGACCCTCAGAAAGTGGTCAAACAGCCACTTCCGGTTTCATTTCAATCCAATATGGCAGCCAAACTAATTGACCAATCGAAATTCTGAAAGCATGTTGCACCAGTTCACATTAGGGACTATCAGTATAGAGCATTATCAGACCATTCCGTTCAGCAGTTTTCTCAAACGGCTTGACGAAAAAAGTTACGGAAGAAAGAAAGAAAGAAAGAAAGAAAAAACTGAACGATAATAATAGGGGCTTCGCCCTTCGGGCTTGGGCCCCTAAAAACCGGACAATAAGAATAGGGGCCACGCCTTACAGGCTTGGGCCCCTAAAAACCGAACAATAAGAATAGGGGCCTCGCCCTTTGGGCTTGGGCCCCTAATTAAAGCCGCAAGCGGCATCACCGGGGCCCAAGCTGACAAGATTCTGTTTCGTAATTAATGTGGTCACATGTTAGACAATCAGGTAGCTTGAATTATCAGTAACATGGGGTCGAAATGAAGTTGGTACCATGTATTTACCTGGTTTGGTTATCGAAATATGGTTTTCCGGATATATAATGAGCCATGTTCTTATGCACAATAATGAGATTACATAATCATATATAGCCATTTCTAATGTCAGTTACATCTTTCATTCAATGTCTTCATAATGACACTAGTTACATGTCCTGCTCTGCGACAGTGTTTTAGATATGACTGCTTTGCATATTAATGAGTTCACATGACCATATATGGTCATCTGTTATTTTAATCAAATCTCTTGTTCACTGTTGTCATAATAACACAGGATTCATCTTCCTAACTGCAATAGTGTTTAAGATATAATGGTTATGCATATTAATGAGTTTACATGACCATATATGGTCATCTGTTCTTTTAATCAAATCTGTTGTCATAATAACTCAGGATTCATCTTCCTAACTGCAACAGTGTTTAAGATATAATAGTTATGCATATTAATGAGTTCACATGACCATATATGGTCATCTGTTATTTTTAATCAAATCTCTTGTTTACTGTTGTCATGATAACACAGGATTCATCTTCCTAACTACAACAGTGCTTGAGATATATCAGTTATGCATATTAATGAGGTTAGAAGCCCCCACCCCCATGGGTGCTCAGCCACGTGGCCTAGCAGTGTGCTATTGGGGCAAAATGATGCATCTGATGACACAAATGCACATACAAAATTTGAAAGAGATCAGACTAATACAAAACATGCAGTTGCATAATTTCTATTTTGACAAAATCCAAGATGGCGGCCAAACCACGTGACTGATCAAAATAATATTATTTTTCTCATATGGAGCTAAGGCCAGGCATGGTAAATATAAAAACATTTAGTAGATTGGTTGAATCGTCTCTGAGAAACAAATACCCAAACTTTTGGTCAATTTTGCTTAAAATCCAAAATGGCGGCCAAACCATGTGACTGATCTGAAATTTTTTTTAGGTTTCTGAAAGGGCTTGATACACAGATGCCATGAAGCAAAATTTAAAATATTCCCTAAAGTGTTGCCAGAGTAAAAAACTCCTTCCTGTTTAGAAGAAATCCAAAATGGTGGCCAAACCACGTGACCAATCGTAAACATTTTTTCAAACATAAATGGGATTCATATATAGAAGCTAAATACTACATATGAGAGCATTCTGTATGGTGGTTCTGAAGAAGAAGATTTTTAAGTGTTTTTTGCCGTTTTTAGGAAAAACAAAATGGCGGGAAAAGTCACATGACCGCTAAACTTTTTATTGCTGATGTTTATTACACATGAGTTGTACTATATACCATAAAAAAATCTAGACGCCTAGACCCTCAGAAAGTGGTCAAACAGCCACTTCCGGTTTTATTTCAATCCAATATGGCTGCCAAACTAATTGACCAATCGAAATTCTGACAGCATGTTGCACCAGTTCACATTAGGGACTATCAGTATAGAGCATTATCAGACCATTCTGTTCAGCAGTTTTCTCAAACGGCTTGACGAAAAAAGTTACGGAAGAAAGAAAGAAGAAAGAAAAAACCGGACAATAAGAATAGGGGCCTCGCCCTTTGGGCTTGGGCCCCTAATTAAAGCCGCAAGCGGCGTCACCGGGGCCCAAGCTGACAAGATTCTGTTTCATAATTAATGAGGTCACATGTTAGACAATCAGGTAGCTTGAATTATCAGTACCATGAGATCGAAATGCAGTTGGTTCCATATATTTATTTGAGATACAAAGGTTATGAATATTAATGAGTTCACATGACCATATATGGTCATCTGTTATTTTAATCAAATCTCTTGTTCACTGTTGTCATAATAACACAGGATTCATCTTCCTAACTGCAACAGTGTTTAAGATATAATGGTTATGCATATTAATGAGTTCACATGACCATATATGGTCATCTGTTATTTTAATCAAATCTCTTGTTCACTGTTGTCATACTGACACAGGATTCATCTTCCTAACTGCAACAGTGTTTAAGATATAATGGTTATGCATATTAATGAGTTCACATGACCATATATGGTCATCTGTTATTTTAATCAAATCTCTTGTTCACTGTTGTCATACTGACACAGGATTCATCTTCCTAACTGCAACAGTGTTTAAGATATAATGGTTATGCATATTAATGAGTTCACATGACCATATATGGTAATCTGTTATTTTAATGAAATCAACTGTTGAATGTTGTCATAATAACATAGGATTCATCTTCCTAACTACGACAGTGCTTGAGATATATCAGTTATGCATATTAATGAGGTTAGAAGCCCCCACCCCTTAGGCGCCTAGCGACAAAACCCAGCCACGTGCCATTTGGTTGAAAGAATGCATCTCAAGAGTAGAATGCACATGTACAATTTTAGCCAAATCGGACCAATACAACACATGTAAATGCACAAGGTTTGTTTTCATAAAAACCAAGATGGCGGCCAAACCATGTGACTGATCTGAAATCTTTTTTAGATTTCTGAAAAAGATTGGTATACAGATGCCATGAAGCAAAATTGAAAATAATCCCTCAAGTGTTGCCAGAGTAAAAAACTACTTCCTGTTTAGATGAAATCCAAAATGGTGGCCAAACCACATGACCAATCGTAATAATTTTTTCAAACATAAATGGGCTTCATATATAGAAGCTAAATACAACATATGAGAGCATTCTGCTTGATGGTTCTGAAGAAGAAGATTTTTAAGTGTTTTTTGCCGTTTTTAGGAACAACAAAATGGCGGGAAAAGTCACATGACCGCTAAAGTTTTTATTGCTGATATATATTACACATGAGTTGTACTATATACCATAAAAAAATCTAGACGCCTAGACCCTCAGAAAGTGGTCAAACAGCCACTTCCGGTTTTATTTCAATCCAATATGGCTGCCAAACTAATTGACCAATCGAAATTCTGAAAGCATGTTGCACCAGTTTACATTAGGGACTATCAGTATAGAGCATTATCAGATCATTCTGTTCAGCGGTTTTCTCAAACGGCTTGACGAAAAAGTTACGGAAGAAAGAAAGAAGAAAGAAAGAAGAAAAAACCGGACGATAATAATAGGGGCCTCGCCCTTCAGGCTTGGGCCCCTAATTAAAGCCGCAAGCGGCATCACCGGGGCCCAAGCTGACAAAATTCTGTTTCATAATTAATGTGGTCACATGTTAGACAATCAGCTGCAGGTAGCTTGTATTATCAGTAACATGAGGTCGAAATGAACTTGGTACCATGTATTTACCTATTTTGGTTATCGAAATATGGTTTTCAGGATATATAATGAGCCATGTTCTTATGCACAATAATGAGATTACATAATCATATATAGCCATTTCTAATGCCAGTTACATCTTTCATTCAATGTATTCATAATGACACTAGTTACATGTCCTGCTCTGCGACAGTGTTTTAGATATGACTGCTTTGCATATTAATGAGTTCACATGACCATATATGGTCATCTGCTATTTTACTAAAATCTCTTGTTCACTGTTGTCATAATAACATAGGATTCATCTTCCTAACTGCAACAGTGTTTAAGATATAATGGTTATGCATATTAATGAGTTCACATGACCATAAATGGTCATCTGTTATTTTAATCAAATCTCTTGTTCACTGTTGTCATAATAACACAGGATTCATCTTCCTAACTGCAACAGTGTTTAAGATATAATGGTTATGCATATTAATGAGTTCACATGACCATATATGGTCATCTGTTATTTTAATCAAATCTCTTGTTCACTGTTGTCATAATAACACAGGATTCATCTTCCTAACTGCAACAGTGTTTAAGATATAATGGTTATGCATATTAATGAGTTCACATGACCATATATGGTCATCTGTTATTTTAATCAAATCTCTTGTTCAACGTTGTCATAATAACACAGGATTCATCACGCTCAATGCGACAGTGTTTGAGTTATAACAGTTATGCATATTAATGAGGTTAGAAGCCCCCACCCCATGGGTGCCCAGCCACGTGGCCTAGCAGTGTGCTATTGGGGCAAAATGATGCATCTGATGACACAAATGCACATACAAAATTTGAAAGAAATCAGACTAATACAAAACATGTAGTTGCATAATGTCTATTTTCACAAAATCCAAGATGGCGGCCAAACCATGTGACTGATCAAAATAATATTATTTTTCTCATATGGAGCTAAGGGCAGGCATGGTAAATATAAAAACATCTAGTAGATTGGTTGAATCGTCTCTGAGAAACAAATACCCAAACTTTTTGTCAATTTTGCATAAAATCCAAAATGGCGGCCAAACCATGTGACTGATCTGAATTTTTTTTTAGATTTTTGAAAGGGTTTGATACACTGATGCCATGAAGCAAAATTGAAAATAATCCCTCAAGTGTTGCCAGAGTAAAAAACTACTTCCTGTTTAGAAGAAATCCAAAATGGTGGCCAAACCACATGACCAATCGAAAAAAAATGTTCAAACATAAATGGGATTCATATATAGAAGCTAAATACTACATATGAGAGCATTCTACTTGGTGGTTCTGAAGAAGAAGATTTTTAAGTGTTTTTTGCCGTTTTTAGGAAAAACAAAATGGCGGGAAAAGTCACATGACCGCTAAAGTTTTTATTGCTGATATTTATTACACATGAGTTGTGCTATATACCATTAAAAAATCTAGACGCCTAGACCCTCAGAAAGTGGTCAAACAGCCACTTCCGGTTTTATTTCAATCCAATATGGCTGCCAAACTAATTGACCAATCAAAATTCTGAAAGCATGTTACACCAGTTCACATTAGGGACTATCAGTATAGAACATTATCAGACCATTCTGTTCAGCGGTTTTCTCAAACGGCTTGACGAAAAAAGTTACGGAAGAAAGAAAGAAAGAAGAAAGAAGAAATTAAAGCCGCAAGCGGCATCACCGGGGCCCAAGCTGACAAGATTCTGTTTCATAATTAATGAGATCATATGTTAGACAATCAGGTAGCTTGAATTATCAATAACATGAGGTCAAAATGAAGTTGGTACCATGTATTTTCCTGGTTTGGTTATCAAAATATGGTTTTCAGGACATATAATGAGCCATGTTCTTATGCACAATAATGAGATTACATAATCATATATAGCCATTTCTAATGTCAGTTACATCTTTCATTCAATGTCTTCATAATGACACTAGTTACATGTCCAACTTCGCGACAGTGTTTTAGATATGACTGCTATGCATATTAATGAGTTCACATGACCATATATGGTCATTTGTTATTTTAATCAAATCTCTTGTTCACTTTTGTCATAATAACACAGGATTCATCTTCCTAACTGCAACAGTGTTTAATATATAATGGTTATGCATATTAATGAGTTCACATGACCATATATGGTCATCTGTTATTTTAATCAAATCTCTTGCTCACTGTTGTCATAATAACACAGGATTCATCTTCCTAACTGCGACAGTGTTTTAGATATGACTGCTATGCATATTAATGAGTTCACATGACCATATATGGTTATTTGTTATTTTAATCAAATCTCTTGTTCACTGTTGTCATAATGACACAGGATTCATCTTCCTAACTGCAACAGTGTTTGAGATATAACGATTACGCATATTAATGAGCTCACATGACCATGTATGGTCATCTGTTATTTTAATCAAATCTTTTGTTCAATGTTGTCATAATAACACAGGATTCCACTTCCTAACTGCAACAGTGTTTGAGATATGACAGTTATGCATATTAATGAGCTCACATGACCATATATGGTCATTTGTTATTTTAATCGAATCTCTTGTTCAACGTTGTCATAATAACACAGGACTCATCATCCTAACTATAACAGTGCTTGAGTTATAACAGTTATGCATATTAATGAGGTTAGAAGCCCCCACCCCATGGGTGCCCAGCCACGTGGCCTAGCAGTGTGCTATTGGGGCAAAATGATGCATCTGATGACACAAATGCACATAGAAAATTTGAAAGATCTCAGACAAATACAAAACATGTAGTTGCATAATTTCTATTTTCACAAAATCCAAGATGGCGGCCAAACCACGTGACTGATCAAAATAATATTATTTTTCTCATATGGAGCTAAGGCCAGGCATGGTAAATATAAAAACATCTAGTAGATTGGTTGAATCACCTCCGAGAAACAAATGCCCAAACTTTTGGTCAATTTTGCTTAAAATCCAAGATGGCGGCCAAACCATGTGACCGATCTGAAATCTTTCTTAGGTTTCTGAAAGGGTTTGATATACAGATGCCATGAAGCAAAATTGAAAATAATCCCTCAAGTGTTGCCAGAGTAAAAAACTACTTCCTGTTTAGAAGAAATCCAAAATGGTGGCCAAACCACTTGACCAATCATAATAATTTTTTCAAACATAAATGGGATTCATATATAGAAGCTAAATACTACATATGATAGCATTCTGCTTGGTGGTTCTGAAGAAGAAGATTTTTTAGTGTTTTTTGCCGTTTTTAGGAAAAACAAAATGGCGGGAAAAGTCACATGACCGCTAAAGTTTTTATTGCTGATATCTATTACACATGAGTTGTACTATATACCATAAAAAAATCTAGACGCCTAGACCCTCAGAAAGTGGTCAAACAGCCACTTCCGGTTTTATTTCATTTCAACATGGCTGCCAAACTAATTGACCAATCGAAATTCTGAAAGCATGTTGCACCAGTTCACATTAGGGACTATCAGTATAGAGCATTTTCAGACTATTCAGTTCAGCAGTTTTCTCAAACGGCTTGACGAAATAAGTTGTGGAAGAAAGAAGAAGAAGAAGATTTTGATTTTTAACATGAACATTTATTTACAATTAGTTAACATTAACATTACAAATAATAGTTCTCAGTTAAGTACAGATTTATAAAACTTTAGATCAGGAGCACATTATTTTGTCATAAAAAATATATATGTGTACATTTGTTAAAAACTGTATAGTATTAGATTTTAACATGAACATTTATTTACGTTAACATTGACATTACAAATAATAATTCTCAGTTAAGTACAGATTTATAAAACTTTAGATCAGGAGCACATTATTTTGTCATAAAAATATATATGTGTACATTTGTTAAAAACTGTATTGTATTAGAATATGCCACTTTACATTAAGATTTTTTTTACATGATATAACTTGCAATAATTAATTGTCCTTCTTCACACTTAGCAAGTGCTTCATTGATACACCATCGATTTATAAAGTAGTCTGTGTTCATGTAGTTTTTGAAGTAGTTGTATTCACCACAAATTCTTGATCGCAGTCTTGATTTAAACACTTCTTGTAGTTCTGTCGGTAAATCATCATTGATGGCGTTTCGCCTTGAAATGTGAATAGCTAGCTTCGCTGAAGTTAGGATGTAGTTCATCAGCGGTTTTACATGTTTAAGCTCTTTTCTGAGGGCGTTAATTGGTGTTCCAAGAACAAACCACCAATAAGGTAATATGAAGTTACCTCCAACTAGTTTTTTGCATATTGTTGCAACTATTTTAAACAAGGGTTGAAGGCGTGTGCACTGCAAAAAAATATGGATTAGATCATCTTTGTCTTGACAAAATATGCAGCTTGAGTTGGGACGATAGTTGCTTTTGAAAAGGAACGTTCCTGTTGCGTAAGCTCCATGTAGGACACGCCACTGAAGGTCACCTTCTTGTTTTGAGATAGGAGGTAAGTAGCAAGCACTAAAGTCAGGTCGTATTGCATTAGGAAGAGACAGCAAATCTCTCCACACTGTGTCTAGATGGTCGGGCTGTTTTTCAAGCATTTGTGTATGTATCAAGAACTTGTATATTTTGCCTTTTTCTATTTTATATAACGGGCAATTTAAAACGGTTTCATTCTCTACGTTATTATAAACTAGCTCGAGCAAATAGTTGGAGTTCTTGTTAATGTTCTCCTTTTCTGTTGGTGTATCTGCAAAGTGCATGTCGATGGTTTCCTTGAAAGACTCGGGAATTGAGTTAAACAAGATTGCCAGTGACTTGCCAAGAAGGCGCATAGAGTAGACAGGGACTTGTCGTTTTATTTCAACTGTATTTAGCCAGCGTTTCTCAGTAAAGTGTATTAAGTCCCTAATTTTTGATATACCACCATCGACAAAGTGTTTGAAGACAAAAGGCTCGTTTCGTAGAGAATGCAAGATTAAGCTGTTATTGAAAAGTGGTTCACTGAGAATTGATGTTGTATCAGGTCGATCACGCCGAATTGTTTTGAAAAGGGACCAGCAGTTGAGTAGATCGTGATAAAATATTTGATTGCAGTACAGATCAGTTCTGTGAAGGTCAATAATAAACAATTGTTTTGTGTATTTAAATATATTTGTTTGACTTAGAAAGTAATCAGTAAAGGAAAAAGATGGATGATTTAAACCAGAGTATAGGTATCGCTGTATGTATTGTAGGCGGAAGGATATTATACGACTGGAAAGGTGTACTAAGCCTTGTCCTCCATATTTCAGTGGTGTATACAAAAGAGTGGATGGTTTCCAGTGGCGCCCTTGCCACACGAATTCAAGGAATATCTTTTCAATGTCATTGATTACAGAGTTTGGAGGACACAGACAAACAAGACGATGGAATAATTTGGTTGCGACAAGTTGATTGACAATAATGACTCTCCCTTGATATGAGATAGCATGGGCATAGCGCCCCCACCATTCAAGTTTTGAGGTAATTTTTTCGATTGCTTCATCCCAGTTTTGTTGGTTGTATTCTGTGGTATTGCCTATGTATGTACCAAGCATTTTCAATCCAGTACTATTCCACTGAATCCCCAATGGCGAGTCAATGCGGGTTCTCCAACTTCCTACCCATAGTCCTTTGGATTTACTGTAGTTTACACGGGCGTTACTTGCACGTTCATAGACTTCAAGCCATTCTAACAGTTTCTGAAAATCTCTATTTTCAGTCACAAAGAAGCTGACATCGTCTGCATAAGCTGTGAGTTGGCATTTGCGATTGTTAGATCTTGGGATAGTTAGCCCTTTTATATTACTTTTAGTTCTTATCTTGTGCAATAGTGGTTCAATTGCTATTGCATATAATTGACCCGAGAGGGCGCAACCCTGTCTTATGCCACGTGAGAATGATACAGGTGCAGTTAATACACTATTGACCCGTACTAAACTTTCAGTGTCTGTATAAATAAGCTTGATATAAGAGATAAAATTCTCACCAAAGCCGAATGCAGAAAGTGTATTGAAAAGATAATTGTGGTTTACTCTATCAAAGGCTTTTTCTTGGTCAAGAGCTACAATTCCTAGCGGGATGTTGGCTTGGTTAGAGTATGCAACACAGTCGCGTAGCAGGTGGATGTTGTCAAATATCTGTCTGTGAGGGATTGTGTAGCTCTGATCAATATGGATGATTTGTCTTAGTACTAGTTTGAGACGTAAGGATAAGGCTTTGGTGAGAATTTTGTAATCAGCACAAAGGAGGCTGACTGGTCGCCAGTTTTTCAGTAGAGTGTTGTCTCCTTTTTTAGGGAGAAGAGTTATTACTGCCCTACGGCAAGATAGTGGTAGTGCGCCATCAGTGACAGAGGTGGAAAAAACATTATGCAGGTCATGGCCAAGTAAAAACCAAAATTTTTTATAAAACTCGACTGGTAGTCCATCGATGCCAGGGGTTCTTCCGTTCGAGATGTTGTACACTGATTTAGAGAGTTCTTCATAAGAGATGGGATTGTCACATTGAGAGGACAGTTCAGGGTCAAGCTGAGGAAGATTCTGAAGAATTGTATTTTGAGCTTCTTTGGAAATTGGAGATGGTGAAAACAAATCTGAGTAAAACTGTCTTGTTAAGTGACATATTGTATTTGTATCCTCCGTTAGTTTGTTGTCATTGTCACGGAGTTGTGCAATTGATTTTCGTGAACCTCTATTTTTTTCTAAGTCGAGAAAAAAACTGCAGCAATTATCAGACTCATTAAAAAGTTGGTGACGAGATCGAATTGACGCCCCACGTACTTCTTTGTTTACTATGCCCTTTAGTTCATCTTTTTTTAGAGAAAGTTCTTTAATTTGTGCTTGGTTGTTGGATGAACTTTCTAAGCGTTTTATTTCTTGAATAAGTGTTTCTTTCATTTTTTTATAATTACTTGACTTGTTAGAGCAATATTGTTTTGTTAGTTCTTTTATTTTGTGTTTGCCAATATCCCACCAGAGTTGTATAGAATTATACGTTTCTCTTTGCTTTTGCCACATTATCCAAAAGTCTTCAATTATATCACAATACATTTCGTCTTCAATAAGGCTTGTGTTAAAACACCACAAGGGACTGTGGTTATTAATTTTCCGTTGTGATATCATAATAGTAACCAATTTATGGTCAGAGAAGTGAAAAGACGGATCAATTGATACTTGCACAACCTTAGACATAACTGTTTTATTGATGAAGAAAGTATCAAGTCGAGAGCAGCTGTTACCTCTTTCCCAAGTAAACTCTCTTTTGTTGGTGTGAATACGACGCCATGCATCGACCAATTTATAGCGGCTTAATATGGTCTGTAAAAAACGAGCAGATTGTGGGTGAGGCTCGGTTCCATTATTGCGATCTATTGTGGCGTTTAGCGTGCAATTGAAGTCGCCTGCAATGATGATAGGAATATCATTGCCTAGGTCGTGTATTGTTTTCTTGAGGATTTTATAGAATCCAAGGCGCTCAGAGCCATAGGTCGGTGCATATACATTGAGTATGTTGTATGATGACTCATTGATTGTGACATGTAGATGTAATAAATGTCCATCAACAATACTATGTGTTGTGTGCACGTCAATTTGTTTATTTGGATGTGTGAGGATTGCTACACCAGCGGATGTATTGGTACCATGTGAAAAGTATATTGGCGCGCGCCATACCACCTGCCACCTGGCTTCGTCGTCCGGGAGAGAATGAGTCTCTTGCAATAAATATAGGTCAGATTTGGTATTGACCTTTAGAAAGTTGAACAAGTCATGACGTTTCAGAGAGTCACGACAACCGTTAGCATTCCAAGTTGTTATGGATATACGTGACATAATGGCAGTAATGGAAATTAAGTGCAGGCAATTCATTATTACTCGTCTAGATCTGTGACATTTGAGCCCATATTCTCTAAGATCCACAATAATAATGGCGATAATAATATAAAAATGTAATGTGCGCTTAAAATCATGAACATAATTGTTTTATATATTACAGCAAAGCGTTTACAGTCCACGGTACGCAGATTGGTGGCCATACGAGCAGAAAGTTCAGCAATTATGAGTGAGTATATAGCGTGTAAAAAATAGAGAGGTGTGCTGTTTGTACAAGTGTATATATAGTTGATTGGAGTTTTTAAAAGGCGCTTTGAATCCGCAGTAAGCAGAATGCAAAACCTCTGACTACTGTATTTAAATACTGGTGTCGACATAGTGGTGATATATAAACGTACCTCTGTTAAGTATTTGTTTATATGAATATACATATACATAGTTATGATAGTAGCACAGGTTATTGAGTCCGCAGTTAGCAGGCTTGTGTAATGTATTGGCATCTTAATAACCTGGTGGTGCAACTCGAGTAGGATGCACACACACAATTTAGTGATATAAATATATAGTTGAATGGTTGTAATAGAATCAGAGAGTTTAGAGTCCGCGGTAAGCAGACTTGGAAGGATCGGACTTGTGCATATAGAGACTGATATTGGCATTTTAATAACATAATACAATTCATATATGATGCACAAACATAATTTATTGGTATAAATATATACATGAATGGTTGTAATAGAAATAGAGAGTTTAGAGTCCGCGGTAAGCAGACTTGGAAAGATCGGACTTGTGCATGTAGAGACTGATATTGGCATTTTAATAACATGATAATACAATTCATATATGTTGCACAAACATAATTTATTGGTATAAATATATACATGAATGGTTGTAATATAATCAGAGAGTTTAGAGTCCGCGGTAAGCAGACTTGGAAAAATCGGACTTGTGCATATAGAGACTGATATTGGCATTTTAATAACATAATACAATTCATATATGATGCACAAACATAATTTATTGGTATAAATATATACATGAATGGTTGTAATAGAAATAGAGAGTTTAGAGTCCGCGGTAAGCAGACTTGGAAAGATCGGACTTGTGCATGTAGAGACTGATATTGGCATTTTAATAACATGATAATACAATTCATATATGTTGCACAAACATAATTTATTGGTATAAATATATACATGAATGGTTGTATTATAATCAGAGAGTTTAGAGTCCGCGGTAAGCAGACTTGGAAAAATCGGACTTGTGCATATAGAGACTGATATTGGCATTTTAATAACATAATACAATTCATATATGATGCACAAACATAATTTATTGGTATAAATATATACATGAATGGTTGTAATTGAAACAGAGAGTTTAGAGTCCACGGTAAGCAGACTTGGAAAAATCGGACTTGTGCATGTAGAGACTGATATTGGCATTTTAATAACATGATAATACAATTCATATATGATGCACAAACATAATTTATTGGTATAAATATATACGTGAATGGTTGTAATAGAATCAGAGAATTTAGAGTCCGCGGTAAGCAGACTTGGAAAAATCGGACTGTATTTGGAGACTGGTATTGGCATTTTAATAACATGATGGTGTAACTGATATAGGATGAACAAATATAGTTTATTGGTATGAATGTATACATGAATGGTTGTAGTAACAATAGAGTGTTTAGAGTCTACAATGAGCACACTTGGACAGATACGGCAACTGTATTCGGTGGATCGTATCGCTATATCAATAGCGCGTAGACTTAGTTTTAGTAAGATATGTACACCTGGGGTAATCGGACTTTTGTATGTGGATGCCGATATTAGCATATTATGGGTTTGCTGATATATCTCAGATATCTCGTATAAGTAAAATAGAATAATGAGAGAATACGACTTATTTATTTCAGCGCTTACAAAGCGGTTAGAGTCCGTAGTAAGCAAACATAGGGTAATCAGATTAATATTAGTAAGAACAGTATTTGATATCACCATGGTGACAAATGAGTAAAAGCGTTGTGAGATAAAGAAATCTAGTGTGTTGGCAGCTGTGTTTGTGTGGTATATTTTGTTTTTTATAACAGTTTTACAGTTCACAGTGAATAGACTTGGCACACTAAGACTCGTGCACATATTCAAGGGAACCCGAATCACCATAGAAATGAGTAAATGTAACGTTCTTAGAAAATAAAGATTCATGTGAGTATATATGGAAACCATTTCATTTTTAATAAAGTCAGTATACTTTATAACTCTTATAATACGCAAGATTGTTATGTTCGATCCTGTTTGCTTATTCGCACAGAATAGCGGGATGACTGTGAGTAGAAATATTATTGCAGATGCGCGCAATTTTCCCAAGTAGCCAAGAGTATTGACTATACCGGGAATAAGTTTAACATTCGTATATGTATAGTGAAGAAATGCGAGACCCATCACTGTTTTGGATGTATTAAATTTAGAGACTTGATGTGTTTCTGCAATTTGATTAACACCTTCTGAATACGAGCCTTTTGTAGTGCACTTGGTATGCCAGAGGTGCGCAGCTGTTTAAACGAATTGTACAATTTCCTAGCATCAGGACAAAAGTCTAGGCATCGATCTAGGATTTTCTTTGAACCTTTAATATCTACCAACAGTTTCATAAGTTGGTCAAGTTGTACAGTGTCTGTATCCCGACTACAGGTAGATTCGGAATCAAAATTTAGATCCGATAAATCTGAAATAGACTGAGTTTCTGAAGCCACACTAGCGTTGTCTTCATGATCAGAATCACACAAGTCACCACCAACACGCATTAAGTTTGCTTTTGTTAGTGTCGCGATTGGTGGAGTAAAGGAGTATGGGGGAGTTGAAGGAGGGGTTCGTACCCTCTCTTCTTCAGTAGTAACGTTTGTATTTTTGTCAAATGGGTCTATAATAGTGTCGTTTATTTCCTTATTATTATTGTTATTATAATTTATATTACTCATGTTCACACTGTTGTGTTCAGTTGTTTCCATTGTATCAAAGTCATTGACATCGTTGTCACTGCCCTGTGTATCCATAACAATTTTAAGATCGGCTTTTAAGTGTTCACTGTATTTATCAGTATTAACCTGTAGTTTTTTTCCAGTTTTAGTACGTTTATTTCGGTGAGAGGTAGTTTCTGTTATTATTTCAACATTTTCGCTTGTTTTTTCAGTTGCTGTGTCAACACTGCATGATATAATGTCGTCGATTATAGCATCAACAATAGAAGTGTTATTTGAAGTTATCAATGATTTTTCATTTTCGGTTTCATTCATGGTGGTCATGTCACAAATAGTTTCATGTACGTTGCTTGGGCAATTTTTGCGAACATGACCAGTCTGTTTACATTGAAAGCAACGCATTTCATCCGTAGATAAATATATAGAATATGCACGTCCTTCAAACATAATATTGACTACACCATTTATATGTTCGTTGCGTAATAAAACAAATGCTTGTCGGCGAAACGACTTAACGTGTTTGAGTGATTCAGATTTGCATCCAAGCGCAATTGTGCGCATTCCGCCTACAACACGACCGTATTCAGACAACAAGTTTAAAAGCAGTGTATCTGGAATGAAAGGTGGTACATTAGAGAGTACTACACGTGTGGCTGGTTTCACCAGTTGTTCTACACTAATGAGTTGATCTTCAATCACAATACCCGTATTTACAATGTAATCAACAAGGTCAGTCGAGGACAAAAATACAACTACAGCCCGGTTCATTCGAGAAGCAGCGACAATATTGTCATCGCCAATAATGGCACCAATAGCAATAACATACTGTTCTACAGTAAAGTTTTCAAAAGACGTACATCTAACAGCATGTTTGCGTGTTAGGAATACGCCAGGTGGTCGGTCACTGGGGGTCGCCATCTTGGCTGACCACCACCCAAACCACAACACAAAATTAAATCCAAGAAAATCACAGCAATCCGCTGAAAATACTACACAAAAAGAAAACAATAAAGTAATCCAATGTACCACCAAATTTCTAGTGGCAACAAAAAAGATGATAAAGTGTAACTTACAGCTAAAACTGTCTTATTTGTCAGAGCTCTTCTCAGACACGTCTTCACAGTGGAAGAAGAAGAAGAAGAAGAAGAAAGAAGAAGAAAAAACCGAACAATAAGAATAGGGGCCTCGCCCTTTGGGCTTGGGCCCCTAATTACATGTCCTGCTCTGCGACAGTGTTTTAGATATGACTGCTATGCATATTAATGAGTTCACATGACCATATATGGTCATCTGTTATTTTAATCAAATCTCTTGTTCACTCTTGTCATAATAACACAGGATTCATCTTCCTAACTGCGACAGAGTTTAAGATATAATGGTTATGCATATTAATGAGTTCACATGACCATATATGGTTATCTGTTATTTTAATCAAATCTCTTGTTCAACGTTGTCATAATGACACAGGATTCATCTTCCTAACTGCAACAGTGTTTGAGATATAACGATTACGCATATTAATGAGCTCACATGACTATATATGGTCATCTGTTATTTTAATCAAATCTCTTGTTCAAGTTTGTCATAATAACACAGGATTCATCATCCTAACTACAACAGTGTTTGAGATATGACAGTTATGCATATTAATGAGGTTAGAAGCCCCCACCCCATGGGTGCCCAGCCACGTGGTCTAGCAGTGTGCTATTGGGGCAAAATGATGCATCTGATGACACAAATGCACATACAAAATTTGAAAGAAATCAGACTAATACAAAACATGTAGTTGCATAATGTCTATTTTCACAAAATCCAAGATGGCGGCCAAACCATGTGACTGATCAAAATAGTATTATTTTTCTCATATGGAGCTAAGGGCAGGCATGGTAAATATAAAAACATCTAGTAGATTGGTTGAATCGTCTCTGAATAACAAATACCCAAACTTTTTGTCAATTTTGCTTAAAATCCAAAATGGCGGCCAAACCATGTGACTGATCTGAATTTTTTTTTAGATTTCTGAAAGGGTTTGATACACTGATACCATGAAGCAAAATTGAAAATAATCCCTCAAGTGTTGCCAGAGTAAAAAACTACTTCCTGTTTAGAAGAAATCCAAAATGGTGGCCAAACCACGTGACCAATCGTAAAAAAATGTTCAAACATAAATGGGATTCATATATAGAAGCTAAATACTACATATGAGAGCATTCTACTTGGTGGTTCTGAAGAAGAAGATTTTTAAGTGTTTTTTGCCGTTTTTACGAAAAACAAAATGGCGGGAAAAGTCACATGACCGCTAAAGTTTTTATTGCTGATATTTATTACACATGAGTTGTACTATATACCATAAAAAAATCTAGACGCCTAGACCCTCAGAAAGTGGTCAAACAGCCACTTCCGATTTTATTTCAATCCAATATGGCTGCCAAACTAATTGACCAATCAAAATTCTGAAAGCATGTTGCACCAGTTCACATTAGGGACTATCAGTATAGAACATTATCAGACCATTCCGTTCAGCGGATTTCTCAAACGGCTTGACGAAAAAAGTTACGGAAGAAAGAAAGAAAGAAGAAAGAAGAAATTAAAGCCGCAAGCGGCGTCACCGGGGCCCAAGCTGACAAGATTCTGTTTCGTAATTAATGTGGTCACATGTTAGACAATCAGGTAGCTTGAATTATCAGTAACATGAGGTCAAAATGAAGTTGGTACCATGTATTTACTTGGTTTGGTTATCAAAATATGGTTTTCAGGATATATAATGAGCCATGTTCTTATGCACAATAATGAGATTACATAATCATATATTACATAATCATATATAGCCATTTCTAATGTCAGTTACATCTTTCATTCAATGTCTTCATAATGACACTAGTTACATGTCCTGCTCTGCGACAGTGTTTCAGATATGACTGCTATGCATATTAATGAGTTCACATGACCATATATGGTCATCTGTTATTTTAATCAAATCTCTTGTTCACTGTTGTCATAAGAACACAGGATTCATCTTCCTAACTGCAACAGTGTTTAAGATATAATGGTTATGCATATTAATGAGTTCACATGACCATATATGGTCATCTGTTAATCAAATCTCTTGTTCACTGTTGTCATAATAACACAGGATTCATCTTCCTAACTGCGACAGTGTTTTAGATATGACTGCTATGCATATTAATGAGTTCACATGACCATATATGGTTATCTATTATTTAATCAAATCTCTTGTTCACTGTTGTCATAATGACACAGGACACATCTTTCATTCAATGTCTTCATAATGACACTAGTTACATGTCCTACTCTGCGACAGTGTTTCAGATATGACTGCTATGCATATTAATGAGTTCACATGACCATATATGGTCATCTGTTATTTTAATCAAATCTCTTGTTCACTGTTGTCATAAGAACACAGGATTCATCTTCCTAACTGCAACAGTGTTTAAGATATAATGGTTATGCATATTAATGAGTTCACATGACCATATATGGTCATCTGTTATTTTAATCAAATCTCTTGTTCACTGTTGTCATAATAACACAGGATTCATCTTCCTAACTGCGACAGTGTTTTAGATATGACTGCTATGCATATTAATGAGTTCACATGACCATATATGGTTATCTGTTATTTTAATCAAATCTCTTGTTCACTGTTGTCATAATAACACAGGATTCCACTTCCTAACTGCAACAGTGTTTGAGATATGACAGTTATGCATATTAATGAGCTCACATGACCATATATGGTCATTTGTTATTTTAATCGAATCTCTTGTTCAAGGTTGTCATAATAACACAGGATTCATCATCCTAACTACAACAGTGCTTGAGTTATAACAGTTATGCATATTAATGAGGTTAGAAGCCCCCACCCCATGGGTGCCCAGCCACGTGGCCTAACATTGTGCTATTGGGGCAAAATGATGCATCTGATGACACAAATGCACATACAAAATTTGAAAGAAATCAGACTAATACAAAACATGTAGTTGCATAATTTCTATTTTCACATAATCCAAGATGGCGGCCAAACCACGTGACTGATCAAAATAATATTATTTTTCTCGTATGCAGCTAAGGCCAGGCATGGTAAATATAAAAACATATAGTAGATTGGTTGAATCGTCTCTGAGAAACAATTACCCAAACTTTTGGTCAATTTTGCTTAAAATCCAAAATGGCGGCCAAACCATGTGACTGATCTGAAATTTTGTTTAGGTTTCTGAAATAGTTTGATATACAGATGCCATGAAGCAAAATTGAAAATAATCCCTCAAGTGTTGCCAGAGTAAAAAACTACTTCCTGTTTAGAAGAAATCCAAAATGGTGGCCAAACCACGTGACCAATCGTAAACATTTTTTCAAACCTAAATCGGATTCATATATAGAAGCTAAATACAACACATGAGAGCATTCTACTTGGTGGTTCTGAAGAAGAAGATTTTTAAGTGTTTTTTGCCGTTTTTAGGAAAAACAAAATGGCGGGAAAAGTCACATGACCGCTAAAGTTTTTATTGCTGATATTTATTACACATGAGTTGTACTATATACCATAAAAAAAATCTAGACACCTAGACCCTCAGAAAGTGGTCAAACAGCCACTTCCGGTTTTATTTCAATCCAATATGGCTGCCAAACTAATTGGCCAATCAAAATTCTGAAAGCATGTTGCACCAGTTCATAGTAGAGCCTATCATTATAGAGCATTTTCAAACTATTTGGTTCAGCAGTTTTCTCAAACGGCTCGACGAAAAAAGTTACGGAAGAAAGAAAGAAAGAAAGAAAGAAAAAACTGAACGATAATAATAGGGGCCTCGCCCTTTGGGCTTGGGCCCCTAATTAAAGCCGCAAGCGGCGTCACCGGGGCCCAAGCTATCAGACGAATTATGTAATTAAAGTGGTCAATGAATTGCCATTAAAGTACTTTGAATGATTTGTACAATGAGGTTGACGTGCCGATGGTTCCTTCTTTTTACCTGGTTTTGTTATCGAGATATTGTTTTTAGAATATGCAAGGAGCCATGTGCTTATGCATATATTAATTAGTTCACCTGACCATATATGTTCATCTGTTATTTTATTCAAATCTCTTGTTTAATGTCATCATAATTCAGCGAATTGCCATTAAAGTACTTTGAATGATTTGTACAATGAGGTTGACATGCTGATGCTTCCTTCTATTTACCTGGTTCAGTTATTGAGATACGGTTTTTAGAATATACAAGGAGCCATGTGCTCATGCATATTAATGAGGTTACATAATCATAAATGATATTCTCTTATATGAGTTAATTATTTTGGTAGATGTCTTCATTATGGCACTGGTTGCATGCCTTGTTCTGCCACAGTGTTTCAGATATGACAATTATGCATATTAATGAGTTCACATGACCATATATGGTCATCTGTTATTTTAATAAAATTTCTTGTTCACTGTTGTCATAATAACACAGGATTCATCTTCCTAACTGCAACAGTGTTTAAGATATAATGGTTATGCATATTAATGAGTTCACATGACCATATATGGTAATCTGTTATTTTAATCAAATCTCTTGTTCACTGTTGTCATGATAACACAGGAATCATCTTCCTAACTACAACAGTGTTTGAGATATAATGGTTATGCATATTAATGAGTTCACATGACCATATATGGTAATCTGTTATTTTAATGAAATCAATTGTTTAATGTTGTCATAATAACACAGGTTTCATCTTCCTAACTCCAACAGTGCTTGAGATATATCAGTTATGCATATTAATGAGGTTAGAAGCCCCCACCCCTTAGGCGCCTAGCGACAAAACCCAGCCACGTGCCATTCGGTTGAAAAAATGCATCTCAAAAGTAGAATGCACATATACAATTTTAGCCAAATCGGACCAATACAACACATGTAATTGCACATGATCTGTTTTCATAAAATCCAAGATGGCGGCCAAACCATGTGACTGATCAAAATAATATTATTTTTCTCAAATGGAGCTAAGGCCAGGCATGGTAAATATAAAAACATCTAGTAGATTGGTTGTATCACCTCTGAGAAACAAATGCCCAAACTTTTGGTTAATTTTGCTTAAAATCCAAGATGGCGGCCAAACCATGTGACTGATCTGAAATCTCTTTTAGGTTTCTGAAAGAGATTGATATAGAGATGCCATACAACAATATTGAAAATAATCCCTCAAGTGTGGCATGAGTAAAAAAAACTACTTCCTGTTTAGAAGAAATCCAAAATGGTGGCCAAACCATGTGACCAATCGTAATAATTTTTTTCAAACATAAACGGGCTTCATATATAGAAGCCAAATACTATATATGAGAGCATTCTGCTTGATGGTTCTGAAGAAGAAGATTTTTAAGTGTTTTTTGCCGTTTTTAGGAAAAACAAAATGGCGGGAAAAGTCACATGACCGCTAAAGTTTTTATTGCTGATATTCATTACATATGAGTAGTACTATATACCATAAAAAAATCTAGAAGCCTAGACCCTCAGAAAGTGGTCAAACAGCCACTTCCGGTTTTATTTCAATCCAATATGGCTGCCAAACTAATTGACCAATCGAAATTCTGAAAGCATGTTGCACCAGTTCACATTAGGGACTATCAGTATAGAGCATTATCAGATCATTCTGTTGAGCGGTTTTCTCAAACGGCTTGACGAAAAAAGTTACGGAAGAAAGAAAGAAAGAAAGAAAGAAAGAAGAAAAAACCGGACAATAAGAATAGGGGCCTCGCCCTTCAGGCTTGGGCCCCTAATTAAAGCCGCAAGCGGCGTCACCGGGGCCCAAGCTGACAAGATTCTGTTTCATAATTAATGTGGTCACATGTTAGACAATCAGGTAGCTTGTATTATCAGTAACAAGAGGTCGAAATGAAATTGGTACCATGTATTTACGTGGTTTGGTTATCGAAATAGGGTTTTCAGGATATATAATGAGCCATGTTCTTATGCACAATAATGAGATTACATAATCATATATAGCCATTTCTAATGTCAGTTACATCTTTCATTCAATGTCTTCATAATGACACTAGTTACATGTCCAGCTCTGCGACAGTGTTTCAGATATGACTGCTATTCATATTAATGAGTTCACATGACCATATATGGTCATCTGTTATTTTAATCAAATCTCTTGTTCAGTGTTGTCATAATAACACAGGATTCATCTTCCTAACTGCAACAGTGTTTAAGATATAATGGTTATGCATATTAATGAGTTCACATGACCATATATGGTCATCTGTTATTTTAATCAAATCTCTTGTTCACTGTTGTCATAATAACACAGGATTCATCTTCCTAACTGCAACAGTGTTTAAGATATAATGGTTATGCATATTAATGAGGTTAGAAGCCCCCACCCCATGGGCGCGTAGCCACACGACCTAGCCATGTGACATTCAGGGAAAAGAATGCGACTTTTGAGTAGAATTGACATACACAATTTTAGCCAAATCTGACCAATACAACACATGTAATTGCACAAGTTTCATTTTCACAAAATCCAAGATGGCGGCCAAACCACGTGACTTATCGAAAATATATTATTTTTCTCACATGTAGCAATGTTCAGGCATGTTATATTCAAAACCAGCAGTTAATTGGTTTAATCACATCTGAGAAACAAATGCCCAAACTTTTGGTCAATTTTGCCAAAAATCCAAGATGGCGGGCAAACCATGTGACTGATCTGAAATCTTTTTTAGATTTCTGAAAGAGTTTGATATACTGATGCCATGCAGCAATATTGAACGTAATCCCTCAAGTGTGGCATGAGTAAAAAACTACTTCCTGTTTAGAAGAAACCCAAAATGGCGGCCAAACCATGTGACCAATCATAACAATTTTTTCAAACGTAAATGGGCTTCATATATAGAAGCTTAATACTACATATGATAGCATTCTGCTTGGTGGTTCTGAAGAAGAAGATTTTTTAGTGTTTTTTGCCGTTTTTAGGAAAAACAAAATGGCGGGAAAAGTCACATGACCGCTAAAGTTTTTATTGCTGATATCTATTACACATGAGTTGTACTATATACCATAAAAAAATCTAGACGCCTAGACCCTCAGAAAGTGGTCAAACAGCCACTTCCGGTTTTATTTCATTACAACATGGCTGCCAAACTAATTGACCAATCGAAATTCTGAAAGCATGTTGCACCAGTTCACATTAGGGACTATCAGTAGAGAGCATTTTCAGACTATTCAGTTCAGCAGTTTTCTCAAACGGCTTGACGAAAGAAGTTGTGGAAGAAAGAAGAAGAAAGAAGAAAAAACCGAACAATAAGAATAGGGGCCTCGCCCTTTGGGCTTGGGCCCCTAAAAACCGGACAATAAGAATAGGGGCCTCGCCCTTTGGGCTTGGGCCCCTAATTAAAGCCGCAAGCGGCGTCACCAGGGCCCAAGCTGACAAGATTCTGTTTCATAATTAATGTGGTCACAGGTTAGACAATCAGGTAGCTTGAATTATCAGTAACATGAGGTCAAAATGAAGTTGGGTACCATGTATTTACCTGGTTTGGTTATCGAAATATGGTTTTCAGGATATATAATGAGCCATGTTCTTAATAATGAGATTACATAATCATATATAGCAATTTCTAATGTCAGTTACATCTTTCATTCAATGTCTTCATAATGACACTTGTTACATGTCCTGCTCTGCGACAGTGTTTTAGATATGACTGCTTTGCATATTAATGAGTTCACATGACCATATATGGTCATCCGTTATTTTTAATCAAATCTCTTGTTCACTGTTGTCATAATAACACAGGATTCCTCTTCCTAACTGCAACAGTGTTTAAGATATAATGGTTATGCATATTAATGAGTTCACATGACCATATATGGTTATCTGTTATTCTAATCAAATCTCCTGTTCACTGTTGTCATAATAACACATGAATCATCTTCCTAATTACAACAGTGTTTGAGATATAATGGTTATGCATATTAATGAGCTCACGTGACTATATATGGTCATCTGTTATTTTAATCAAATCTTTTGTTCAATGTTATCATAATAACACAGGATTCCACTTCCTAACTGCAACAGTGTTTGAGATATGACAGTTATGCATATTAATGAGCTCACATGACCATATATGGTTATTTGTTATTTTAATCGAATCTCTTGTTCAGGGTTGTCATAATAACACAGGATTCATCATCCTAACTACAACAGTGCTTGAGTTATAACAGTTATGCATATTAATGAGGTTAGAAGCCCCCACCCCATGGGTGCCCAGCCACGTGGCCTAACAGTGTGCTATTGGGGCAAAATGATGCATCTGATGACACAAATGCACATACAAAATTTGAAAGAAATCAGACTAATACAAAACATGTAGTTGCATAATTTCTATTTTCACAAAATCCAAGATGGCGGCCAAACCACGTGACTGATCAAAATAACATTATTTTTCTCGTATGCAGCTAAGGCCAGGCATGGTAAATATAAAAACATCTAGTAGATTGGTTGAATCGTCTCTGAGAAACAAATACCCAAACTTTTGGTCAATTTGACTTAAAATCCAAAATGGCGGCCAAACCATGTGACTGATCTGACATTTTTTTTAGGTTTCTGAAAGGGCTTGATACACAGATGCCATGAAGCAAAATTGAAAATATTCCCTCAAGTGTTGCCAGAGTAAAAAACTACTTCCTGTTTAGAAGAAATCCAAAATGGTGGTCAAACCACGTGACCAATCGTAAACATTTTTTCAAACATAAATGGGATTCATATATAGAAGCTAAATACTACATATGAGAGCATTCTGCTTGGTGGTTTCGAAGAAGAAGATTTTTAAGTGTTTTATGCCGTTTTTAGGAAAAACAAAATGGCGGGAAAAGTCACATGACCGCTAAAGTTTTTATTGCTGATATTTATTACACATGAGTTGTACTATATACCATAAAAAAATCTAGACGCCTAGACCCTCAGAAAGTGGTCAAACAGCCACTTCCGGTTTTATTTCAATCCAATATGGCTGCCAAACTAATTGACCAATCGAAATTCTGAAAGCATGTTGCACCAGTTCACATTAGGGACTATCAGTATAGAGCATTATCAGACCATTCCGTTCAGCGGTTTTCTCAAACGGCTTGACGAAAAAAGTTACGGAAGAAAGAAAGAAAGAAAGAAAGAAGAAATTAAAGCCGCAAGCGGCGTCACCGGGGCCCAAGCTGACAAGATTCTGTTTCATAATCAATGAGGTCACATGTTAGACAATCAGGTAGCTTGAATTATCAGTAACATGAGGTCAAAATGAAGTTGGTACCATGTATTTACCTGGTTTGGTTATCGAAATGGTTTTCAGGATATATAATGAGCCATGTTCTTATGCACAATAATGAGATTACATAATCATATATAGCCATTTCTAATGTCAGTTACATCTTTCATTCAATGTCTTCATAATGACACTAGTTACATGTCCTGCTCTGCGACAGTGTTTTAGATATGACTGCTATGCATATTAATGAGCTCACATGACCATATATGGTCATGTTATTTTAATCAAATCTCTTGTTCACTGTTGTCATAATAACACAGGATTCATCTTCCTAACTGCAACAGTGTTTAAGATATAATGGTTATGCATATTAATGAGTTCACATGACCATATATGGTCATCTGTTATTTTAATCAAATCTCTTGTTCACTGTTGTCATGATAACACAGGATTTATCTTCCTAACTGCAACAGTGTTTAAGATATAATGGTTATGCATATTAATGAGTTCACATGTCCATATATGGTCATCTGTTATTTTAATCAAATCTCTTGTTCACTGTTGTCATAATAACACAGGATTCATCTTACTAACTGCAACAGTGTTTAAGATATTATGGTTATGCATATTAATGAGTTCACATGACCATATATGGCCATCTGTCATTTTAATGAAATCACTTTTTTAATGTTGTCATAATAACACAGGTTTCATCTCCCTAACTACAACAGTGCTTGAGTTATAACAGTTATGCATATTAATGAGGTTAGAAGCCCCCACCCCATGGGTGCCCAGCCACGTGGCCTAACAGTGTGCTATTGGGGCAAAATGATGCATCTGATGACACAAATGCACATACAAAATTTGAAAGAAATCAGACTAATACAAAACATGTAGTTGCATAATTTCTATTTTCACAAAATCCAAGATGGCGGCCAAACCACGTGACTGATCAAAATAATATTATTTTTCTCGTATGCAGCTAAGGCCAGGCATGGCAAATATAAAAACATCTAGTAGATTGGTTGAATCGTCTCTGAGAAACAAATACCCAAACTTTTGGTCAATTTTGCTTAAAATCCAAAATGGCGGCCAAACCATGTGACTGATCTGAAATTTTTTTTAGGTTTCTGAAAGGGCTTGATACACAGATGCCATGAAGCAAAATTGAAAATATTCCCTCAAGTGTTGCCAGAGTAAAAAACTACTTCCTGTTTAGAAGAAATCCAAAATGGTGGCCAAACCACGTGACCAATCGTAAACATTTTTTCAAACATAAATGGGATTCATATATAGAAGCTAAATACTACATGTGAGAGCATTCTGCTTGGTGGTTCTGAAGAAGAAGATTTTTAAGTGTTTTTTGCCGTTTTTAGGAAAAACAAAATGGCGGGAAAAGTCACATGACCGCTAAAGTTTTTATTGCTGATATTTATTACACATGAGTTGTACTATATACCATAAAAAAATCTAGACGCCTAGACCCTCAGAAAGTGGTAAAACAGCCACTTCCGGTTTTATTTCAATCCAATATGGCTGCTAAACTAATTGACCAATCGAAATTCTGAAAGCATGTTGCACTAGTTCACATTAGGGACTATCAGCATACAGCATTATCAGACCATTCTGTTCAGCGGTTTTCTCAAACGGCTTGACGAAAAAAGTTACGGAAGAAAGAAGAAGATGATGAAGAAGAAAAATCCGAACAATAAGAATAGGGGCCACGCCCTACAGGCTTGGGCCCCTAAAAACCGGACAATAAGAATAGGGGCCTCGCCCTTCGGGCTTGGGCCCCTAAAGAAAAAACCGAACAATAAGAATAGGGGCCACGCCCTACAGGCTTGGGCCCCTAAAAACCGGACAATAAGAATAGGGGCCTCGCCCTTTGGGCTTGGGCCCCTAAAGAAGAAAAAACCGGACAATAAGAATAGGGGCCTCGCCCTTCGGGCTTGGGCCCCTAATAAAGCTGCAAGCAGCGTCACAGGGGCCCAAGTATATGCCATAAATAATGAGGTCAAATGATACACAATTGATTAGTTTGAATGATTAGTACCATGAAGTCGAAATGCAGTTGGTTCCATATATTTATTTGAGATATAAAGGTTATTAATATATGGTCATCTGTTATTTTAATCAAATCTCTTGTTCAACATAGTCATGATAACACAGGATTCATCTTCCTAACTGCAACAGTGTTTGAGATACAACGATTATGCATATTAATGAGCTCACATGACCATATATGGTCATCTGTTATTTTATTCAAATCTCTTGTTTAACATCATCATAATAACACAGGTTTCATCTTCCTACCTGCAACAGTGCTTGAGATATAACAGTTATGCATATTAATGAGTTCACATGACCATATATGGTCATATGTTATTTTAATCAAATCTAAGGTTCACTGTTGTCATGATAACACAGGAATCATCTTCCTACCTGCAACAGTGCTTGAGATATAACAGTTATGCATATTAATGAGTTCACATGACCATATATGGTAATCTGTTATTTTAATGAAATTGCTTGTTCACTGTTGTCATGATAACACAGGAATCATCTTCCTAACTGCAACAGTGTTTAAGATATAATGGTTATGCATATTAATGAGTTCACATGACCATATATGGTCATCTGTTATTTTAATCAAATCTCATGTTCACTGTTGTCATAATAACACAGGATTCATCTTCGTAACTGCAACAGTGTTTAAGATATAATGGTTATGCATATTAATGAGTTCACATGACCATATATGGTCATCTGTTATTTTAATCAAATCTCAGGTTCACTGTTGTCATGATAACACAGGAATCATCTTCCTAACTACAACAGTGTTTGAGATATAATGGTTATGCATATTAATGAGTTCACATGACCATATATGGTAATCTGTTATTTCAATGAAATCAATTGTTAAATGTTGTCATAATAACACAGGTTTCATCTTCCTAACTCCAACAGTGATTGAGTTATAACAGTTATGCATATTAATGAGGTTAGAAGCCCCCACCCCTTAGGCGCCCAGCGACAAAACCCAGCCACGTGCCATTCGGTTGAAAGAATGCATCTCAAGAGTAGAATGCACATATACAATTTTAGCCAAATCGGACTAATACAACACATGTAAATGCACAAGATTTGTTTTCATAAAATCCAAGATGGCGGCCAAACCATGTGACTGATCAAAATAATATTATTTTTCTCATATGGAGCTAAGGCCAGGCATGGTAAAAATAAAAACATCTAGTAGATTGGTTGAATCACCTCTGAGAAACAAATGCCCAAACTTTTGGTCAATTTTGCTTAAAATCCAAGATGGCGGCCAAACCATGTGACTGATCTGAAATCTTTTTTAGGTTTCTGAAAGAGATTGATATAGAGATGCCATGACGCAATATTGAAAATAATCCCTCAAGTGTGGCATGAGTAAAAAAAACTACTTCCTGTTTAGAAGAAACCCAAAATGGCGGCCAAACCATGTGACTAATCATAACAATTTTTTCAAACGTAAATGAGCTTCATATATAGAAGCTAAATTCTACATATGAGAGCATTCTGCTTGGTGGTTCTGAAGAAGAAGATTTTTAAGTGTTTTTTGCCGTTTTTAGGAAAAACAAAATGGCGGCTAAAAGTCACGTGACCGCTAAAGTTTTTATTGCTGATATTTATTACACATGAGTTGTACTATATACCATAAAAAAATCTAGACGCCTAGACCCTCAGAAAGTGGTCAAATAGCCACTTCCGGTTTTATTTCAATCCAATATGGCTGCCAAACTAATTGACCAATCTAAATTCTGAAAGCATGTTGCACTAGTTCACATTAGGGACTATCAGTATAGAGCGTTATCAGATCATTCTGTTCAACGGTTTTCTCAAACGGCTTGACGAAAAAAGTTACGGAAGAAAGAAGATGAAGAAATTAAAGCCGCAAGCGGCGTCACCGGGGCCCAAGCTGACAAGATTCTGTTTCATAATTAATGTGGTCACATGTTAGACAATCAGGTAGCTTGAATTATTAGTAACATGAGGTCAAAATGAAGTTGGTACCATGTATTTACCTGGTTTGGTTATCGAAATATGGTTTTCAGGATATATAATGAGCCATGTTCTTATGCACAATAATGAGATTACATAATCATATATAGCCATTTCTAATGTCAGTTACATCTTTCATTCAATGTCTTCATAATGACACTAGTTACATGTCCTGCTCTGCGACAGTGTTTAGATATGACTGCTTTGCATATTAATGAGTTCACATGACCATATATGGTCATCTGTTATTTTAATCAAATCTCTTGTTCACTGTTGTCATAATAACACAGGATTCATCTTCCTAACTGCAACAGTGTTTAAGATATAATGGTTATGCATATCAGTGAGTCACATGACCATATATGGTCATCTGTTATTTTAATCAAATCTCTTGTTCACTGTTGTCATAATAACACAGGATTCATCTTCCTAACTGCAACAGTGTTTAAGATATAATGGTTATGCATATTAATGAGTCACATGACCATATATGGTCATCTGTTATTTTAACAAATCTCTTGTTCACTGTTGTCATAATAACACAGGATTCATCTTCCTTACTGCAACAGTGTTTAAGATATAATGGTTATACATATTAATGAGTTCACATGACCATATATGGTCATCTGTTATTTTAATCAAATCTCTTGTTCACTGTTGTCATGATAACACAGGAATCATCTTTCTAACTACAACAGTGTTTGAGATATAATGGTTATGCATATTAATGAGTTCACATGACCATATATGGTAATCTGTTATTTTAATGAAATCAATTGTTTAATGTTGTCATAATAACACAGGTTTCATCTTCCTAACTCCAACAGTGCTTGAGATATATCAGTTATGCATATTAATGAGGTTAGAAGCCCCCACCCCTTAGGCGCTTGGCGACAAAACCCAGCCACGTGCCATTCGGTTGAAAGAATGCATCTCATGAGTAGAATGCACATGTACAATTTTAGCCAAATCGGACCAACACAACACATGTAAATGCACAAGGTTTGTTTTCATAAAATCCAAGATGGCGGCCAAACCATGTGACTGATCAAAATAATATTATTTTTCTCATATGGAGATCAGGCCAGGCATGGTAAATATAAAAACATCTTGTAGATTGGTTGAATCACCTCTGAGAAACAAATGCCCAAACTTTTGATCAATTTTGCTTAAAATCCAAGATGGCGGCCAAACCATGTGACTAATCTGAAATCTTTTTTAGGTTACTGAAAGGGAATGATATACAGATGCCATGAAGCAAAATTGAAAATAATCCCTCAAGTTTTGCCAGAGTAAAAAACTACTTCCTGTTTAGAAGAAACCCAAAATGGCGGCCAAACCATGTGACCAATCATAACAATTTTTTCAAACTTAAATTGGATTCATATATAGAAGCCAAATACTACATATGAGAGCATTCTGCATAGTGGTTCTGAAGAAGAAGATTTTCAAGTGTTTTTTGACGTTTTTAGGAAAAACAAAATGGCGGGAAAAGTCACATGACCGCTAAAGTTTTTATTGTTGATATCTATTACACATGAGTTGTACTATATACCATAAAAAAATCTAGATGCCTAGACCCTCAGAAAGTGGTCAAACAGCCACTTCCGGTTTTATTTCAATCCAATATGGCTGCCAAACTAATTGACCAATCGAAATTCTGAAAGCATGTTGCACCAGTTCACATTATGGACTATCAGTATGAACCATTATCAGACCATTCCGTTCAGCGGTTTTCTCAAACGGCTTGACGAAAGAAGTTGTGGAAGAAAGAAGAAGAAAGAAGAAAAAACCGAACAATAAGAATAGGGGCCTCGCCCTTCGGGCTTGGGCCCCTAATTAAAGCCGCAAGCGGCGTCACCGGGGCCCAAGCTATCAGACGAATTCCGTCATCTTTAATTTTAGTGAGAGCTCTTGTTTACCATCATCTTAATAATGTAGATCAGGTAGTTTGAATGATCAGTTACATGAGGTACACATGCAGTTAGTTGCATGTATTTACCTGGTCTGGTTATTGAGATATGGTTTTCAAAATATATAATGAGCCATGTGTTTATGGATAATAATGAGGTTACATGACCATATATGGCCAATTCTTATGTCAGTTACATCTTTTGTTTGATGCCTTCATTATGGTACAAGTTACATATTCCGTTCTGTATCAGTGTTACAGATATGACAGTTATGCATATTAATGAGCTCACATGACCATATATGGTCATTTGTTCTTTTAATCAAATTTCTTGTTCAACATTGTCATAATGACAAAGGATTCATCTTCCTAACTGCAACAGTGTTTGAGATATAATGGTTATGCATATTAATGAGTTCACGTGACTATATATGGTCATCTGTTATTTTAGTCAAATCTCTTGTTTAACGTCATCATATTAGCACAGGTTTCATCTTCCTAACTGCAACAGTGCTTGAGATATAGCAGTTATGCATATTAATGAGCTCACATGACCATATATGGTCATATGTTATTTTAATCAAATCTCTTGTTCACTCTTGTCATAATAACACAGGATTCCACTTCCTAACTGCAACAGTGTTTGAGATATGACAGTTATGCATATTAATGAGCTCACATGACCATATATGGTCATTTGTTATTTTAATCGAATCTCTTGTTCAAGGTTGTCATAATAACACAGGATTCATCATCCTAACTACAACAGTGCTTGAGTTATAACAGTTATGCATATTAATGAGGTTAGAAGCCCCCACCCCATGGGTGCCCAGCCACGAGGCCTAACAGTGTGCTATTGGGGCAAAATGATGCATCTGATGACACAAATGCACATACAAAATTTGAAAGAAATCAGACTAATACAAAACATGTAGTTGCATAATTTCTATTTTCACAAAATCCAAGATGGCGGCCAAACCACGTGACTGATCAAAGTAATATTATTTTTCTCGTATGCTGCTAAGGCCAGGCATGGTAAATATAGAAACGTCTAGTAGATTGGTTGAATCGTCTCTGAGAAACAAATACCCAAACTTTTGGTCAATTTTGCTTAAAATCCAAAATGGCGGCCAAACCATGTGACTGATCTGAAATTTTTTTTAGGTTTCTGAAAGGGCTTGATACACAGATGCCATGAAGCAAAATTGAAAATATTCCCTCAAGTGTTGCCAGAGTAAAAAACTACTTCCCGTTTAGAAGAAATCCAAAATGGTGGCCAAACCACGTGACCAATCGCAAACATTTTTTCAAACATAAATGGGATTCATATATAGAAGCTAAATACTACATATGTGTGCATTCTGCTTGGTGGTTCTGAAGAAGAAGATTTTTAAGTGTTTTTTGCCGTTTTTAGGAAAAACAAAATGGCGGGAAAAGTCACATGACCGCTAAAGTTTTTATTGCTGATATTTATTACACATGAGTTGTACTATATACCATTAAAAAATCTAGACGCCTAGACCCTCAGAAAGTGGTCAAACCGCCACTTCCGGTTTTATTTCAATCCAATATGGCTGCCAAACTAATTGACCAATCGAAATTCTGAAAGCATGTTGCACCAGATCACATTAGGGACTATAAGTATAGAGCATTTTCAGACTATTCAGTTCAGCAGTTTTCTCAAACGGCTTGACGAAAAAAGTTAACAATCAGATACTAGTAGCTTGTATTATCAGTAACATGAGGTCGAAATTAAGTTGGTACCATGTATTTACCTGGTATGATTATCGATCTTTGGTTTTTAGAATAATGAGCTGTGAGAATATGCATACTAATGAGGTTGCATGATCATATATGGTCATCTATTGTTTAGCATCTTCATTAAAACATATTATTTTTCTGCTCAGCAATCTGAAGAACTTCAGTAGAGACATGCAAATTTGCTATGGTCAGTCACACGATGTCTTAATTGATGACACCATAATATATGTAAATAATACTACAATTGCAACAACAAAAATGAGGAAAGTTTTTCGATCAGCTGTAGATTTGGATGACTGAAAGGAGATTCTTAATTTTAACCGCTAATTTTTGGTATTTTATGGCAGTTATAAAATTTACAAAATTTAGCGAAAGTTACTATGTCATAGCACCCCCAGAGAATTTGTTACTGCTACATAATTGACACCTATGTGTGAAGTCTGGTATAACAGGACGATTATTCAAGTAAAAAATGAATACAAACCGAGATTTAATTTATGTCCATAAGGAACTGGTATTTATTGTAATACTTAACAAGCAAAACATATTCTTGTACAGAGTGAATAATGTATAACGACTTACTATATTTCATTGGTTCACACATCTGTCACAGTGCTAGAAATGTCTGACACTGTGACTTCAGTATCTGGAATTCAATTAGTGAAATAAATTTTTGCTTGGAATTAATTTTTGCAGAAGCAACGATTCAGTAAAACTAAAATCTAGCAAATATAGCTTTTGACATGTACATTTTACATTCAACTCGTTAGAAGTCAGTAAAAAAAAAATACCATACAAAACATCAGATGATCTGAACAGTGAAAAATAATTCCAGCTATAAATTATTTTACAGTAGTCATAGGATATTTAATGTGAGCTGCTCAGTGATGTGCACTTTGT
Organism: Saccoglossus kowalevskii; assembly: GCF_978046115.1. Taxonomy (NCBI): domain Eukaryota; kingdom Metazoa; phylum Hemichordata; class Enteropneusta; family Harrimaniidae; genus Saccoglossus; species Saccoglossus kowalevskii. The sequence goes on from NC_140655.1 coordinate 187,197, forward strand.
TTTAGTTATAGTTACTTTGGTCGCTGCATGTATGTACAGTACACTTTACTCGCCCAAGTACTCACTGTCAGAGGCATTACAGTAGTTGGCTATTGTTGCACATACCGTACTTGTTGGCTATTCTCGCTGTTGTTCATATTTGTCAACAGAACCGCGAATCGACGTGTACAACTTCCGGGTTTGTTGGCATGATTAATTCCGAAGTGATGACAATGGATAGTCCGAGTACTGAAGCAATCATTTACTAGTATCTTACTGAATGATCAATGCAAGTCCGTTTTCATGAGTAAACGAGCACCAGTTTTCAGAGAACTAATCTTTCTGAATTTTTCACATTGTTCTGTCTTATCACCTCCATGGTCTTGTTCACTTCTCGGAGTGACTTCGATCAATGTTTCGCGACAAGTTACTAGTAATTAAAACTCGCATACAATAAGGACGTACTGTATTATCATTAATACAATTGAAAGACTAACACCAAACAATGATAAAAGATTAAAAAATCTGGCAGATAAATGTAAAAAATCGCCAAAGACAAAAGGGACTATTTAGTTACCGATTGGCCTCGATTCCAAGACATTATATTAGCGTGACTAATAAGTATAAGTATAAACTATTCTTGAATTCATTTTTAATTGGATCTAGAGTTTTAAAATTTGTAAGTAAAATACACGTAACAATTTTTGTAATAAAATAGAATTTACTGCATATTTTCGAAGTACAATGACGAAAGCTGTGCATATCTGGGAACGAGGTTCGGTGAAAGGTCATTACCTGATTTCCTTGAAGGCGAGTACTACATTTTAAATACCTCTGTGTTTAATTACGAATATCATGATCTTAATTCGCTATCTAAGTATTCTTACTGCTTATTGTCAATCCATATATATTCTAGAATACCGTGACTGTGATTTTTTAATAATTTGTACCTGTTGTTGTTGAATTTTGAATGAAAGCAATTTGGCTTCAGGAGCATGACGCGTTTTTCAAATGACGTCATGTTTGATCCGGACCTACATTCGGACTGGCGTACAAGTGATAATAAAATAAAAGCGATTGATTTATCGATATTAACTATTGGGGCGCCGCCGTGAAACCAAATAAGAGACAAGTTGAGAAACTGGTTGTTGAGATTCCTATAAATTAGAAAGCTATACCATAATGTTTACAGTCAAACGATCTGGCTGGGTTCGTCTTTTTTTGTGTGGAAAAATTCCTTGCATATAAAAAAACATTGGCATTGCAAAACTGTGGTAAAAAGCAGATTGAAGATGAGGTACATTTCCTTATGCACTGCAGTCTTTACAATGAACACAGAATTGAATTATTCAAGTACTGTAAGGTAATTATACTAAATTTCAGTAAGTTAGATGAAATCGAAAAATTCAAAGCAATTATGAAATATTGTTGGGGAATAAGACTGCACAATACATACACAAATGTATGCGAATGAGATTTGAGCAGCTCCACCAAATTGAAAAATATTCTTTCCAAAATAGACTGTAATGTGATTTTAATGTGATTTTTCACTTCTTAGCAGTAATAGCTAGTGTATTGTATTGTACCGTACAAGTTTATCGTGATCCTTTGTGTGTTTGTAATATTATTTAGTTTTATTTAGCATTTTGTGTAGTTTATTAACCTTTCTTAGTTTATTTTATTTTATTTTATCTTTATTTTTAATTTTATACGACCATAGAACAACTCACTGTAGGTCGTTTTTGGTGTTGAATAAATATTATTATTATTATTATGATATAAAAGCCCTAATTACACGAAGAACAAATAAACAAATTTACTGGGGTATTTGAAACCAAAATTGTCATTCCAAATCATGAGCTAGTCAGCGATGGCCTTACAGTTAGATGACAATTTTGCATTTATTTTATTATCACTTGTATGCCAGCTGGCTGTGGAATTGAAAAAGTAAATTAAATAGATGTATTTATCATTTTTGTGGCATTGAAATAATTTTTCAAATACTTGCGACAGAAAATAAACTTAATATATTGTAATATTTCAAAATCTTAATACAAATGTTTTTTTAGTAAAAAGAAAGCTTGTATGGTGTTTGCTATGGTCTATGACATGGACCACACTGTGTTGTACCAGACACAGCATATGCAAAACAATTCTTTGTCTGTAATATGGCCTTAGATTTTATTTACGTCTTCTGAATTGTAGGAAATTGCAGTTTCAGCTTCGTAGTCAAACTTGTGTGTGTTATCTATCAACGCCATATTTGTATATAAAATTTTGACTGAATTTGTAATGAAAATCACCAAGTGCTGCTGAAGGTGTCTGTGATATGCTATTGCATGGTAATCCTTACCACACTAACAGCCAACTGTTTGGTCCATGAAGTATGTAGAAACAGTGGCAATTCTCCTGGTACCTTTGATCCAAGCTTTGCTTTGACTGCATTCTTCTTTTTAGCTCCGCTGTCGACTTTGTCGAACGGAGCTTATCATATGAGTGATTGTCCGTCGTCGTCCGTGTCAATGTTTTACTTTTTCGACTTCTTTTTGAAAACTACAAGCCTGAATGCTTTGATACTTGGTGTATATGTACCTTGGGGAGACCTCGCTCAGATTTGTTCATTTCATGATCATATCTTCAATTCTCTAATTTTGGTGAATATTTTTGTGATTTTTGGTAAAAAGTGATATTTTCGACTTCTTGTTAAAAACCTCAAGTCCAATTGCTTTGATGTTACATATATAGGTACTACATGTGGTTCTAACTCAGATTTGTTCATTTTGTAATGATATATTTAATTCTCTAATTTTGGTGAATATTTTTGTCATTTTTGGTAAAACGTTATATTTTCGACTTCTTGTTGAAAACCGCAAGTCCAATTGCTTTGATATTACATATATAGGTACTACATGTGGACCTCTCTCAGATTTGTTCATTTTGTAATGATATCTTCAATTCTCTAATTTTGGTGAATATTTTTATCATTTTTGGTAAAAAGTGATATTTTCGACTTCTTGTAAAAAACCAATAGTCTGATTGCTTTGATATTACATATATAGGTACTACATGTGGACCTCTCTCAGATTTGTTCATTTTGTGATGATATCTTCGATTCTATAATTTTGGTGAATATTTTTGTCATTTTTGGTAAAAAGTGATATTTTCGACTTCTTGTAAAAAACCAATAGTCTGATTGCTTTGATATTACATATTTAGATACTACATGTAGACCTTTCTCAGATTTGTTCATTTCGTGATGATATCTTCGATTCTATAATTTTGGTGAATATTTTTGTCATTTTTGGTAAAAAAGTGATATTTTCGACTTCTTGTAAAAAACCAATAGTCCAATTGCTTTGATATTACATATTTAGACACTACATGTAGACCTTTCTCAGATTTGTTCATTTCGTGATGATATCTTCGATTCTATAATTTTGGTGAATATTTTTGTCATTTTTGGTAAAAAAGTGATATTTTCGACTTCTTGTGAAAAACCAATAGTCCAATTGCTTTGATATATTATACATATAGGTACTACATGTGGACCTCTCTCAGATTTGTTCATTTTCTAATGATATCTTCTGTTCTTTAATTGCCATGTGCATTGCTAACAGCGGAGCTATCTCAGCCGACAGGCTGCTTGTTTAATGTTACTTTCTGTTCTTTAATTGAAATGTGCATTGCTAACAGCGGAGCTATCTCAGCCGAGAGGCTGCTTGTTACCTCCATGATAGGACGAAGTTCACTTATTTGTTGTTCACATTCAACGCATGCTAATTATTGCCTCTTGTATGTGGGATTTTAATTTAACATTTTTTGTATGTAATATTTGCTGTAATTTTTTCCTCCAAATTGTTTTCAATACCAATTTTTAGCTTCGCTGTCGACTTTGTCAAGCGGAGCTTATCATATGAGTGATTGTCCGTCGACGTCCGTGTCAATGTTTTACTTTTTCGACTTCTTGTTAAAAACCGCAAGTGCAATTGCTTTGATATTACATATATAGGTACTACATGTGGACCTCTCTCAGATTTGTTCATTTTGTAATGATATCTTTAATTCTCTAATTTTGGTGAATATTTTTATCATTTTTGGTAAAAAGTGATATTTTCCACTTCTTGTTAAAAACCACAAGTCTGATTGCTTTGATATTACATATTGTCAAGCGGAGCTTATCATATGAGTGATTGTCCGTCGACGTCCGTGTCAATGTTTTACTTTTTCGACTTCTTGTTAAAAACCGCAAGTCCAATTGCTTTGATATTACATGTATAGGTACTACATGTGGATCTCTCTCAGATTTGTTCATTTTGTCATGATATCTTTAGTTCTCTAATTTTGGTGAATATTTTTGTAATTTTTGGTAAAAAGTGATATTTTTAGCTCCGCTGTCGACTTTGTCGAGCGGAGCTTATCATATGAGTGATTGTCCGTCGTCCGTGTCAATGTTTTACTTTTTCGACTTCTTCTTGAAAACTACAAGCCTAAATGCTTTGATACTTGGTGTATATGTACCTTGGATAGACCTCTCTTAGGTTTGTTCATTTCATGTTGATATCTTTAATTCTCTAATTTTGGTGAATATTTTTGTCATTTTTGGTAAAAACTGATATTTTCGACTTCTTGTTAAAAACCGCAAGTGCAATTGCTTTGATATTACATCTATAGGTACTACATGTGGACCTCTCTCAGATTTGTTCATTTTGTAATGATATCTTTAATTCTTTAATTTTGGTGAATATTTTTGTCATTTTTGGTAAAAACTGATATTTTCGACTTCTTGTTAAAAACCGCAAGTCCAATTGCTTTGATACTACATATATAGGTACTACATGTGGACCTCTCTCAGATTTGTTCATTTCGTGATGATATCTTCAATTCTCTAATTTTGGTGAATATTTTTGTCATTTTTGGTAAAAACTGATATTTTCGACTTCTTGTTAAAAACCGCAAGTGCAATTGCTTTGATATTACATATATAGGTACTACATGTGGACCTCTCTCAGATTTGTTCATTTTGTAATGATATCTTTAATTCTCTAATTTTGGTGAATATTTTTGTCATTTTTGGTAAAAACTGATATTTTCGATTTCTTGTTAAAAACCGCAAGTGCAATTGCTTTGATATTACATATATAGGTACTACATGTGGACCTCTCTCAGATTTGTTCATTTTGTAATGTTATCTTTAATTCTCTAATTTTGGTGAATATTTTTGTCATTTTTGGTAAAAACTGATATTTTCGACTTCTTGTTAAAAACCGCAAGTGCAAATGCTTTGATATTACATATATAGGTACTACATGTGGACCTCTCTCAGATTTGTTCATTTTGTAATGATATCTTTAATTCTCTAATTTTGGTGAATATTTTTGTCATTTTTTGGTGAAAAGTGATATTTTCGACTTCTTGTTAAAAACCGCAAGTCCAATTGCTTTGATACTACATATATAAGTACTACATGTGGACCTCTCTCAGATTTGTTCATTTTGTAATGATATCTTCAATTCTCTAATTTTGGTGAATATTTTTGTCATTTTTGGTAAAAAGTGATGTTTTTGACTTCTTGTTAAAAACCGCAAGTCCGATTGCTTTGATATTACATATATAGGTACTACATGTGGACCTCTCTCAGATTTGTTCATTTTGTGATGATATCTTCAATTCTCTAATTAATTTATTTTGGTGAATATTTTTGTAATTTTTGGTAAAAAGTGATATTTTCGACTTCTTGTTAAAAACTGTAAGTCCGATTGCTTTGATACTATACATATTGTTCATTTTCTAATGATGTCTTCAGTTCTTTAATTGAAATGTGCATTGCTAACAGCGGAGCTATCTCAGCCGAGAGGCTGCTTGTTTTTTAAAGTTCTGGAATGTGCACTAAAAAGAAGCTGAGATAATTGCTAATTTGCATAACAATTCATTCAGTAAGAAGTTTGCTAATGCTCATAATTAAAATGGCTGTTACAGTTTCAAATTTAAATGTATTATTGTTTTGTAAAAAGTTATATAGTGCATAATATGGAGACCCTGTCATTTCTTTTTTTCACCATGTTTTTTTTCAATTATTTATGTACAGCCTTTCTAAATCTTGCTAAGCATTCAAAAGAGATAATTTTGCACCTGTTATCTATATTTTAAAATCGTTTTTTGAGTATGTTTCACTATTCACAATTCTACAAAATTTCAACAATAGCCAAGACATTTTGGATAATAAAAATAAAAAAAAAAAATCCACTCCCAAGTGCCCACGAACCTGCATCAATACCTTAATTTCTTCTTCAATGCTCAGTTTATCTCTCTAAAACAACTGCTATTTAAATGAGTTATGGTAATTTGAACACGTTGGCACCATCCAGCTTTTTGGTTGGTTAATTAGCAACTTGATATATCTGGTCAATAAACATGTTTGTGTGCATTCAAAAAACATGGCAGATATCATATCGTATCACATTGGTCATTTACATATGACCGGGATCATTCGCTTATGGCGAAACTAAGTTGAATTTTACTTGCAGTTCATAACAATTCAAAGAATTTATTTTTCGTCCGTAATTATAATCACTACTAAGTAATACTTTTCAACACTAAGAAAACAAGTAAGATATTCATGCAGTATGGCCGGATTGCGCAATTGTATTATGATAATTTGCTACTATTATAAAGCAATGCTTTCATGTTTGTGTTTATTTGAAACTTCTGCTAGAATGTACTTTCCGTTAAAAAGAAAATTAAAAAAATGGATACATATTTATTTAATATACTAAGTATTTTTTTTTTTATCATGTGAACAGTTTTTTTGATTGACTATAATTTTTCAACATTACACGACGCCTATTTTAGAACAAAAGTAAGGCCTTTCATACTTCCCTGATGCCTATGCCTGATGCCTATACGACTTCTACTAGAGCATCATATGAGAAATTGTGAATGTTTGGTTGTCAATTATTCAAAAAGAATGGGTGCGACTTCTATTAGGGATGTGGCTTCTAATACAGATTTTATGGTACATCAAAAATTCTTATAAGTGATAATGAGTTTGCTATTTGAATCGCATGTGTTTGGAATATTCCTGTCAATAAGTATGTTTTTATTAGTACAAATCTGTGGAGTATATTTCAATTTTGTTAATTTGAAGTCAGCGAGTCATTTCAATGTGATTGCTTTGACCATACTGCTGCACTAACATAACAATATAATGTTTTCTTTGCCTTCGTATTTTGCAGGTGAGAATTAATTAACAGCTATATGATTGACATAGTGGTGTAAGGGAAAGTGTGCATGTTGGAACATAGTTAAGTACAAGAAGTTTTGCATTGTTAAAGCTGCATCTTCAATTTACATAATACATAGAAAATCTCTCACTTACCCTTGTGAGCATCCCAAGCTCTTTGGCTTTTGCGAATTTTATGAGAGTGATTGCAACTATTAAAATTATGTTTCATTTTGTAAATAAACCAGAGTATACATTTTAGTCAGTAACTCTATGCTGTCAACTGATAGTGTACACTTTACTCAGTAAATCTATGCTGTCAACTGATAGTATACATGTTACTCAGTAAATCTATGCTTTCACTGATAGTGTACAATAGTACCGGTATACAGTTTACTCAGTAAATCTATGCTGTCAACTGATAGTATACACTTTACTCAGTAAATCTATGCTGTCAACTGATAGTATACATGTTACTCAGTAAATCTATGCTTTCACTGATAGTGTACAGGTTACTCAGTAAATCTATGCTGTCAACTGATAGTGTGCTGTTTACTCAGTAAATCTATGCTGTCACCTGATAGTATACAGTTTACTCAGTAAATCTATGCTGTCACCTGATAGTATACAGTTTACTCAGTAAATCTATGATGTCACCTGATAATATACAGGTTACTCAGTAAATCTATGCTGTCAACTGATAGTGTACACTTTACTCAGTAAATCTATGCTGTCAACTGATAGTATACATGTTACACAGTAAATCTATGCTTTCACTGATAGCATAGATTTACTGAGTAAACTGTACACTATCAGTGAAAGCATAGATTTACTGAGTAACATGTATACTGGTACTATCAGTTGACAGTATAGATTTACTGAGTAAAGTGTACACTATCAGTGAAAGCATAGATTTACTGAGTAAACTGTACACTATCAGTTGACAGCATAGATTTACTGAGTAAAATGTATACTGGTACTATCAGTTGACAGCATAGATTCACTGAGTAAACTGTATACTATCAGATGACTGCATAGATTTACAGAGTAAACTGTATACTATCAACTGATAGCATAGATTTACACTAGCATAGTGTACAGGTTACTCAGTGAATCTATGCAGTCATCTGATAGTATACAGTTTACTCAGTGAATCTATGCTGTCAACTGATAGTACCAGTATACATTTTACTCAGTAAATCTATGCTGTTACTTGATAGTATACAGTTTACTCAGTAAATGGATTCTGATAACTGATAGCATAGATTTACTGAGTAACCTGTATACTGTCAACTAATAGCATAGATTTACTGAGTAACCTGTGCACTATGTTAGTGTAAATCTATGCTATCAGTTTATAGTATACAGGTTACTCAGTAAATCTATGCTGTCACCTGATACTATACAGTTTACTCAGTAAATCTATACTGTCACCTGATAGTATACAGGTTACTCAGTAAATCTATGCTGTCACCTGATACTATACAGTTTACTCAGTAAATCTATGATGTCATCTGATAGTATACAGTTTACTCAGTAAATCTATGCTGTTACTTGATAGTATACAGTTTACTCAGTAAACCTAAGCTGTTACCTGATAGTATACGTACGTAAACAATTTTAATTAGTTTAATTAATGGACATTGTTTTCTTTGCTTATATATTTTCAGGTGAGATTATGTCTTAAAGCTGCATTTTAATGGAGAAGGTCACCACCATTTTGTTATGATTGATATTGTTTGAAACAAAGAACAAATTTAATGGACTGGAGGAGTGTAGTGCACTTGTACTGCAGCAAATAGTGTGACATGTGGTAGTCAAATTCTAATAAATTAGTTTAATCTTCCTGCTTATGCCGATTAATAATATCAAGTATTGCTGCAACATTTCTGTGCGATGAACTTTTTCAACATTATTTTTAAATTTGCATGGAATATCATGCTCTCTGTGCACGCTGCATTTCAATTTATGTTTTATAAGTATGGGAAAAAAAGAACACACATATTGATGTAAGTAAAATGACAGTTTTCGCACAGCCTAATCGGGAAAAAATGTTTAACTAGTCTTAGTGTAATTGGTATTTTTTTTTACGATTATGAAATGATTTCATTCGACTTGTGATTTCTTATGACTGGGAAATTTGATTTTGGGAATGAATCAATAATATGCATTAAAACACTGTTTGCATCAGATGTCCATCATTATTGCTTACTGATAAAATATAAATGATTCCCTTTGGTAGGATAGTAAAAGGTTTTTGCATATTAGGTTGCTCACTGGTTGTGCTGTATGCACATAGGGATAATGTATTATTCTACAATCTGATTGTTCTTAGATTACTCAGATTGAAGTCTGTGTATGTAATTTTCAATATTTGTTGCATTAAAACAAAAATATTAGTGCATTTTCATAAGCCTTTAGTTATAGACTTTTAGTAAGTGACATTGACTCATGAGCTTGTCATTTTTTCATAAAGGGAAGGTAAATATTGATTACAAATAAACCTGTTACCCAAAACTATTACTAGTGCAGGCAAGTTATTTTTGGTGGATGTGCAATAAGTGATGAAATGTAGATTTACTTTATTGGAAGAATGGTTGGCATAGAAACTATTCGACTTGAATGTTGTTAATTTTTAAAACTCCAGTAAAGTACCAGTATGGAGTAATTGTGCACTTCCATTGATCAACACTGGTGTTGTTGCTTCAGTGTTTTTAAAAATGTTTGCAATGCATGTGTGAATAATGTATTCTGCGTTTTGGTTTATGTCTTGTTTCCAGATGCCTCGAAGTAAATACTGGAAGAAAGGAAGGAAACACAGAAGAAACTTGACCACAACAGAGGATCCTGGCCTCTTTACAAACAGGAATGACAACGACAGTAATAAGACTGAGGATCCTGGCCTCTTACAAAACAGGAATTTTGACATGGAGGATCCTATCCTCTCAAAAAACAGGACGACAGAGGATCCTGGCCTCCAGCAAAACAGGAATGACAGTAGTGAGGATCCTGGCCTCCAGCAAAACAGGAATGACAGTAGTGAGGATCCTGGCCTCCAGCAAAACAGGAATGATAGTGAGGATCCTGACCTCCAGCAAAACAGGAATGACGGTGAGGATCCTGACCTCCAGCAAAACAGGAATGATTGTGAGGATCCTGACCTCCAGCAAAACAGGAATGATTGTGAGGATCCTGACCTCCAGCAAAACAGGAATGATAGTGAGGTTTCTTGCCTCCTGCAAAACATGAATTACAGTGAGGTTTCGTGCCTCCAGCAAAACAGGAATGATTGTGAGGATCCTGACCTCCAGCAAAACAGGAATGATTGTGAGGATCCTGACCTCCAGCAAAACAGGAATGATTGTGAGGATCCTGACCTCCAGCAAAACAGGAATGATAGTGAGGTTTCTTGCCTCCTGCAAAACATGAATTACAGTGAGGTTTCGTGCCTCCAGCAAAACACAAATTACAGTACTGAGTATCTTGATGAATTTCAGGATGATGATTGTCAAAATGAGCAACGAAAGGACACAATGCTTACAAATGAATTCCGAACTGATGCAATAATTACTAATGAATTGAGAAACCAATGTGAAATAGATTACAAAAGATTTGATCAGCTTCAAAAGCTGTTCACTGACGGGAATGTAAATGCAATCAGTGGCAATTTTCATCAAGGAGATCCATTTGTTTTCCCATCAGAAAATGTTGGAAGACAGTGTGTTGCTAACTGCTTAATGTCACTTGTATACAGTAAAATTAAAAAAGTAATATCATGGGATAGTTATGATTTAGACACAATTTTGAAAGCTGGCAATGAATATTATAATGATTTGTCCTCTAGAATTAATGCAAAATATCTTTTAGTTTCTGAATTGGACAAAGAAGTGGAGTTATTTGACACACGATTTTCTGTCACAGTTGGTAACAGTTTAGTTGGTTTAATGAGTTCCCAGCAACATGTAGAAAGCGAGTTTGTTGTATCATTAGATAGTGCATTGTACAAAACATTGTCTGAATTTGATGCTTCTTTTATAACTTTTAATGGAGCAACGTTTGCTGTATTGAATGCAGATGGCATTTACTGTGTATTTGATTCACATTCAAGAAATTCTGAAGGCATGATTGAACCAGATGGCTCGAGTATTCTCTTGCAAATGAAAAATTTTGAGCAGGTGTATCAACACTGTTGCAATCTTGCAATATCCATGAATGTAAGTAAAAACACACAGTTTGAAGTAACAGGAATTAGTGTTGTTGCTTCAAAAGATGTAGCAAATGAAATTAACATAATGTCCAGTGATGATGATTTAGTGATTATAAACGAGTACAGAGAAGTTGTCTTCACATTTATGCCACTTGAGGCAAGTACATGTGCAGGTATTTGCACAACACTTGGTTTAACGTATGAACATCAAACTGAAACATATGGGCATATATATGGTTCTGAACTAAGAGATCCTTGTCATACTAGGAATATTGAAGGTGATGGTAATTGCTTGTTCAGAGCTTTATCGTATTGTATAAGTGGTACTGAGCAAAATCACCAGACTGTAAGAGACAAGATTGTGCAACACTTGCAGTTAAATGCCCAAATTTTTTCTCAATATATTAGACCAGAATACCAATCAGTTAATGATTATGTAACACGATCAAATATACAATTGCCTGGTGTATGGGGTACAGAGGTTGAAATTTTTGTCGCAGCTGATATGCTGGCAACAGATGTTTATACATTCAATGTTGATAGATGGCGACGATTTAGTCAAACTAGCAAAAACTCTGGTAATAGTACTAATGGTTTGTACCTAAAGCACTGCAATGAAAATCACTATGAAGTTGTGAAGTGTGTAAAGATGCATGGTGGATCAAGGAATTGTACACATGGTAACTGTGATACAGAAAATGTTGATATTACTAAACACTGTGAAAGGTCATTTATGAATGCTAATGATAATGTACCTCTTGTAGGCGAGGTGAATCTACTCAAATCACAGTATTCAAACAAGGGGAGAAAACATAAATCTCTATCTAGACGTCAGCAATTGAAAGTCAGACGCGATAAATATCATGAAAAGAAAAACCTAACCATTGGTGAAAGTGTAATACCCAAATCAAATGCTAAGAAACAAAGTTATGTTAAGGAGCAAAAACTATATCACATAGATTCAGAATTTAGGGAGAGAAAGAAAAAGCAGAGTTATGACAAATATCATAAAAACGCCAAGTTCAGAGAAACAAAAAAAGCACGTTGTGCAGCTGTGTTTGCTGAAAAGTATCAACAAGATGTTGAATTCAGGGAAACAAAGAAAGCACTTTGTGCAGCTAAGTCTACTGAAAAGTATCAGCAAGATGTTGAATTCAGGGAAACAAAGAAAGCACGCTGTGCAGCTCTGTCTACTGAAAAGTATTGGTATGATGTTGAATTCAGGGAAACAAAGAAAGCACGCTGTGCAGCTAAGTCTACTGAAAAGTATCAGCAGGATGTTGAATTCAGGGAAACAAAGAAAGCACGCTGTGCAGCTAAGTCTACTGAAAAGTATCAGCAGGATGTTGAATTCAGGGAAACAAAGAAAGCACGCTGTGCAGCTCAGTCTACTGAAAAGTATCAGCAGGATGTTGAATTCAGGGAAACAAAGAAAGCGAAATTTACAGACAGATATCAGCAAAATGTTGAATTCAGAGAAACTAAAAAGAAGCTGAGTGTACAAAAATATCATTGTGATGCAGATTATAAGCAGCGTTTGATTGAACGTAGTATTAACCAAAAACTGTGTATGAAAACAGAAAATGAAAACATTGAGCATGTTACAGCTGTATTCAAATGTGAAGTGTCCAAAGGACCAGATTGCGTTTGCAGTGTTTGTCATAGACGCCTATTTCGAAATCAAGTGATTATATGTAATAAACACGGTTTTGCAAGAGAATATCTTGCACAGAAGTGTATAACAGAAACCTATGTACATACATGCAACTTAACATGTAAGGAAGAATGTCAGTTAAAGAAAAGCTCTGCTGGTAAATTATGGATTTGTTATACATGTCAAAGAAAACTTTTGCATGGAAAGATGCCTGCAGAAGCGGTTGCAAACAACCTTGATCTGAAAGCCATTCCTGACGAATTAAAATGCCTCAATGATTTAGAGGAACATTTAGTAGCATTGCATATTCCATTTTTGAAAATGTTGGCTTTGCCAAGAGGTGGTCAAAAAGGCGTTCATGGGCCAGTTGTGTGTGTACCATCGAGTGTAGTGAAAGCAACAAGCTTTTTACCAAGAATTGAATCAGAGGATCAGACAATACGAGTGAAACTGAAGCGAAAGCTTACATACAAAGGTCACTACCAGTTTAAATGTGTTAAAAAAGGTAATGTAAAAAATGCGTTAGTATATCTTCAAAAGAATAATAAATGGTATGAAGATGTAAAATTCAATGTGGATTGGGAGAACACTCTATCAAGAAATGAAGGAAATGAGAATTCTTCTGATGAAGAACATAGTGAAACATCTGATGCAGAGAATGATCCAGACGATGTTCATGGAATGTTTGTAGACACTTGCTTACAACCACTTGACATAGGTCAGGAAGTTCTTGATTATCACTTTGATGATGTATGTGTTGCACCAGCAGAGCATAATAAACCAGTTAGAGTCTTGATGGACAAATGCAATGAAGCAAAATGCTTCCCAGTATTGTATCCAACTGGATCCCCAACACTTCAAGATGACCGTGAGGTTCGAATAACGCTAGGACGGTATCTACATACACGTTTGATGAATGCTGATGGTAGATTTGCCAGAAATATAGACTTCATATTCTATGCACAATATCTGTCTGAATTGGAACAGGTCCAGTCAAAAGTGTCAATTGCTCTTCGTAAAGGAAATGGTATTGCTTGTGGAGAGAAAGTGACATCAAAGGTTCTAACAAACAGAGACAAACTGATAGAGATTATAAAGTCTAATGAAGGCTACAAGTTTTTGAAGCCTATCCGAGGAACACCGCCTTATTGGCAAGCTACGCAAAAAGATATTTTTGCAATGATAAGACAATTAGGTATACCAACATGGTTTTGCTCATTTTCATCTGCTGACTTAAGGTGGAAAGAAATTGTGGAAACAATACTTCATGAACAGGGTGATTATAGCACTTCTGCTAATGATCTTGATTGGTCTCAGAAATGTGAAATACTAAGACAGAACCCAGTAACAGCAGCTAGAATGTTTGATCACAGATTCCATTATTTTTTAACTCGTGTAATAATGTCTTCAGCACATCCAATTGGGCATATTAAAGACTATTTTTACAGAGTAGAATTTCAACAACGTGGTTCACCACACACGCATTGCTTATTCTGGGTTGACAATGCTCCAATTGTTGACAATGATGCTGATGATAAAGTGGTTGATTTTGTTGACAAGTATGTAACTTGTAATATGCCTTCTCAAGATGAGGATTCAGAATTACATGAGATTGTAAACAAAGTCCAAAAACACAGCACAAGACATTCAAAATCTTGCAAGAAGAAAGGCACGAATTGCAGGTTCAATTTTCCACGACCTCCTTGCACAAGATCATTCATCTGTCGACCTGATAGTGAAACAGATGAGTTGCAATTAAAAAACGTTCTAGAAGAAGATTCTGATGTAACTGATGACGAAGATTCTGATATGGGAATACATAAATTGTCCATGACAAAAGAAAGTGCAAAGAAAATTCTTGGAAATGTTTGGAAAGCTCTTTCTGATAACCAAAAGGAATATGAAAGTGTAGATTCCTTATTCTCGGATATAGGAATTTCTCAGGAAATCTTTGAAAAGGCAAATAGATTGTTAACGAAAAAAACATCTGTTGTTTTGAAACGGCAGCCAAATGATGTATGGGTGAATCAGTATAATGCAGATTTAATCCGTTGTTGGGATGCCAATATGGATATCCAGTTTGTTGTTGATGCATATTCCTGTGTTGTATATATTGTTTCCTACATTTCCAAAGCAGAACGAGAGATGGGGTTATTGTTGGATCATGCTCAAAAAGAAGCTACAAATGAAGGCAATGTTGATGCCAAGAAAGCATTAAAACAGTTGGGAACTGTATACCTCCAAAACAGAGAAGTTAGTGCCCAAGAGGCTGTATATAGAGTATGTAATTTAAAGCTGAAACAGTCATCACGAAAAGTCCAGTTTATTCCTACTGGAGACAATCCTATTAAAATGAGTTTGCCATTTGAGGTCATCAGAAAGAAAAATGAAGGCGCTGATGTAGATGAAGAGGATATATGGATGACTAGCATAGTTGACAGATACAAAGCTAGACCAGATGGACAAGATTTTGATAGTTTGTGTCTTGCTGCATTCTGCTCAGAATACAGAATTCTTTCAACATTTGAAATGTCAAATGTCAATAATGACAAGAGAAGAAATCCAGCAGTAACATTAAAAAAGGACCTTGGTCATATGCAAAAAAGGTCTAGAAGTGAGCCTGCTGTTGTAAGATATGCACGATTTTCAGTGACAAAGAATCCCGAGAAATATTATCAGAGTATATTGCAACTTTTTCTCCCATATCGCATTGATAAACAATTGAAACCTGTTGGGTTTGAATTTTTTGAAAATTTTTATCATGATGGAGCAGTTAAATTGGGAAATACACCATTGGAAAAAGTGAAATTGATTGTTGATAGAAATCGAGCCTTATTCGAGAAAGAGGCTGATGCTATTGAGACTGCATCAAAACTACTTGATCAATGTGGACAATTAGAAGATGCATGGGCTAAAATATGCCCAGAAACTGAATCTGAACGAATTGAGTGCCTCGAAGAAGCACAGCAGAAAAATACTGATGATAATGAGTATGAGGCTTCAATTCCTGATCTAGAAGAGCAACCACAGATTGCAGATAGCCATGCTGTAGTACCACCTTGTTCAACGTCAAAGATTGAGGGACAGTCGATGCTGAGAAAATTGAATATGAAACAATCTCAAATATTTTACAAAATCCGACAGTGGTGTTTGGATAAAAGCAATGGATTGAACCCAGACCCATTTTTTGTGTTTGTCACTGGTGGAGCTGGAACTGGAAAAAGTCATTTAATCAAATCTGTGTATTATGAAGCTACACGCATTCTTGCTCGTTCGTTACCAAATCCTGATGATATTTCTGTACTTTTAACAGCACCAACAGGCGTTGCTGCATTTAATATTGGAGGTATGACTGTGCACAGTGCTTTATCAATACCAGTTAATACCAAGCTACCATATATACCACTGGGTAATGATAAGATTAATAGCGTTCGTTGTAAGCTAAGCACTCTTCAAATCTTAGTCATAGATGAAATTTCTATGGTGGATCACAAATTACTTGCTTATATCCATGGTCGATTGAGACAGATTAAACAAATTAGCAGTCATTCACCATTTGGTAATGTTTGTGTCATGGCATGTGGTGATTTTTACCAACTCCCACCTGTAAAAGGAAACCCATTATGTGTTGGAAACGAGATTGTAAGTCTTTGGAAAGATAATTTCATGTTTGCTGAATTAACTGAAATAATGAGACAGACAGATGTTGCATTCGCTCAGACACTTAATAGGCTACGAATTCATAAGAAAGGAGAGGCACTGTCCTCTACTGATGTTGAAATGCTTGAAGGTCGGGAAACTGGTGAGGAAACTGATGCAATTCATATTTTTGGTACAAATGCACAGGTTAACACATGCAATGTAATGATGCTTCATAAGTTATGCACAGATCCAGTGCTTATTGAGGCTCAAGATTTTACCAAAAATGCAAAGACAGGTAAATTAGAAAGAAATGAAATGCCTCATAAGAAGGTTTACATGAGTCTTTTACCAGAAAGTATTACTCTAGCTATTGGTGCGAGAGTGCAACTTACAAAAAACATAGATGTTTCAGATGGATTAGTTAATGGTGTATTTGGAACTGTAAATCACATAACTATGACACCAGGAAATAATTTTCCTTCTGCAATATATGTAGTATTTGATAATGCCAAAGTGGGTGAAAAGTTACGGAAGAAGAGTGCAATCGCTTCAACATTACCAGAAAATAGCACTATGATTAAAGTTAATGAGGACACTGTTGCACCAAATGGTGGTATCAGAAGACAGTTTCCTCTTAAGTTAGCTTGGGCTTGCACAGTTCATAAAGTACAAGGCTTAACTGTAAACAGAGCTGTCGTCAACTTGAAAAAAATCTTTACATCAGGACAGGCTTATGTGGCTTTAAGTCGCGTGACAAATTTGAGTGGACTCATTGTGCAGGGATTTCGAACATCGGCAATTTATTGCAATGAGAAAGTGCAAGCTGCGTTGGAAAACATGCCAAAGTTCATCACTGAGCTATCAGAGCAGTCGAGCGCAAACTACATGTGTACTTTGATTATGCATAATGTTCAGGGTCTACAGTCTCATATTCAAGACATTCAAAACGATAATGCATTCCTGATGGCTGATGTTATATGTCTTACTGAGACGTGGTTAACTGACAGAGAACCCGAGTTTGACATTGATTTGAAAGGATTTAGTTTTAATCACAAACCAAGACGTCTTTCTTACAATAGATCTACTGACAATACAGCAAAGTTGATGGATCAGTGTCATGGTGGTGTAGCAGTATATGCAAAACAAAACAAATCATTTAAGATTTTGAACTTGCCAATATCAAATATGGAATGCATGGTATTTTGTTTAACTAATTTGAATTTAACAGCTGCTGTTATATACAGACCAGCATCATATCAGCTAGAGATATTCAGAGAAAGTTTACTTGTTCTTGTGGAGGAACTTGATAAACAACAAGGTGGAACAATTATTATGGGCGATTTCAACCAAAATATCTTTGTCTCTTCATCAATTATGAAGCTACTGCAAGAACATGGTTATAGGCAGTGTGTATGTCAAGGAACTACAGAGGCTGGCACACTTATTGACCATGTGTATGTCAAAGGTATAGAAAGTGTTACAGTTACAGTTCAGCCACGATATTTTAGTTTTCATGAAGCTATACGTATACTTATTTGATTTGATACAAAAGATAACCATATGTATTATATCCGCAGTTTCAAATAATAATGAGTGCCCACTCCTCGCAACTATTTTCTGAGTGTAGGGAGAGATAGATCTTGCGGCTCCCTTTTTTTTGGATTTTGTTGTTTCTTCATTTTATTGTGGGAAACATCCATAAAGTATGCAGGGGGTGGGGTTTTTTTTTGGGGGGGGGGGTGCCAGTCTTCAAGACGTATGTAATTGTATCATACATTTTTTTCTTTTTATATTTGTCTTTCATTGCTCTATTTATTATAATTGCAGACAGTTTGCTTGTGGAGTATCTTTGTAGATAATAGTAATAGTAAATGGGTGGCAAACTGATAATTTAACATATTGATAATGGATTTATAACTTTTATAACTGGTATTTAACTTATTTTCTAGCTTGAATACTTGATTTAGCCTGTGTAAATGTGATCAATATTTTCATTACTAAATTTAGTGTACACCCTGCATAATTTATGGATGTTCCAAATTTTTTCAAACTTATATGCATATGATTACTAGCTTGCTTTGTTGTTCATGTGGCATGATAATATCCATCCTGTTGACAATTCTATTGACAAAGAAGGTCTCTTGATATCAATATTGCTCATAAGCCAGGTTATAAATTCACCTGACTTATTGGTGATTTGCTCACATCACTTTCATTGTGGTATTCACAGGATAGATTATCTGTCACATGACTACCTTGTAATGATTTGCATTTTGTATATGAATTATACAGTGGCTGTCACTGAATATATTGTAATTTGAGGACAGTCGCTGCTACATACCACAATCATTGTCAAAACTATGTTACTACTAGTGTATGTACCATGATTACTTGCACATTGTATTCAAATTGTTATGTATTTTAATGAATTTAAATTTAAAGCAGTTATGATATACAAAGATTATTTTTAATGTCTTACCCACAGTAATTAAGTAAACGCTTATGCCATATGTTTTTCCTTGATTACAGTGTAATATAATATAGAAACTAATAGTTGCGTAGAATTATTGCAGTGAAAAGAAAATGAAAAATATATGTTTTTGCTTATATAGAATATTGTATGTTTGAATGCAGTTACACCATTTCACTTCATCCATTCTCATTATTTTATCTGCGAAACTTGTATGTGTACATTGATTGCGTACCTTATACTTTGTGTTTAACTTGCATACTGTTTAAATGTCATTATATACAATATATTCTATGAGAATATCCACTTTGTTGAAGAGGTGGTTTATCTTGTTGCATGGTTACCATGTGGTTATATACATCTTGTTCACCAAATGGTTTATCTTGTCACGTGAATACCAAGTGATGATATCCACCTTGTTGACAGGGTGGTTTATCTTGTCACATGAGTACCTTGTGATGATATCCATCTTGTTGACATGGTAGGTTATCTGGTCACATGAGTACATTGTGATGATATCCACCTTGTTGACAGGGTGGTTTATCTTGTCACATGAGTACCTTGTGATGACATCCACCTTGTTGACATGGTAGTTTACCTGGGCACATGAGTACATTATGATGATATCCACCTTGTTGACAAGTTGTGTTTTGTATTGACAGGGTATTTATATTGTTACATGGGTGCTATGTTATCATATCAACCCTGTTGTAAGTTTTAGCAATTCTGTAACATAAATTAAATTTACGTTTGTATTACTATATAATTATGTAACTACATGATCATGTATGTTATAACTACCAACACAGATACTTAATGTAATTTAACATCAGCACTATATTTTGACACTACTACTACTACTGGTACTACTTTTATTACTAATTACTATTACTTTTTTAGTTACAAGTATGTAATATCAAATATGTCATCCATCACATTGTTTTAGCTATACGGGCCAGTATATTGTTCAGTATTTGTATTAACAGACGAACTGTACAATACATCAAGGAAGCCAAACAAGATGACAATGACATTACAATATGGCTTCATGCAATGTATCATGCTCATTTGCATTAAACAGCCATACAAGCCAGAAATGATACTACCAATCAGAGCTCATGATGGATGCATAGCAAGGGTCATTTATTTCAACATTAGACCTACAAAACACACCGTTGGATCTTTCTATCAGCAACGGATTGTACAGCCAAGTAATGAATGTGACATTATGATCATTTTATCCGAGTCTCTACAGTGAACAATATAAGCCAACAATGATGCTACCAAAGGGAACTCTTGATGGACACATAAAATGTGCCATACATGTTGCCCTGAACCTGTCGAACAATACCTTTCGACTTTGTATCTACAGGGAACTATGCATTTCAA
Source organism: Saccoglossus kowalevskii (assembly GCF_978046115.1). Lineage (NCBI taxonomy): Eukaryota > Metazoa > Hemichordata > Enteropneusta > Harrimaniidae > Saccoglossus > Saccoglossus kowalevskii. Next base: position 207,757 of record NC_140655.1, read on the forward strand.
TAATGACCGACATTGAAATCATTTCATCTTGGTATCTGCCATGAACTATACAAGACATCACTGATGAGACTTCATACATGGTGATATTAAAAATGTCTGCAATGGGCTGTATTTCAGTAGTGACTGCAACATTAGGAGAATTCATTCTGGGCATCTGCAGTGCACTAAAGAATATCAGAAGCACTGTACTATGTTTCTACAGAAAACTATATAAGCCAACAATAATGCTACCAAATGGAGTTCTTGATGGATACACAATAATATTAGCCATACATGTAATGACTAATACATTGAAATCATTTAATCCCGGCTTCTGACATGAACTATACAAGACATCACTGATGCTGTCATTCATTGTCAATACTTAAGACTCATACATGGTGATATTGAAGATGCCTGCAGTGGTTTGTATTTCAGCAGTGAGTGCAACATTGGAATATTACATCCTGGGCACCATAACTGCACTATATAAGCATTATTGAAACTGTGATGCGTTGTACATGACATCAATTACTTGCCATCCAATTTGGTTTCCGGAATAAAATGTGCAAGACCTCAATGAAGTTACTTGTAATGTAAGATCCAAAAAATCAAACAGAATGAAATATCGTTTTAGTAGTAGTAGTGATGATGATGGTAGTAGTAGTAGCAGTAGTAGTTTTAGCCAGACTGATGATATTGTTATTTCAATAAATTTATCATAGAACTTGAACACATTTTGTTTTTGTTTATTATTGCATTTTCTGTCAGTATATGCACCAAAACAAATGTAATTTGTTTTCAAAAAGTTGTATTACAATATGTAATATCTACACCCACACACTGTCGGCCATTTACTGAATACAAACATATATCACTGACTGGGGAAAATCTTGTAATTAATATGATTATACAATAATCCCATGTCTTTTTGGGTAAAACCCAAAATTATTTCACAAATAGGGTATTCCGGAATTGTGCAACATATTGTCGTACAATTTGAAACACCAAAATAAACTGTTGAATTGTTGGAAAAAAAGTTGCAGATTGCTAAATTCAGAAAATAAAACAATTCAACAATTTCGACCAGTTTAGAAATTGAGTTTATTGTCATCATTTGAACAAATCTGCCAACATAAATTTATTCAGGTGGGATGGCTAATGGCTTTACAAATTCTCAAAATGCAAAATTGCAGGAAAAGTCGCGTGACATGTAAGTTAGTGTTGAAGAAATAGGTACCCTATATAGCATTAATTCTATCATAAATCCAAAGTGCCTAGACCCACACTGAAGATGCATAATGGTGACCTTCAGTTTAATTTCAATCCATTCCCATACAAATGCTTTCACATATACACAAAATATCATGCAAAATTGTTGCTCATATTTGGATAAAAAATACAATATGATGATCAAACAGTATGACTGACCCAAACTATTTTATTTTCGTTAAAGGTTTGGCCATATATAAAAGCTAACTCGATTTTGTTTCATAATTAATGAGGTCACATGATAGACAATCAGGTAGTTTGATTAGTAACAAGAGGTTGAAATACAGTTGGTTCCATGTATTTACCTGGTTTTTGTTATCAAAATATGGTTTTCAGAATATAAAATGAGCCATATGCTTATGCATATTAATGAGGTTACATGATCATATGTGGCCATTTCGTATGTCAGTTACATCTCTTGTTTGATACTTTCATTATGGCACTGGTTGCATGTACAGCAACGGTGTTATAGATATGACTGTTATGCATATTATTGAGCTCACATGACCATATATGGTCATCTGTAATTTTATTCAAATCTCTTGTTCAACGCTGTCATAATAACACAAGATTCATCTTCCTAACTGCAACAGTGCTTGAGTTATATCAGTTATGCATATTAATGAGGTTAGAAGCCCCCACCCCTTAGACGCCCAGCGACAAAACCCAGCCAGTACAATGCACATATGCAATTTTAGCCAAATCGGACCAATACAACACATGTAATTGCACAAGATTTGTTTTCATAAAATCCAAGATGGCGGCCAAACCATGTGACAGATCAAAATAATATTATTTTTCTCATATGGAGCTAAGGCCAGGCATGGTAAATATAAAAACATCTTGTAGATTGGTTGAATCACCTCTGAGAAACAAATGCCCAAACTTTTTGTCAATTTTGCTTAAAATCCAAGATGGCGGCCAAACCACGTGACTGATCTGAAATCTTTTTTAGGTTTCTGAAAGGGTTTGATATACAGATGCCATGAAGCAAAATTGAAAATAATCCATCAAGTGTTGCCAGAGTAAAAAACTACTTCCTGTTTAGAAGAAATCCAAAATGGTGGCCAAACCACGTGACCAATTGTAATAATTTTTTCAAACATAAATGGGATTCATATATAGAAACTAAATACAACACATGAGAGCATTCTGCTAGGTGGTTCTGAAGAAGAAGATTTTTAAGTGTTTTTTGCCGTTTTTAGGAAAAACAAAATGGCGGGAAAAGTCACATGACCGCTAAAGTTTTTATTGCTGATATCTATTACACATGAGTTGTACCATATACCATAAAAAAATCTAGACACCTAGACCCTCAGAAAGTGGTCAAACAGCCACTTCCGGTTTTATTTCAATTCAATATGGCTGCCAAACTAATTGACCAATCGAAATTCTGAAAGCATGTTGCACCAGTTCACATTAGGGACTATCAGTATAGAGCATTATCAGACCATTCCGTTCAGCGGTTTTCTCAAACGGCTTGACGAAAAAAGTTACGGAAGAAAGAAAGAAAGAAAGAAAGAAAGAAGAAAAAACCGGACAATAAGAATAGGGGCCTCGCCCTTCAGGCTTGGGCCCCTAATTAAAGTCGCAAGCGGCGTCACCGGGGCCCAAGCTGACAAGATTCTGTTTCATAATTAATGAGGTCACATGTTAGACAATCAGGTAGCTTGAATTATCAGTACCATGAGATCGTAATGCAGTTGGTTCCATATATTTATTTGAGATACAAAGGTTATGAATATTAATGAGTTCACATGACCATATATGGTCATCTGTTATTTTAATCAAATCTCTTGTTCACTGTTGTCATAATAACACAGGATTCATCTTCCTAACTGCAACAGTGTTTAAGATATAATGGTTATGCATATTAATGAGTTCACATGACCATATATGGTCATCTGTTATTTTAATCAAATCTCTTGTTCACTGTTGTCATACTGACACAGGATTCATCTTCCTAACTGCAACAGTGTTTAAGATATAATGGTTATGCATATTAATGAGTTCACATGACCATATATGGTCATCTGTTATTTTAATCAAATCTCTTGTTCACTGTTGTCATACTGACACAGGATTCATCTTCCTAACTGCAACAGTGTTTAAGATATATCAGTTATGCATATTAATGAGGTTAGAAGCCCCCACCCCTTAGGCGCCTAGCGACAAAACCCAGCCACCTGCCATTTGGTTGAAAGAATGCATCTCAAGAGTAGAATGCACATGTAGAATTTTAGCCAAATCGGACCAATACAACACATGCAAATGCACAAGGTTTGTTTTCATAAAAACCAAGATGGCGGCCAAACCATGTGACTGATCAAAATAATATTATTTTTCTCATATGTAGCTAAGGCTAGGCATGGTAAATATAAAAACATCTAGTAGATTGGTTGAATCACCTCTGAGAAACAAATGCCCAAACTTTTGGTCAATTTTGCTTAAAATCCAAGATGGCGGCCAAACCATGTGACTGATCTGAAATCTTTTTTAGATTTCTGAAAAAGATTGGTATACAGATGCCATGAAGCAAAATTGAAAATAATCCCTCAAGTGTTGCCAGAGTAAAAAACTACTTCCTGTTTAGATGAAATCCAAAATGGTGGCCAAACCACATGACCAATCATAATAATTTTTTCAAACATAAATGGGCTTCATATATAGAAGCTAAATACAACATATGAGAGCATTCTGCTTGATGGTTCTGAAGAAGAAGATTTTTAAGTGTTTTTTGCCGTTTTTAGGAACAACAAAATAGCGGGAAAAGTCACATGACCGCTAAAGTTTTTATTGCTGATATCTATTACACATGAGTTGTACTATATACCATAAAAAAATCTAGACGCCTAGACCCTCAGAAAGTGGTCAAACAGCCACTTCCGGTTTTATTTCAATCCAATATGGCTGCCAAACTAATTGACCAATCGAAATTCTGAAAGCATGTTGCACCAGTTTACATTAGGGACTATCAGTATAGAGCATTATCAGATCATTCTGTTCAGCGGTTTTCTCAAACGGCTTGACGAAAAAGTTACGGAAGAAAGAAAGAAGAAAGAAAGAAGAAAAAACCGGACGATAATAATAGGGGCCTCGCCCTTCAGGCTTGGGCCCCTAAAAACCGGACAATAAGAATAGGGGCCTCGCCCTTTGGGCTTGGGCCCCTAAAAAACCGGACAATAAGAATAGGGGCCTCGCCCTTTGGGCTTGGGCCCCTAAAAAACCGAACAATAAGAATAGGGGCCTCGCCCTTTGGGCTTGGGCCCCTAAAAACCGGACAATAAGAATAGGGGCCTCGCCCTTCAGGCTTGGGCCCCTAAAAAACCGGACAATAAGAAATAGGGGCCTCGCCCTTCGGGCTTGGGCCCCTAATTAAAGCCGCAAGCGGCATCACCGGGGCCCAAGCTGACAAGATTCTGTTTCATAATTAATGAGATCACATGTTAGACAATCAGGTAGCTTGAATTATCAATAACATGAGGTCAAAATGAAGTTGGTACCATGTATTTTCCTAGTTTGGTTATCAAAATATGGCTTTCAGGACATATAATGAGCCATGTTCTTATGCACAATAATGAGATTACATAAACATATATAGCCATTTCTAATGTCAGTTACATCTTTCATTCAATGTCTTCATAATGACACTAGTTACATGTCCAACTCCGCGACAGTGTTTTAGATATGACTACTATGCATATTAATGAGTTCACATGACCATATATGGTCATTTGTTATTTTAATCAAATCTCTTGTTCACTTTTGTCATAATAACACAGGATTCATCTTCCTAACTGCAACAGTGTTTAAGATATAATGGTTATGCATATTAATGAGTTCACATGACCATATATGGTCATCTGTTATTTTAATCATATCTCTTGCTCACTGTTGTCATAATAACACAGGATTCATCTTCCTAACTGCGACAGTGTTTTAGATATGACTGCTATGCATATTAATGAGTTCACATGATCATATATGGTTATTTGTTATTTTAATCAAATCTCTTGTTCACTGTTATAATGACACAGGATTCATCTTCCTAACTGCAACAGTGTTTGAGATATAATGATTACGCATATTAATGAGCTCACATGACCATGTATGGTCATCTGTTATTTTAATCAAATCTTTTGTTCAATGTTGTCATAATAACACAGGATTCCACTTCCTAACTGCAACAGTGTTTGAGATATGACAGTTATGCATATTAATGAGCTCACATGACCATATATGGTCATTTGTTATTTTAATCGAATCTCTTGTTCAACGTTGTCATAATAACACAGGACTCATCATCCTAACTATAACAGTGCTTGAGTTATAACAGTTATGCATATTAATGAGGTTAGAAGCCCCCACCCCATTGGTGCCCAGCCACGTGGCCTAGCAGTGTGCTATTGGGGCAAAATGATGCATCTGATGACACAAATGCACATAGAAAATTTGAAAGAAATCAGACTAATACAAAACATGTAGTTGCATAATTTCTATTTTCACAAAATCCAAGATGGCGGCCAAATCACGTGACTGATCAACATAATATTATTTTTCTCATATGGAGCTAAGGCCAGGCATGGTAAATATAAAAACACCTAGTAGATTGGTTGAATCACCTCTGAGAAACAAATGCCCAAACTTTTGGTCAATTTTGCTTAAAATCCAAGATGGCGGCCAAACCATGTGACTGATCTGAAATCTTTCTGAGGTTTCTGAAAGGGTTTGATATACAGATGCCATGAAGCAAAATTGAAAATAATCCCTCAAGTGTTGCCAGAGTAAAAAACTACTTCCTGTTTAGAAGAAATCCAAAATGGTGGCCAAACCACTTGACCAATCGTAATAATTTTTTCAAACATAAATGGGATTTATATATAGAAGCTAAATACTACATATGATAGCATTCTCCTTGGTGGTTCTGAAGAAGAAGATTTGTTAGTGTTTTTTGCCGTTTTTAGGAAAAACAAAATGGCGGGAAAAGTCACATGACCGCTAAAGTTTTTATTGCTGATATCTATTACACATGAGTTGTACTATATACCATAAAAAAATCTAGATGCCTAGACCCTCAGAAAGAGGTCAAACAGCCACTTCCGGTTTTATTTCATTTCAACATGGCTGCCAAACTAATTGACCAATCGAAATTCTGAAAGCATATTGCACCAGTTCACATTAGGGACTATCAGTATAGAGCATTTTCAGACTATTCAGTTCAGCAGTTTTCTCAAACGGCTTGACGAAAGAAGTTGTGGAAGAAAGAAGAAGAAGAAGAAGAAGATTAAAGCCGCAAGCGGCGTCACCGGGGCCCAAGCTGATAAGATTCTGTTTCATAATTAATGAGGTCACATGTTAGACAATCAGCTGCAGGTAGATTGTATTATCAGTAACATGAGGTCGAAATGAAGTTGGTACCATGTATTTACCTGGTTTGGTTATCGAAATATGGTTTTCAGGATATATAATGAGCCATGTTCTTATGCACAATAATGAGATTAGAAATGGCTATATATGATTATGTAATGTCAGTTACATCTTTCATTCAATGTCTTCATAATGACACTAGTTACATGTCCTGCTCTGCGACAGTGTTTCAGATATGACTGCTATGCATATTAATGAGTTCACATGACCATATATGGTCATTTGTTATTTTTAAACAAATCTCTTGTTCACTGTTGTCATAATAACACAGGATTCATCTTCCTAACTGCGACAGTGTTTTAGATATGACTGCTATGCATATTAATGAGTTCACATGACCATATATGGTTATCTGTTATTTTAATCAAATCTCTTGTTCACTGTTGTCATAATGACACAGGGTTTATCTTCCTAACTGCGACAGTGTTTAAGATATAATGGTTATGCATATTAATGAGTTCACATGACCATATATGGTTATCTGTTATTTTAATCAAATCTCTTGTTCACTGTTGTCATAATGACACAGGATTCATCTTCCTAACTGCAACAGTGTTTGAGATATAACGATTACGCATATTAATGAGCTCACGTGACTATATATGGCCATCTGTTATTTTAATCAAATCTTTTGTTCAATGTTGTCATAATAACACAGGATTCCACTTCCTAACTGCAACAGTGTTTGAGATATGACAGTTATGCATATTAATGAGCTCACATGACCATATATGGTCATTTGTTATTTTAATCGAATCTCTTGTTCAAGGTTGTCATAATAACACAGGATTCATCATCCTAACTACAACAATGCTTGAGTTATAACAGTTATGCATATTAATGAGGTTAGAAGCCCCCACCCCATGGGTGCCCAGCCACGTGGCCTACCAGTGTGCTATTGGGGCAAAATGATGCATCTGATGACACAAATGCACATACAAAATTTGAAAGAAATCAGACTAATACAAAACATGTAGTTGCATAATTTCTATTTTCACAAAATCCAAGATGGCGGCCAAACCACGTGACTGATCAAAATAATATTATTTTTCTCGTATGCAGCTAAGGCCAGGCATGGTAAATATAAAAACATCTAGTAGATTGGTTGAATCGTCTCTGAGAAACAAATACCCAAACTTTTGGTCAATTTTGCTTAAAATCCAAAATGGCGGCCAAACCATGTGACTGATCTGAAATTTTTTTTAGGTTTCTGAAAGGGCTTGATACACAGATGCCATGAAGCAAAATTGAAAATATTCCCTCAAGTGTTGCCAGAGTAAAAAACTACTTCCTGTTTAGAAGAAATCCAAAATGGTGGCCACACCACATGACCAATCATAAACATGTTTTCAAACATAAATGGGATTCATATATAGAAGCTAAATACTACATATGAGAGCATTCTGCTTGGTGGTTCTGAAGAAGAAGATTTTTAAGTGTTTTTTGCCGTTTTTAGGAAAAACAAAATGGCGGGAAAAGTCACATGACCGCTAAAGTTTTTATTGCTGATATTTATTACACATGAGTTGTACTATATACCATAAAAAAATCTAGATGCCTAGACCCTCAGAAAGAGGTCAAACAGCCACTTCCGGTTTTATTTCATTTCAACATGGCTGCCAAACTAATTGACCAATCGAAATTCTGAAAGCATATTGCACCAGTTCACATTAGGGACTATCAGTATAGAGCATTTTCAGACTATTCAGTTCAGCAGTTTTCTCAAACGGCTTGACGAAAGAAGTTGTGGAAGAAAGAAGAAGAAGAAGAAGAAGATTAAAGCCGCAAGCGGCGTCACCGGGGCCCAAGCTGACAAGATTCTGTTTCGTAATTAATGTGGTCACATGTTAGACAATCAGGTAGCTTGAATTATCAGTAACATGAGGTCAAAATGAAGTTGGTACCATGTATTTACTTGGTTTGGTTATCAAAATATGGTTTTCAGGATATATAATGAGCCATGTTCTTATGCACAATAATGAGATTACATAATCATATATTACATAATCATATATAGCCATTTCTAATGTCAGTTACATCTTTCATTCAATGTCTTCATAATGACACTAGTTACATGTCCTGCTCTGCGACAGTGTTTCAGATATGACTGCTATGCATATTAATGAGTTCACATGACCATATATGGTCATCTGTTATTTTAATCAAATCTCTTGTTCACTGTTGTCATAAGAACACAGGATTCATCTTCCTAACTGCAACAGTGTTTAAGATATAATGGTTATGCATATTAATGAGTTCACATGACCATATATGGTCATCTGTTAATCAAATCTCTTGTTCACTGTTGTCATAATAACACAGGATTCATCTTCCTAACTGCGACAGTGTTTTAGATATGACTGCTATGCATATTAATGAGTTCACATGACCATATATGGTTATCTATTATTTAATCAAATCTCTTGTTCACTGTTGTCATAATGACACAGGACACATCTTTCATTCAATGTCTTCATAATGACACTAGTTACATGTCCTACTCTGCGACAGTGTTTCAGATATGACTGCTATGCATATTAATGAGTTCACATGACCATATATGGTCATCTGTTATTTTAATCAAATCTCTTGTTCACTGTTGTCATAAGAACACAGGATTCATCTTCCTAACTGCAACAGTGTTTAAGATATAATGGTTATGCATATTAATGAGTTCACATGACCATATATGGTCATCTGTTATTTTAATCAAATCTCTTGTTCACTGTTGTCATAATAACACAGGATTCATCTTCCTAACTGCGACAGTGTTTTAGATATGACTGCTATGCATATTAATGAGTTCACATGACCATATATGGTTATCTGTTATTTTAATCAAATCTCTTGTTCACTGTTGTCATAATAACACAGGATTCCACTTCCTAACTGCAACAGTGTTTGAGATATGACAGTTATGCATATTAATGAGCTCACATGACCATATATGGTCATTTGTTATTTTAATCGAATCTCTTGTTCAAGGTTGTCATAATAACACAGGATTCATCATCCTAACTACAACAGTGCTTGAGTTATAACAGTTATGCATATTAATGAGGTTAGAAGCCCCCACCCCATGGGTGCCCAGCCACGTGGCCTAACATTGTGCTATTGGGGCAAAATGATGCATCTGATGACACAAATGCACATACAAAATTTGAAAGAAATCAGACTAATACAAAACATGTAGTTGCATAATTTCTATTTTCACATAATCCAAGATGGCGGCCAAACCACGTGACTGATCAAAATAATATTATTTTTCTCGTATGCAGCTAAGGCCAGGCATGGTAAATATAAAAACATATAGTAGATTGGTTGAATCGTCTCTGAGAAACAATTACCCAAACTTTTGGTCAATTTTGCTTAAAATCCAAAATGGCGGCCAAACCATGTGACTGATCTGAAATTTTGTTTAGGTTTCTGAAATAGTTTGATATACAGATGCCATGAAGCAAAATTGAAAATAATCCCTCAAGTGTTGCCAGAGTAAAAAACTACTTCCTGTTTAGAAGAAATCCAAAATGGTGGCCAAACCACGTGACCAATCGTAAACATTTTTTCAAACCTAAATCGGATTCATATATAGAAGCTAAATACAACACATGAGAGCATTCTACTTGGTGGTTCTGAAGAAGAAGATTTTTAAGTGTTTTTTGCCGTTTTTAGGAAAAACAAAATGGCGGGAAAAGTCACATGACCGCTAAAGTTTTTATTGCTGATATTTATTACACATGAGTTGTACTATATACCATAAAAAAAATCTAGACACCTAGACCCTCAGAAAGTGGTCAAACAGCCACTTCCGGTTTTATTTCAATCCAATATGGCTGCCAAACTAATTGGCCAATCAAAATTCTGAAAGCATGTTGCACCAGTTCATAGTAGAGCCTATCATTATAGAGCATTTTCAAACTATTTGGTTCAGCAGTTTTCTCAAACGGCTCGACGAAAAAAGTTACGGAAGAAAGAAAGAAAGAAAGAAAGAAAAAACTGAACGATAATAATAGGGGCCTCGCCCTTTGGGCTTGGGCCCCTAATTAAAGCCGCAAGCGGCATCACCGGGGCCCAAGCTGACAAGATTCTGTTTCATAATTAATGAGGTCACATGTTAGACAATCAGGTAGCTTGAATTATCAGTAACATGAGGTCAAAATGAAGTTGGTATCATGTATTTACTTGGTTTGGCTATCAAAATATGGTTTTCAGGATATATAATGAGCCATGTTCTTATGCACAATAATGAGATTACATAATCATATATAGCCATTTCTAATGTCAGTTACATCTTTCATTCAATGTCTTCATAATGACACTAGTTACATGTCCTGCTCTGCGACAGTGTTTCAGATATGACTGCTATGCATATTAATGAGTTCACATGACCATATATGGTCATCTGTTATTTTAATCAAATCTCTTGTTCACTGTTGTCATAAGAACACAGGATTCATCTTCCTAACTGCAACAGTGTTTAAGATATAATGGTTATGCATATTAATGAGTTCACATGACAATATATGGTCATCTGTTATTTTAATCAAATCTCTTGTTCACTGTTGTCATAATAACACAGGATTCATCACCCTAACTGCGACAGTGTTTGAGTTATAACAGTTATGCATACTAATGAGGTTAGAAGCCCCCACCCCATGGGTGCCCAGCCACGTGGCCTAGCAGTGTGCTATTGGGGCAAAATGATGCATCTGATGACACAAATGCACATACAAAATTTGAAAAAAAACAGACTAATACAAAACATGTAGTTGCATAATGTCTATTTTCACAAAATCCAAGATGGCGGCCAAACCATGTGACTGATCAAAATAATATTATTTTTCTCATATGGAGGTAAGTGCAGGCATGGTAAATATAAAAACATCTAGTAAATTGGTTGAATCATCTCTGAGAAACAAATACCCAAACTTTTTGTCAATTTTGCTTAAAATCCAAAATGGCGGCCAAACCATGTGACTGATCTGAATTTTTTTTTAGATTTTTGAAAGGGTTTGATACACTGATGCCATGAAGCAAAATTGAAAATAATCCCTCAAGTGTTGCCAGAGTAAAAAACTACTTCCTGTTTAGAAGAAATCCAAAATGGTGGCCAAACCACGTGACCAATCGTAAAAAAATGTTCAAACATAAATGGGATTCATATATAGAAGCTAAATACTACATATGAGAGCATTCTACTTGGTGGTTCTGAAGAAGAAGATTTTTAAGTGTTTTTTGCCGTTTTTAGGAAAAACAAAATGGCGGGAAAAGTCACATGACCGCTAAAGTTTTTATTGCTGATATTTATTACACATGAGTTGTACTATATACCATAAAAAAATCTAGACGCCTAGACCCTCAGAAAGTGGTCAAACAGCCACTTCCGGTTTTATTTCAATCCAATATGGCTGCCAAACTAATTGACCAATCAAAATTCTGAAAGCACGTTGCACCAGTTCACATTAGGAACTATCAGTATAGAACATTATCAGACCATTCGGTTTAGCGGTTTTCTCAAACGGCTTGACGAAAAAAGTTACGGAAGAAAGAAAGAAAGAAGAAAGAAGAAAAAACCGGACAATAAGAATAGGGGCCTCGCCCTTCAGGCTTGGGCCCCTAATTAAAGCCGCAAGCGGCGTCACCGGGGCCCAAGCTGATAAGATTCTGTTTCATAATTAATGAGGTCACATGTTAGACAATCAGCTGCAGGTAGATTGTATTATCAGTAACATGAGGTCGAAATGAAGTTGGTACCATGTATTTACCTGGTTTGGTTATCGAAATATGGTTTTCAGGATATATAATGAGCCATGTTCTTATGCACAATAATGAGATTAGAAATGGCTATATATGATTATGTAATGTCAGTTACATCTTTCATTCAATGTCTTCATAATGACACTAGTTACATGTCCTGCTCTGCGACAGTGTTTCAGATATGACTGCTATGCATATTAATGAGTTCACATGACCATATATGGTCATTTGTTATTTTTAAACAAATCTCTTGTTCACTGTTGTCATAATAACACAGGATTCATCTTCCTAACTGCGACAGTGTTTTAGATATGACTGCTATGCATATTAATGAGTTCACATGACCATATATGGTTATCTGTTATTTTAATCAAATCTCTTGTTCACTGTTGTCATAATGACACAGGGTTTATCTTCCTAACTGCGACAGTGTTTAAGATATAATGGTTATGCATATTAATGAGTTCACATGACCATATATGGTTATCTGTTATTTTAATCAAATCTCTTGTTCACTGTTGTCATAATGACACAGGATTCATCTTCCTAACTGCAACAGTGTTTGAGATATAACGATTACGCATATTAATGAGCTCACGTGACTATATATGGCCATCTGTTATTTTAATCAAATCTTTTGTTCAATGTTGTCATAATAACACAGGATTCCACTTCCTAACTGCAACAGTGTTTGAGATATGACAGTTATGCATATTAATGAGCTCACATGACCATATATGGTCATTTGTTATTTTAATCGAATCTCTTGTTCAAGGTTGTCATAATAACACAGGATTCATCATCCTAACTACAACAATGCTTGAGTTATAACAGTTATGCATATTAATGAGGTTAGAAGCCCCCACCCCATGGGTGCCCAGCCACGTGGCCTACCAGTGTGCTATTGGGGCAAAATGATGCATCTGATGACACAAATGCACATACAAAATTTGAAAGAAATCAGACTAATACAAAACATGTAGTTGCATAATTTCTATTTTCACAAAATCCAAGATGGCGGCCAAACCACGTGACTGATCAAAATAATATTATTTTTCTCGTATGCAGCTAAGGCCAGGCATGGTAAATATAAAAACATCTAGTAGATTGGTTGAATCGTCTCTGAGAAACAAATACCCAAACTTTTGGTCAATTTTGCTTAAAATCCAAAATGGCGGCCAAACCATGTGACTGATCTGAAATTTTTTTTAGGTTTCTGAAAGGGCTTGATACACAGATGCCATGAAGCAAAATTGAAAATATTCCCTCAAGTGTTGCCAGAGTAAAAAACTACTTCCTGTTTAGAAGAAATCCAAAATGGTGGCCACACCACATGACCAATCATAAACATGTTTTCAAACATAAATGGGATTCATATATAGAAGCTAAATACTACATATGAGAGCATTCTGCTTGGTGGTTCTGAAGAAGAAGATTTTTAAGTGTTTTTTGCCGTTTTTAGGAAAAACAAAATGGCGGGAAAAGTCACATGACCGCTAAAGTTTTTATTGCTGATATTTATTACACATGAGTTGTACTATATACCATAAAAAAATCTAGACGCCTAGACCCTCAGAAAGTGGTCAAATAGCCACTTCCGGTTTTATTTCAATCCAATATGGCTGCCAAACTAATTGACCAATCGAAATTCTGAAAGCATGTTGCACCAGTTCACATTAGGGACTATCAGTATAGAGCATTATCAGATCATTCTGTTGAGCGGTTTTCTCAAACGGCTTGACGAAAAAAGTTACGGAAGAAAGAAAGAAAGAAGAAAGAAAAAACCGGACAATAAGAATAGGGGCCACGCCTTACAGGCTTGGGCCCCTAATTAAAGCCGCAAGCGGCATCACCGGGGCCCAAGCTGACAAGATTCTGTTTCATAATTAATGTGGTCACATGTTAGACAATCAGCTGCAGGTAGCTTGTATTATCAGTAACATGAGGTCGAAATGAACTTGGTACCATGTATTTACCTGGTTTGGTTATCGAAATATGGTTTTCAGGATATATAATGAGCCATGTTCTTATGCACAATAATGAGATTACATAATCATATATAGCCATTTCCAATGTCAGTTACATCTTTTATTCAATGTCTTCATAATGACACTAGTTACATGTCCTGCTCTGCGACAGTGTTTTAGATATGACTGCTTTGCATATTAATGAGTTCACATGACCATATATGGTCATCTGTTATTGTAATCAAATCTCTTGTTCATTGTTGTCATAACACAGGATTCATCTTCCTAACTGCAACAGTGTTTGAGATACAACGATTATGCATATTAATGAGCTCACATGACCATATATGGTCATCTGTTATTTTATTCAAATCTCTTGTTTAACATCATCATACTAACACAGGTTTCATCTTCCTACCTGCAACAGTGTTTGAGATATAACAGTTACGCATATTAATGAGTTCACATGACCATATATGGTCATATGTTATTTTAATCAAATCTCAGGTTCACTGTTGTCATGATAACACAGGAATCATCTTCCTACCTGCAACAGTGCTTGAGATATAACAGTTATGCATATTAATGAGTTCACATGACCATATATGGTAATCTGTTATTTTAATGAAATTGCTTGTTCACTGTTGTCATGATAACACAGGAATCATCTTCCTAACTGCAACAGTGCTTGAGATATAGCAGCTATGCATATTAATGAGGTTAGAAGCCCCCACCCCATGGGCGTGTAGCCACATGATCTAGCCATATGCCATTCAGGGGAAAGAATGTATCTAAAGAGTAGAATACACATACACAATTTTATTCCAATCGGACTAATACAAAACATGTAGTTGCATAATTTCTATTTTCACAAAATGCAAGATGGCGGCCAAACCACATGACTAATCGAAAATATATTATTTTTTCCATATGGAGTTGAGGCCAGGCATGGTAAATATAAAAACATCTAGTAGATTCGTTGAATCACCTCTGAGAAACAATTGCCCAAACTTTTGGTAAATTTTCCTCAAAATCCAAGATGGCGGCCAAACCATGTGACTTATCTGAAATCTTTTATAGGTTTCTGAAAGAGATTGATATAGAGATGCCATGTAGCAATATTGAAAATAAACGCTCACGTGTGGCATGAGTGAAAAACTACTTCCTGTTGAGAACAAATCCAAAATGGCGGCCAAACCACGTGACCAATCATAATGAATTTCTCAAATCTAAATCTGCTCCATATGTAGAAGCTAAGTACTGAATATGAGAACATTTTACTTGGCGGTTCTGAAGAAGAAGATTTTAAAGTGTTTTTTGCCGTTTTTAGGAAAAACAAAATGGCGGGAAAAGTCACATGACCGCTAAAGTTTTTATTTCTGATATTTATTACACATGAGTTGTACTATATACCATAAAAAAATCTAGACGCCTAGACCCTCAGAAAGTGGTCAAACAGCCACTTCCGGTTTTATTTCAATCCAATATGGCTGCCAAACTAATTGGCCAATCAAAATTCTGAAAGCATGTTGCACCAGTTCACATTAGGGACTATCAGTATAGAGCATTATCAGACCATTCCGTTCAGCGGTTTTCTCAAACGGCTTGACGAATAAAGTTACGGAAGAAAGAAGAAAGAAGAAAGAAGAAAGAAAGAAGAAAGAAGAAACAAGCGGCATCACCGGGGCCCAAGCTGACAAGATTCTGTTTCATAATTAATGTGGTCACATGTTAGACAATCAGCTGCAGGTAGCTTGTATTATCAGTAACATGAGGTCGAAATGAACTTGGTACCATGTATTTACCTATTTTGGTTATCGAAATATGGTTTTCAGGATATATAATGAGCCATGTTCTTATGCACAATAATGAGATTACATAATCATATATAGCCATTTCTAATGTCAGTTACATCTTTCATTCAATGTCTTCATAATGACACTAGTTACATGTCCTGCTCTGCGACAGTGTTTTAGATATGACTGCTTTGCATATTAATGAGTTCACATGACCATATATGGTCATCTGCTATTTTACTAAAATCTCTTGTTCACTGTTGTCATAATAACATAGGATTCATCTTCCTAACTGCAACAGTGTTTAAGATATAATGGTTATGCATATTAATGAGTTCACATGACCATATATGGTCATCAGTTATTTTAATCAAATCTCTTGTTCACTGTTGTCATAATAACACAGAATTCATCTTCCTAACTGCAACAGTGTTTAAGATATAATGGTTATGCATATTAATGAGTTCACATGACCATATATGGTAATCTGTTATTTTAATGAAATCAATTGTTTAATGTTGTCATAATAACAGAGGTTTCATCTTCCTAACTCCAACAGTGCTTGAGATATATCAGTTATGCATATTAATGAGGTTAGAAGCCCCCACCCCTTAGGCGCCCAGCGAAAAAACCCAGCCACGTGGCATTCGGTTGAAAGAATGCATCTCAAGAGTAGAATGCACATATACAATTTTAGCCAAATCGGACCAATACAACACATGTAATTGCACAAGATTTGTTTTCATAAAATCCAAGATGGCGGCCAAACCATGTGACTGATCAAAATAATATTATTTTTTTCATATGGAGCTAAGGCCAGGCATGGTAAATATAAAAACATCTAGTAGATTGGTTGAATCACCTCTGAGAAACAAATGCCCAAACTTTTGGTCAATTTTGCTTAAAATCCAAGATGGCGGCCAAACCATGTGACTGATCTGAAATCTTTTTTAGGTTTCTGAAAGGGTTTGATATAGAGATGCCATGAAGCAAAATTGAAAATAATCCCTCAAGTGTTGCCAGAGTAAAAAACTACTTCCTGTTTAGAAGAAATCCAAAATGGTGGCCAAACCACGTGACCAATCGTAATAATTTTTTCAAACATAAATGGGATTCATATATAGAAGCTAAATACTACATATGATAGCATTCTCCTTGGTGGTTCTGAAGAAGAAGATTTGTTAGTGTTTTTTGCCGTTTTTAGGAAAAACAAAATGGCGGGAAAAGTCACATGACCGCTAAAGTTTTTATTACTGATATTTATTACACATGAGTTGTACTATATACCATAAAAAAATCTAGACGCCTAGACCCTCAGAAAGTGGTCAAACAGCCACTTCCGGTTTTATTTCAAGCCAATATGGCTGCCAAACTAATTGACCAATCAAAATTCTGAAAGCATGTTGCACCAGTTCACATTAGGGACTATCAGTATAGAGCATTATCAGACCATTCCGTTCAGCGGTTTTCTCAAACGGCTTGACGAAAAAAGTTACGGAAGAAAGAAGAAGAAGAAGAAGAAGTTTAAAGAAGAAAAAACCGAACAATAAGAATAGGGGCCTCGCCCTTTGGGCTTGGGCCCCTAAAAAACCGAACAATAAGAATAGGGGCCTCGCCCTTTGGGCTTGGGCCCCTAATTAAAGCTGCAAGCAGCATCACAGGGGCCCAAGTATACATGCCATAAATAATGTCAAATGATACACATGATACACAATTAGTTTGAATGATTAGTACCATGAGGTCGAAATGCAGTTGGTTCCATATATTTATTTGAGATATAAAGGTTATTAATATATGGTCATCATCTGTTATTTTAATCAAATCTCTTGTTCAACATAGTCATGATAACACAGGATTCATCTTCCTAACTGCAACAGTGTTTGAGATACAACGATTATGCATATTAATGAGCTCACATGACCATATATGGTCATCTGTTATTTTATTCAAATCTCTTGTTTAACATCGTCATAATAACACAGGTTTCATCTTCCTACCTGCAACAGTGCTTGAGATATAACAGTTATGCATATTAATGAGTTCACATGACCATATATGGTAATCTGTTATTTTAATGAAATTGCTTGTTCACTGTTGTCATGATAACACAGGAATCATCTTCCTAACTGCAACAGTGCTTGAGATATAGCAGCTATGCATATTAATGAGGTTAGAAGCCCCCTACCCCATGGGCGCGTAGCCACATGACCTAGCCATATGCCATTCAGGGGAAAGAATGTATCTAAAAAGTAGAATACACACACAAAATTTTATTCCAATCGGACTAATACAACACTTGTAATTGCATAATTTCTATTTTCACAAAATCCAAGATGGCGGACAAACCACGTGACTGATCAAAACAATATTATTTTTCTCGTATGGAGCTAAGGCCAGGCATGGTAAATATAAAAACATCTCGTAGATTCGTTGACTCACCTCTGAGAAACAAATGCCCAAACTTTTAATCAATTTTGCTTAAAATCCAAGATGGCGGCCAAACCATGTGACTGATCTGAAATTTTTTTTAGGTTTCTGAAAGGGTTAGTTAGAGACATGCCATGACGCAATATTTGAGATAATCGCTCAAGTGTGGCATGAGTAAAAAACTACTTCCTGTTGAGAACAAACCCAAAATGGCGGCCAAACCACGTGACCAATCATAATGAATTTCTCAAATCTAAATCTGCTCTATATGTAGAAGCTAAGTACTGTATATGAGAACATTTTACTTGGTGGTTCTGAAGAAGAAGATTTTTAAGTGTTTTTTACCGTTTTTAGGAAAAACAAAATGGCGGAAAAAGTCACATGACCGCTAAAGTTTTTATTTCTGATATTTATTACACATGAGTAGTACTATATACCATAAAAAAATCTAGACGCCTAGACCCTCAGAAAGTGGTCAAACAGCCACTTCCGGTTTTATTTCAATCCAATATGGCTGCCAAACTAATTGGCCAATCAAAATTCTGAAAGCATGTTGCACCAGTTCACATTAGGGACTATCAGTATAGAGCATTATCAGACTATTCCGTTCAGCGGTTTTCTCAAACGGCTTGACGAAAAAAGTTATGGAAGAAAGAAGAAGAAGATTAAAGCTGCAAGCAGCATCACAGGGGCCCAAGTATACATGCCATAAATAATGTCAAATGATACACATGATACACAATTAGTTTGAATGATTAGTACCATGAGGTCGAAATGCAGTTGGTTCCATATATTTATTTGAGATATAAAGGTTATTAATATATGGTCATCATCTGTTATTTTAATCAAATCTCTTGTTCAACATAGTCATAACACAGGATTCATCTTCCTAACTGCAACAGTGTTTGAGATACAACGATTATGCATATTAATGAGCTCACATGACCATATATGGTCATCTGTTGTTTTATTCAAATCTCTTGTTTAACATCATCATAATAACACAGGTTTCATCTTCCTACCTGCAACAGTGCTTGAGATATAACAGTTATGCATATTAATGAGTTCACATGACCATATATGGTCATATGTTATTTTAATCAAATCTAGGGTTCACTGTTGTCATGATAACACAGGAATCATCTTCCTACCTGCAACAGTGCTTGAGATATAACAGTTATGCATATTAATGAGTTCACATGACCATATATGGTAATCTGTTATTTTAATGAAATTGCTTGTTCACTGTTGTCATGATAACACAGGAATCATCTTCCTAACTGCAACAGTGCTTGAGATATAGCAGCTATGCATATTAATGAGGTTAGAAGCCCCCACCCCATGGGCGTGTAGCCACATGACCTAGCCATATGCCATTCAGGGGAAAGAATGTATCTAAAGAGTAGAATACACATACAAAATTTTATTCCAATCGGACTAATACAAAACATGTAGTTGCATAATTTCAATTTTCACAAAATGCAAGATGGCGGCCAAACCACGTGACTTATCGAAAATATATTATTTTTTCCATATGGAGTTGAGGCCAGGCATGGTAAATATAAAAACATCTAGTAGATTCGTTGAATCACCTCTGAGAAACAAATGCCCAAACTTTTGGTCAATTTTCCTCAAAATCCAAGATGGCGGCCAAACCATGTGACTTATCTGAAATCTTTTATAGGTTTCTGAAAGAGATTGATATAGAGATGCCATGTAGCAATATTGAAAATAATCGCTCACGTGTGGCATGAGTGAAAAACTACTTCCTGTTGAGAACAAATCCAAAATGGCGGCCAAACCACGTGACCAATCATAATGAATTTCTCAAATCTAAATCTGCTCCATATGTAGAAGCTAAGTACTGAATATGAGAACATTTTACTTGGCGGTTCTGAAGAAGAAGATTTTAAAGTGTTTTTTGCCGTTTTTAGGAAAAACAAAATGGCGGGAAAAGTCACATGACCGCTAAAGTTTTTATTTCTGATATTTATTACACATGAGTTGTACTATATACCATAAAAAAATCTAGACGCCTAGACCCTCAGAAAGTGGTCAAACAGCCACTTCCGGTAAAATTTCAATCCAATATGGCTGCCAAACTAATTGGCCAATCAAAATTCTGAAAGCATGTTGCACCAGTTCACATTAGGGACTATCAGTATAGAGCATTATCAGACCATTCCGTTCAGCGGTTTTCTCAAACGGCTTGACGAAAAAAGTTACGGAAGAAAGAAGAAAGAAGAAAGAAGAAAGAAAGAAGAAAGAAGAAAAAACCGAACAATAAGAATAGGGGCCACGCCCTACAGGCTTGGGCCCCTAAAGAAGAAGAAGAAAGAAAAAAAAACCGAACAATAAGAATAGGGGCCACGCCCTACAGGCTTGGGCCCCTAAAGAAAGAAGAAGAAAAAACCGAACAATAAGAATAGGGGCCTCGCCCTTTGGGCTTGGGCCCCTAAAAAACCGGACAATAAGAATAGGGGCCTCGCCCTTCAGGCTTGGGCCCCTAAAGAAGAAAGACGAAAAAACCGGACAATAAGAATAGGGGCCTCGCCCTTCAGGCTTGGGCCCCTAACTATAGTGGTAGGTGACAAAGTAGTGGTATTTTTAAATATGCAATGAATGTACAGGCTTATAATAATAAATTAAGAATTAAAGCCGCAAGCGGCGTCACCGGGGCCCAAGCTGACAAGATTCTGTTTCATAATTAATGTGGTCACATGTTAGACAATCAGGTAGCTTGAATTATCAGTAACATGAGGTCAAAATGAAGTTGGTACCATGTATTTACCTGGTTTGGTTATCGAAATATGGTTTTCAGGATATATAATGAGCCATGTTCTTATGCACAATAATGAGATTACATAATCATATATAGCCATTTCTAATGTCAGTTACATCTTTCATTCAATGTCTTCATAATGACACTAGTTACATGTCCTGCTCTGCGACAGTGTTTTAGATATGACTGCTATGCATATTAATGAGCCCACATGACCATATATGGTCATCTGTTATTTTAATCAAATCTCTTGTTCACTGTTGTCATAATGACACAGGATTCATCTTCCTAACTGCAACAGTGTTTAAGATATGATGGTATGCATATTAATGAGTTCACATGACCATATATGGTCATCTGTTATTTTAATCAAATCTCTTGTTCACTGTTGTCGTGATAACACAGGAATCATCTTCCTAACTATAATAGTGTTTGAGATATAATGGTTATGCATATTAATGAGGTTAGAAGCCCCCACCCATGGGTGCCCGGCCACATGCCCTAGCAGTGTGCTATTGGGGCAAAATGATGCATCTGATGACACAAATGCACATACAAAATTTGAAAGAAATCAGACTAATACAAAACATGTAGTTGCATAATTTCTATTTTCACAAAATCCAAGATGGCGGCCAAACCACGTGACTGATCAAAATAATATTATTTTTCTCGTATGGAGCTAAGGCCAGGCATGGTAAATATAAAAACATCTATTAGATTGGTTGAATCACCTCTGAGAAACAAATGCCCAAACTTTTGGTCAATTTTGCATAAAATCCAAGATGGCGGCCAAACCATGTGACTGATCTGAAATCTTTTTTAGGTTTCTGAAAGGGTTTGATATACAGATGCCATGAAGCAAATTGAAAATAATCCCTCAAGTGTTGCCAGAGTAAAAAACTACTTCCTGTTTAGAAGAAACCCAAAATGGCGGCCAAACCATGTGACCAATCATAACAATGTTTTCAAACGTAAATGAGCTTCATATATAGAAGCCAAATACTACATATGAGAGCATTCTGCTTGGTGGTTCTGAAGAAGAAGATTCGCATGTGTTTTTTGCCGTTTTTAGGAAAAACAAAATGGCGGGAAAAGTCACGTGACCGCTAAAGTTTTTATTGCTTATATCTATTACACATGAGTTGTACTATATACCATAAAAAAATCTAGAGGCCTAGACCCTCAGAAAGTGGTCAAACAGCCACTTCCGGTTTTATTTCAATCCAATATGGATGCCAAACTAATTGACCAATCGAAATTCTGAAAGCATGTTGCACCAGTTCACATTAGGGACTATCAGTATAGAGCATTATCAGACCATTCCGTTCAGCGGTTTTCTCAAACGGCTTGACGAAAAAAGTTACGGAAGAAAGAAAGAAGAAAGAAGAAAAAACCGGACAATAAGAATAGGGGCCTCGCCCTTCGGGCTTGGGCCCCTAATAACATCCCACAATGAAGTAAATTCTTGGTATTTGCCAGCAGTTTGTGCTTGCCTTTCTTTGACTAGAATCTTATTTTTCCATTCTCGTAAGAAGCCATGAAAACTAGTATAAAGGACGGTTTTTGAAATATTTTTGCTTGTATATGTACCATTTTCCAAGTAAAATTATACAGGAATTCATAATTAAATTATCCCTATTAAGTAGCATTAATCCAAATATTACATCTTTACAAGATAATGGTTTATAATCAGATATAGCTACATCATACCAGCGTGTTAAATCACTCCAAAAGCTGTTTACTATCTTACACTAGAAAAGAAAGTGACATAATGTGTCGACCTTGTCACAATCATTACATAAATCAGTATCTATTATACCCCATTTCTATAACCTAGTGTTACATGGAAAGATTCTATGGAGTATTTTATATTGAAAAGCCTGAAGTTTAGCTTCACTGGTATTATTAAAGGACATCTTAAAACAAGCCATGCACGACACAGTCCCCGTTAGCTATCAAATTTAAGATATATAGTTTTGTTTATAGTATATGTCAGGAATATGATTTTTGAACATTAAAATGATTGACATTTGTATCTGATTGTCAAACAAGTACTTGACCATATTGAGAGTTATTGCTCTGGAACAGCATTCAAAATCAGCCATTTTGAATACATGCATACATGTATACATAGCATGATGTATAACGAATATATAAAATTTGAAATAATCAAAGCATTTGAGAGATATGGCTCTAGAAACCCAATCATTAAAACAAAATGGCCACCAGTCAGCCATTTTGAATCCAATCTGAAAAATAAAATGACGTGCATCAGGAACCCGTAATGTCTAATGTATGTACGCATGTATCAAGTTTGAATGAAATCCCTTAATAAATGCCAGAAATGCTTGATATTTGATGATTTTTGAGCACAAAAATGACCACCATTTGGCCATTTTGAATAGGATCGTCAAACCAATATATCTGTTTATCTATGACATGATGTATAATGAATATTTAAAATTTGAATATAATCAGTCAAAACAAGTCGGAGATATGGGTCTAGAAGCCCATTCATTAAAACAAAATAGCCGCCAGACAGCCATTTTGAATCTGATCTGAAAAATAAATGATATGCATCAGAAACCTGTAATGTCTAATATATGTACTAAGTTTGAACAAAATCCATCCATAAATGCCAGAAATGCTTGATATTTGATGATTTTTAGCACAAAAATGGCCACCATTCGGCTACTTTGAATAGGATCAACAAATCAATATATCTGTATATCTATCACGGCACGAAATCGTGTGTTTCCGGTACGGTTATACAACGGTTACATGGCGGTTATGCAGTAAAACCGCCACATAACTGTCGCGTAACCGTCGGACTATGGTGTTGGTATATCCGTCGCGTAACTGTCAGCCGGAAATGCTATGTTTGTCGTCCACTCAGTCCAACGTAAATCAACGGTATTTTTTGAAAAACTGCAGATTTCCGTCCAACGTTTATAACGTATACTTTTAAATAACAGCTGATTAAGTTGGACGGAAGAAACGTAAATGCAAAATTATACGCCTATTTATGTTGAAACTGAAACAACATATACAGCTGGGTAACCGATCATTACGTTAACGGTTTCCAGCGTATTCTTGTGTTCTTCCACATCATGTACGCAGAGTACGCCCATTGTAAATTACATTTATTTTGACGTTTTCAGGGAACTGCCTTATAATGTTTATCCTTGCATGGTGTGTATAACCATTTACAATTTAAAATGTGCATTAGCTATAAGCGTTATCAATATATAAAATTATTCCATATTCGTATATAACGCCCTCATACAGCTTGTTTTTAAATTGCTCGTTAAGTACAATTACTCACGCGTCATGATCCCGCCATCAACGACAAACACATCGTGGCTTGAAGATTGATGTACCCCCAGACATGCTTAGCTCTAATACATCACGCTTCTTGTACATCTTTATTAGATCAATTTTATGACATTTCAAAAATCTAAAAGAAGTCTAGTTGGGCTATGATGGAACGAAGTTCCGTCATATTTTACGTTTCGGGAAAAAATGTGTAAGGGGCTGCACTTGAACTCAGCCAAGACAGCTCACACTTGTTTGTTAATACATTGTTTATAATCACGTGTGTTACTTACTTCTACAACAAAAGAGGTGTTACCACTGTGGCACCAAGTGATATTTGTTTTGTATGATATGACTGAACTTATAAACATATGCTAGGTTCACACGAACTACTTCTCCTCCCACGGATTAACAGAAGATTATCTGCCAGAGTTTGATTCAGTTCGATCAGAGTCGAACGGAACAGTGCCCTTGAAGTTGCTGAAAATGATTTTTGTGTTGTGCTTGTGTTTTTTCTTTACATGGCATGATGCTGTTGAGCTACGAGAAAAAAGAAGCCCGAGCATGGAGGTAGAAAAGACAATGACTGGTATTATGATTTAGGTACTAGTATCTCGAATAAACAGGAAATACAGCAGCTAAAATGCGTTTAATACATACAGCCTATTCGCACAAGTTATTGTCATGTAAAATTACCATTTTGTAACTATTCAACTGTAGTGATATCTAAACTACTTGGAAGAATCACAGATTTTCTCTATCTATTCTAGAGAAACTATGGAAGAATATAAACCTACCAAGAACACGTCACCGTACCGAGATTGCTTCTACGATTTTTATCTTTAGTGTCTTTAAAAAGTTTCCGTTCAGTTGTTCTTTCAAGTTTTTGTCGCATAATTTTGTACGCCATTTTTTACTTCCTGTTGAGCTATCAATCTATCGCAATAATTTGTTACTATATATTAAGACGCGTACCTCTTATTCAAGCCTGAAATTGCGTGAAATTATGAAAGATGTTGTCGCCGCCATAATTGAAATGAGAGGTTACCCGAAGAAGACGATCGAGGGCGTGATTTTGGGTCCGATAGTTGGGCCCTGATGCGTTTACACGATCGGAGCCATGTCAGGACTCAACCCTATTGGAATTCAACCCCAAGGGTTTAGTGGAGCCGAACTTGGACCAAGCTGGCTCCAGCCGAACGAGTTTACATGGCCATTTTGGCTGGCTCGAGCATGCTCAAGCCGTTGGGCTCCGATAAAATGCTGCCTTGTGAACGTAGCAATACTGTTGATTAACCTATGATTAATACACACAATGCATTACTTTCAAACGTTAAAAAAAAAAAAAGTATCAGTGAAGTACAAAATCGTTTCTCAGTCAAGTCACTTTTGAGTACACATTATAATTTATATATATCAAGTATAAATAGGAAAGGATGTTTTTTCTTAACGTATATATTGAATAATTACAACACCACCATTATCTGGACTACTACATTTATTCTTTATATCAGTCTTAGCAGAGAACCACAAAATGCCAGTACCAAGGATTGATTCCGATATTCTGATTAGTCCACCGTCCACCACTGTTCTGTCTCCCGTTGTTCTATGTCAAAAATTAACGCTGTTTCGTTTGTCATTGCACAAAAATAACGACAAATGTGCAACCATATCAAGTCTAAGCAGGTAGTGTGAATAGATCTGGTGTCATGGCCTGGGGTGCGAAAACGAAAGGGGAGCCCCAATGAAGAAGATTACACGAATCAGCTCCCTGCACGAACCTAATTCAGGAAAGTAGTGTCACGTGAGTGTATTGGTCTATTGAAAACTCATTTACTTTAGTAAAAACACATCTAGTTGCGTTTTATGTTTGAGAATATTACTCAAACACCTTTTTAGCTATCGATTTCTTCGTTCGTTATTTTTTCAAAAATCTGCCCACGCTCGCTGCTAGAATCCGCCATACAAAATTTCCAACCGGAATAAACAATTGCCGACCGGCGCTATGCTATTTGTTTGTAATACACACAGGATGTCGGCCACTGGATTGTTATGCACCAGACTAGTAATATTACTAGTCTGGGGTTATGCTATTGTCACGACATGGAAGGAGTACCTTCCATGGTCAAGTTAAGGTAGTGAGAAGGGTTTGACAACGTTTTTGAATAAAGTGTTCTCTGCCAGTTGTTTCATTCATAACCATACTTTAGAATTTATGATTCAAAAGCCTAAATATAGAGGGACAAGTTCGCACTAACTGACAGTTTACACAATTACCACGTGACAACAAAAAATGGATTTACACTGTCTTCCGTTCTGCGCCTGTGAATCGACATTATTCCGAGTTGCGTGTGTAATTTGTGTTCACTTCCTGATAAGGCACGTGTAATTTAAAAGATATGTTCAAATAATTGACATAACAAAAATCAAGATTACTACCACATTTTTATCACTTTCTTTTTTCGCTCGCTTATTTAAAACACCAATCGCTGGCCCAAACACTGATCACTGGTACACGAGTGGTTGAATTTGTTGTTTCAATGATAAAGTTTAAGGATGCAATGAGTAATAGAGTATTAACTACTATTAAATTCCGAACGACAATCTAAGATACTTCGTATCATTCACGAACACAACTTAAACTACGACCTTTTGTTTAACATGCTGAAGGAGCGGAACTATGTTCCGTTTGAATCCAGGACTGCTCTCTCCTTTCATCAATGATTATCGAGACAGTTACTTGATAAAGACAACGCTAACTCCCTAGGGCAGAGAAACAAAGAAAATGTTGATGTGTTTTCCCCAAAATAACGATGCCAAAACCATGTAATAAAATGCGCGTATGCGGGCGTTATTTTCAAAATAAAGCGGAAATTAGTGACAAGTTGGGTAAAATTAATACTGTACACTCGGTCGGTATAAACAGATCCTTCATAGAAATACAACGGTCAATAAATAACATTCTGAAGTATGTCAAAGACAGAAACAAATGCAGCACGTATTTTTTAATGAGCCAAAATAAACAAAACAAAAATTCCACAAACGAAACAAACCCTGTTTGCAATGTTTATTTACACCGCGGCATCTCTTAAACACCTTCTCAAATTATGATTTACGTTGTTAGTTTTACAAACGTTATTCTGTTATTCTGAAATGTGTTGGTCAACATATGAAATAAAAAATCTTTTGTTCAAAGGGCGGTGGTCATTGCGTCCTGTTTGATAGGGGACTCATAGCGACGTATACAACACGCGTAAACATTGCTTCATTACATGAAGTACGAAAACGCGCTGCACAACGACCAGCGCCCTTCAAATGTTTACCTGTATCATACTAATTTCAATGACGTTGGTGTTTTTTAGTTTGGAAAATAACTTTTTAAAAAACGTTATTCCGAAAAGTGATTATACACTAAATATTCATGTAAACAACTATACTGTACGCCAAAATCACGAAATAGATTACTAGTATGTTTTAATACTTTTGTAAAACTAAATGCCGAAATCACGTAATAGACTATGTATTAAATAATTCTGTAAACAACTCTAAGTACCAGTCTTCTCGGTCATTATTATGTACTGTATTATGTAAATTAGATAATGAAAAGTACTTATTTGTGTTGTTGTTTTATTTGCGATGAATAATTAGAATACACTGTATACACATAATTTTAATTGCATGTTTAAGGGTATCTAATATCCTGCCGTTTAGCACCCCACCCCACAGTTTACCCTAATGTGATACCAAGGGAAACATATATTTTTACTGTGGCATTTTACAAAAGTCGAAACTGGGTGCATCATGAACTAGGTACAACACACGCTGCGACAACTGAGTGATCAGCGACATCTTTTTGGGGCAGTGTTCCAATGACTAAACAATTGGCTTTCGAATCTCGCTGGCGCCGATTCGTGGTTGCGTCCACTCTGGACGTGTCTATATTGCATTAGGGGACATAGAATGTTTTTACGTAGTCTGGAATTGCTTTGTTATGCGAGACGTATAAGTAGTCATAGTACAAATGTAAAGTAAACAAAATTATCGAGAGTGATTTTGGACTTGTTAAAAAAATAGCCGAAATGCTGTGACATTGTCTAATTGGGGATGGGAATTGCCAAGCCAGTGTATAAAATAGTGAACACAAATTTTCGTAAATATTACTGACCGCGAATAAAGGCCATCGCGAAGTGTCTTGTATATACGTAATATAAATATTACACTATAGACCGGTATATCTCTCTCGGAGGATGTAGTGGCCCTGAAAAGAGACACTTTGTTTAGATTTTCTTAGTATATAGCGAACTATATTTAAAATCTGCAATGTCGGAAGAAACCTCTAGAAAGTTCTGGCATGCTCATGTTCAGGGCATCCAGAATAGCGAGTTCAGTAAACCGATTAGCAAATACGTCATTTCTTTGCAATTCTCGTTTTAGATGCCGAAAACAAAGCTCGCAGGTATTTAATTGTGGGCTATATGGAGACTGAACAAAAAGGTGACTTGTCTGGCATCGAGCATCTCGCGGTGAACAGGTTCGGTGAAATAACCGTAATGAAAACCACAATTGTCCATCACAACAGCCTTCTCCAATAAACAGCTGACCATCTACTATTTCTTCATTCAGTGCCTCCTCAAAAAATGTTAACAGCTCCACCCCATTGGATAATATTGAAATGGGTCACACCAAGCGGGCTATGCAATAAATTCACGGTAAAATGTATGTTGGATGTGTATATTTGCACTTCCACTGCCGTCAGACCGACTGAAACATGTCCATAGACACGATTGCCCGTCGTGCGCTTCACTCCCGCCATATCAAAAAAATTAACACGGAGAGGGTGAAGTTGAGAAATCATATCGATATAATTCATGATTCTGTCCATGTTATGTTCCGTCAACTGTTCAGAATAGACATAGTTTTTTATATAAGTAGTCTAAATCTCGCTTGAATGTGTGGTATATGGTTCTTGCGTATGGCAGCGTGTTGGGCGTACAAACACCCTCATCCAACAGCGTTCCTTTCACTTCGCTAGCTGATATAGGTGCTTTGTTGGCCTTCAAAAACTCAGAAAATGCCACTACTTCGGAGGTCGCCTTTGTACGTGTTGACCGGTCAACTTTTCCCCAGTCCGGGATGAAAACAAACCCAAAAAACCTAAGTTAAGACCCAAGAAGGGTGGTGTCTTACCTTGACTGTGCTGTCCCCGAAGCAAGAAGCCAATGCTGCTGTGGTGATAGGGTTCGGTGTGCCCGATAAAGCTAGACCCAAGCCGATAAGCTTGAAGTAGGACCGAAACAGTTCGCATGAAGGCGTAGATCGACAGAAGCGAAACCTGGATGCTTCCAGGAAGTGCTAGTGGAACAGACAATCTGCCCGCAAAAATGCCGAGACTGACTTATCACCTATGCGCAGAGGCCCCTGCAGTCGTTCGGGCTGAGTCAGCAAACAAGGCCTGACCCGCTACGACGGGGCCTAACCTGAAGAGACCCTGCTCAATAGATTGGGTGTCTCCTAGGTAGTAGTTGATGAAGACGTTCCGCGTTCTCCAGAAGCCTGCCCTCAGAATGTGTTTGAGGGGGGCACCTGACGCTAGCGCTAGTGAGTTAGCAATCGCACGGACCTCATGTTCTCGTACTTGGTGTCTCTGCAAGGTCTGTGTTGAAGAGGATAGTGTATTACAGACCTCCAGTACAGTCGCAGTAATTCACCTGGAGATGGAAGTCGGGGAAGCCGGCTTATCCTGTTTGTCAGGGCCGTAACACAAAAACATGTGTTTGGTTCCTCGTCTAGAAAACCTTGTACGGTTCTCGTAGCAACTCGGCGCTCGGACCGGGCAGAGAAGCAATTCCTCCTGATCCTCTGGACTGACAATATTTGCCAGCCGGGGCATGACGATCGGTTGAGGATCGTGTCCTGGGATTTGGTTCTTGGCGAGAAACCCGATTCGTGTCTTTAGTACAACTTGATCGTTCTGAGTGGTGGGGGACAAGACCGACCTGTAGCCAACGCTCGCTGCATAGGACAAACCCACTTCGTCAAACAGGTGGACGAAGGAGCCTGCTACCTGGCCAATAGAGGGATGGTATGGATCAATCTCCCTTCCGCTACAGCAATCAGTGTATGCTTGCAGCCTAGAAATGTAGGCCGCGTAGGTGGAATCCTTGTTCGCCCTGGCCAGGACGTTGGCAGCCCGCTCAGATAAGGCTTTCGTATGTGCAGGTCTACTGAGAGCCTCTATGTGTGGAAGTGCGCCGTCTGGTTGGGACGGCAGGTCCGGTAAGTCCGGAAGCACTGCTGGTGCTTTGACTAGCATTTCCAACAGAAGTGGAAACTAGGCCTTGCTGGCCTTGCCACCCATGATAATATGCGGGTGTGCACCTGTCGAAGTTTTCTCCGGTGCCCGGTGAACTAGCGGGAAGGGAGGAAAGGCGTACACAACTAAGTGGGTCCATGGGGCTAGCAAAGCGACCCTGGCCCAGGCTCCTGGAGTCAGCAGGAGTGTTACGTACGTCAGGAGCTTGGCGTTCCGGGGTGCGGCAGAACGGTCCAACCTTGGAGTGTCCCACGGCCGAAACAGCCCTGAGGCTACCCACTGGGGTATCAGTCACTCTGTGTTCTGAAGACAGAGCAGCCTTGAAAGGGCGTCGCCAGACTGTTCCTCACCCCTGGAAGGTGGTGTGCGGTTAGCTCCACATTGTATTCCAGGCACCAAAGGAGGATTTTGCTCCGCTAGGACTGACAACGATGGGGAATGCGTCCCCCCCTCCTTTTTGAAGGAGACCACCGCTGCGTTGCCTGTGCGGAGCAGGACTCTGTGGTCTTGAACCACGGGTAGAAAGCGTGGTAGTGCTAAGTACACTGCTCTCAGTTCGAGCCGGTTGATATGGTAGTCCCGAAACTAATGCGGGGGCCATATCCTTGGGCTTGTTGGCCAAATAGATGCGCTCCCCAACCCTAGGGGGAGGTATCTGTTACCAGAGTCATACCTGCGGCGAGCGGGCCCAAGGGGCTCCCCTGTCCGAAAGTTGGCCAGTGACGACCAACAGGGCAGGGCTTCCTTCACTTGGTCCGAGATCAAAACCCACCTATCTAGTTCCCATAGGAGAGCTCGGCGTTATAACAAGCGTTATACCGGGCGGCTGCGTAGTGCGGCCTGGGGAACGACCCTTCGAACTGAGGTCATCATTTCAATGATCCGTATTAGTTCACGGAGGGACACCGAGGGAACGCTGACTAGGCATTTGGCTAGGCTGTTTAGCACTAAGCAATACGATTGAAATAGCTAAGCCAAGCTTACCTCCGTGTCAAAACACCATGCCCAGGGACACCAACTGCACGTTGGGTCGGGGTGGGACTTGTCGATTTACTAATGAGCCCAACTGGTGAAGTAAATCCTGTGTTAGCCTGACGCGTTTGGCTATTACCCCTTGCCCGGGTTGTTGGTAACCGGAAGTCTGGGTACGGATTGAGGTGTACCGACATCTGGTGAAGCAGCAGCACTACTTGTTTCATCACTCTGGTGAACACGTAGGGCGCTGTGCCTAACCCGAACGGGGGGCACCCGAAATTCGAATACTTGGCCCAGCTGGGCGATTCAAAGGAGATGGCAACTTGCTGAGTGCATCGGTATGTGCATGTAGGCCCCGCTTAAGTCTAGCGGGGCTAGCCAGTCAAAACGGTGGATGGAGAGAAGAACCCTGAATGGTGTCTCCATGTGGAACCGATCGAGGAGCATGTACTGATTCAGTCTGCCTAGGTCCAAAACTGGACGCCTGCCACTTGTAGATTTGGTACTACAAACACATTTGGGTAGAAGCCTGGCCTTAGTTCCGGCTGATGTACCCTGTGTATGGCGTCTTTCCCCAGCAAACTGCTACTTCCTGACTGATTGCTTCTGCCTTGCGGGAGTCCCCTGGCAGTGCCCAACAGGGGGGACACTGACGGGGGAAATGGAGGTTTCAGCGGTATCCCGTAAATGGATGTCACCACCTGGAAAGGTCCAGGGATCGGTCACCCGCCGTCTCCAAACCAGACTACACTGGTGCAATCTGTGTACGACAGGGATATGTGGCCATGTGTTCAGCAGTTGTGACGGGGGGTGCTCCCTTCCCCCGTGAGGTGAGTTCCCCAAGGCTTGAAGTAGTTACTAAGTTGTGACCTGGCCATTTGCCGAACACGTGCCTGTCCCCCCCCCCCCGGTTGCAGAGGTGAGCGTCAAACATGCCCCCCTGCTGTCGGGTAGACGTCCGCCCAGGGAGGGTGAGGAGCCACCACCTGGCTCATGTCTCCCTGGGGGCGTGCCACTACCCTCCCCTCCCATGGAAGGGTATAAGCGCTTGCCTCCTGGCTGACTCGGGCTAGCGGACGACGCCCTAGGGTGTTGAGTTTTCTGTGCTTGGGGTGCCCTCCGTTTGCCCATGGCAGGACCAACTGGC
Organism: Saccoglossus kowalevskii; assembly: GCF_978046115.1. NCBI lineage: Eukaryota > Metazoa > Hemichordata > Enteropneusta > Harrimaniidae > Saccoglossus > Saccoglossus kowalevskii. Next base: position 240,914 of record NC_140655.1, read on the forward strand.
TAGCGAATTCGATCTGAACCCTCTGGTTCATTGCACTCCAAAGCTCCGAGACTGTACCCACCATTCTCTGAACAAAGAGGGTGGAGGATGTCCAGTCTACGTCACTGAGGTGGGGATGTATCCGGGCTCAGCTTGTCGGTGAAAACACGCGTGTCTAAGGCCGTGTCTCATAGCACGGTAGTGGCCCTGGCCAAGAGAGCCAGACGACACTAGGGGGTGTCGCATGTAGATGTGCGGTGGCCCACCAGTAAAAATGTTGCCTGGTCTAGGAGGCTGGTGAGTTCTGCCTCCTAGGTCTCCAGAGTGCTGGTCACACATAATAATGTGCTCAAGCAACTCTGCCCTCAGGGCTGGATGGGTTGTCTTTAATTGGCACCCATGGAACACGGCTATCCCCCTTTGCCCGGTTTGCCAAATTCGTGGTACCAGGGTCTGGGGAAGGAGCCTTGGAATCCGGTTGGGGGCGTTTTGGTCTCATCCCACACTATGGGGTCTGATCCCGAAACTACACAGACCAGGTAGCGTTTGGTCCAGTGGGAAGTGTTGCCTAATGTTATCCCCACCCGGGGGCCTTAAGCATTACATCCTCCGCGGGTGACCAACGTCGCCCATCAACACCGTTTGCGTGCTCTGTGCCCCACTCCGCACTCAGGTGGACAGGGAGAGACTTGCTGACGAGGTTGCTTTGGATCCTGACGCCCGTGATCCCATAAGCGTTGAAGCAACCTTAGGTGGTCGCTTTAGGATCAAGGGGGTATATACATCATATCACTGGGATCGATGATACTCCGCCTCACCCCAAAAGCTAACTGACCGAGTCATACAGATGGAAGACTCTGAGGGACCGACCGGAGTACCGGCTGTATCCGACATGAGCGAACTGCATCTCCTTTCACTTTAAATATGTGAGAGGGAGAGTGTTTGACTGTGTGTTCTCATGACAGGGTCGGTTCCCTCTGGGAACGCCCGTGGGTCAGTAAGAAAGGAATCCAAAACCCACAGCGGGAACCGGACACAAGGAAAAATTTGTTACTGTTGTACCGTTACCGAGTGACGAACCCTAGCTGGCTGAAAGTAGGGGGGTCAACGTGTGCCCTGCCCTGAAAGCCCTGCCCCGAGATTGGAGACTTGGCTGCCAGCACCCCGTTGGCATTCAGTGCCCGAGGATCCAGAGAAGGACCGGTGCAATTAGCCTGAGCCTCGGCCACCCCCCCCCCCGAAATAGTGGGAGAGCCGTGCCTAGGAACGGGGGTTCCCCGGAAGAGACGTGTTTGAATGCAAACATGCTTTCGTGTCTCTTCCTGCTTGCCCACCGAGGGGACACAGTGGAGACAGCTCGCTCCGACTGTGTCTGATCTACCCGGCCTGCCAGGGACGCAATTGCCCCGACAGTCCTTCAACCAAAGCCCTCAACTTGGATGCGGGTTCTATGCTGGTAAATTCTGAATATAATAACCACTGCACGGTCGGCTCGAAACACGAGGAGACCGGAAAGAAAAAGGCAGCGAGCCTTGGAGCTGTCATTACATCGATATATTGCTAAATACATTGAAAATAAAAAGACGACATGCATGAGGGAAAACGAATTACAGTTGTAAAAGGTGCCGCCATGAAAACCAACTGGTTACGTAGTGGCGCCAGATTTTAATTTCTTTGTTGTAAAAAATACTACACACAAAGGGAAAAACGACACGAGGGTAAAAATGACAAGGAAAACTTATCCTACCAGCTACAATGTCGGATGCCGTGCAGCGGCAACAACCCAAGCTATAAATCCGGACAGGAAAAAGCAGGCGATCCAGCAGAGCTCGCTAGATTTCATCTTCACTCGAGGCGGAGAGTAAATCAGAGTGATGGACGGCTACCTGTGGCGCTGCCAGGTGGCCTCGGTCACGTGGGTTCGTGACATAAGGGGTAAAAGAATCTTGAGGTCATGGGGCTTCCCCTGACCAGGATTCTATCTCTCCGTCACCGGCAGAATCGCTGATTAATGCCTACAGTTCAAAATAGTCATTTTGACTGACCAGAATCTATGATGGGTAATTGAACGTAGTGAATTATATGGCAACGTAATGGAATAGTTAAGGTAGAGATGCAGGTTTGAGGGCACTTGGGAGTGAAATTTTTTTTGTTTTGCTTTTTATTATCCAAACAGTCTTGGCTATAGACTGTTAACATTTTGTAGAATTGTGAATAGTGGAACATACTCAAAAAAACGATTTTAAAATATAGATAACAGGTGCAAACATTCTCTCCTTCGAATGCTTAGAAAGATTTAGCAAGGCTGTACATAAATAATAAAAAAGAAACATGGTGAAAACAAGAAATGACGGGATCTCCATAATATGCACTATAGTTAACTTTTAACAAAACGACAATACATTTAAATTTGGAACTGTTACAGCCATTTTAATTATGAGCATTAGCAAACTTCTTACTGAATGAATTGTTATGCAAATTAGCAATTATCTCAGCTTCTTTTCAGTGCACATCCCAGAACTTTGAAAAAAAATAGTTCCTAGACGCTTTGACCCTTTGTTTTGAAATTTTCACAAATGATTGACATTGTGTCTATCTTCAAAGCGCCGTCGGGACATTTTTTTTGGTTGAACAGTGTTACAACAATCGTACAGACAAGTAGCCTGGGTGTTAATTTATGCATAAACTTGAAGTAATGAAATTTGGGCTGCTGCCCTGCAAAATTGACAACTGGTAGACAGTTTTCAAGACGGCGCTTTCTTCATAGTAACCAGATGTACCCATAAGCCAATTTTGACAGGAAACAGAAGCATGGTTTAGGAGCTAATTTTTTTTAAATCACTTTTGACCAAAAAAGCACATTTTTGTGCATATTTCAAACTACAGTGTCCATAAAAGAAAAATAATAACATTTTAAAATTCATACAATAAGCTTTCGGAAAATATATGGTTTTGTGGACAACGGAGGTCATCTTGGTTTCCTAATCAACTAATTAAAATACCTGTCAGGTAAACTGCATCTCTACCATAAATACATTGAAATTGGGGGTGTAATCCTTGATCCGATTTCCAGAACACTTGACTTGTGTGTTCCTCGTAATCAGTGTGACGTCTCCTTTTGGTGTTAGTTTGATCCAAGGGGGTCAAGTAAGATAACGATCTTCAAATGCGCACACCAAAGCAGTCAGCAACTTAGCTGGCAATTTTACTGTTTTGGTCAGGGCATGGTTTTGATGTTCAGAACAATATGGCGATGGCAGAAACAACGTGTTTGAATTATGTGCGGCAATGGGCAATGACCTCCAGAGCTCACGCACTAATATCTAAATAAATTCGCTTAGCTCTGTTTTTTTAGTAAACATGTCGCACGTGAAACGCAGGAGAAATTTTAGTTTAGTTTCATGTTTACTGATCTTTAACTTTTTAGAATAAATGATACCTACCATTGTCAATTCAACCAAGAGGCTCGAATCCGGAAGGCTTGGCTATTTTAAACTTCGTAAATAGCATTCTTTTCAAGCGGCGACTTTATTCAAGTGTAATGAACATGAGCGAAATGTATGGACGAGTCACGATACTTGTACCTTCAAAAGTTACGACTCTTACTCTTGAAATTGGTTATAAATACATGCACAAAGTACAAGCATATACCCTTTTTTTCAATGGCCAAAACGTCATACTTATTGTTATGAAATACTAGTTACTGATACCAACACATATAACAATAGGTGCAAATTTCAGATATTGAAGACCGTTTATTTTACAGAAGAGAATCAAGGACCGAAACGTCCGTCCTGGTCGAAACACTTGGTCGAAACGTTCGTTCACCGGAACGCCCAAACCCAATCTTCAGTCATTTTAAATATGATTACTCAGTAAAGTACTCAGTTTTCTTTTAATGTACCAACCATTGGTTTTGTTTCCTCGGCAGGCCAATTGACACCTCTCACAGCCATCGATGTTGCAAGTGTAAAAACAAATGTCATGAACCTAATTTAGTCAATGCATGGAGGTACCTGTTTATACCTCCATGGTCAATGATAGTTGCGATTACGCAATCTAGCGCTTGATCATGCTGTAGTTAGGCCACCCACAGTCCCTCTACTGTGGGCCACCTAACCTTGGGATTAAAATGCGATGGTCGTCGTGCCGCGTCGTGTTCGATACGAACTCATAGCAACGTACAAAACACATTGTTTGTTTACATGAAATTCAAACATGCACTGAGTGAAGACCACCGCCCTTTCATCAATTGCCTCTTCCAAGCTATGATTTATTCATACTGCCCGAATACTTTGATTCGAGATTGAGTTAAGCCACAGCCATTCCACAAAAGCCTGCATTATTTTACAATGTGAAACCACCTTATTATCGATATCCAACAACATTTATTATCTTGAATATTACATTTAAGCTCAAATAATAAATGTTAATAGTATTAGTGAATGTTAGAACAATCTCAATTATGAATTATAAGTAGGAAGACTGAATAGACATGATGTCACAGTGTCAACAGCTTGTCACGATTACGAGATCTTAAAGCAATGTAATCGTAGAACGATTTTTAGCCCGTGAAAGAGAAGCAACATCACAACAGTTATAAATACGCCTGTTGCTATGTTAGCTGTTGGTTGTTGGCTCACCCGCTTCAAGTTGTCCGAATATAACGCCTCGGGGGATAATTACTACTGAATGCTAAGTGGTGTTGTTTGAAATAATGCTATTTTACAGAGTGGTTTGCATGGAACGAATTGTCGTATGTTTTAAAATTACGTCAATTAGTCCAGGGCCAGAATCCCAGGGCCGACCTGCCATTCACAAAAACACTCCTGTAGATTCGGGTGCTACAGTAACTCATAGGTAGACATCATCTTTATAAAACAAGATCATGAAATTTTCCCTGAAAATTACATGGTCATCAAGTATTGCAATACACTACAAAATATTATAGCATTTTGTTTAAATTGTAATATAAGTGATGATATAGAAAACATTCCCGGTAGACACAATCCGGGTAGAACAAACTCCCAGACAGTACATCGCATGGAGACAATGCCATTTAATGTGAGCTTACCATAATCTGTTAATTGTTAAACCACCTATTTTTTTAGCTATATATTATTTTATATGATTCATAAAGCCCCAATAGGACTATTTGTATTTTAAAATAAAGATTGAAAATGGTGATCTTTTAGATCTACATCAACGTCTCTTGTCAATCTTGTTCTATTGTAATGTGTTGGCAGTAACTTAAAAAGTACTTTATCTAAACACATGTTTGCTGAGATAACGTTCGCCGGGATTATGCTCTGCCGGAATCCAGTATATCTCAAATTCAGGTTAACTTCAAAATATATTTCGTGCTCGTAGGATTAGCGAAGGTGCGGGTTAAACCCACACATTACCCATGGAAGGTCCAAGGCCACTTCACAAAATGTCAAAAGTCGCTAAAGTGTTAATTCCATAGACAAACATACACAATTTACAGAGGGCGCACAACCATTCAATCGTGTAAGCCATGATAAGGAGCTATTTTAGCTTCGCATGAATTGTAAAATTTAACTGGATATAAGATCGGCGAGGGCGCAATAACAGAAGTAATATTATTATTAGTCACTACGAATGCGGATGTAATAAATTATTATATGTCGCTATAATAGCATATTTATGTAATGTCTACTTACAGTCACTACACAAGCACTCCGCCACAATCGAATCATTCAGTATTAGTTCAAACGACACCATTATAAATATATGCAAGTAAATTATAAACGGATTAGTTAGAAATATATTTATATAGTGTTTCGACCTGGCCACGGAAGCAGGTTTATATGAAAAGTGAATGATTTCTACCATGTCAAGCCAGTAGTGCAGCAGTTGAAGGTGCGTAATTTCCGCATATAAAATATAAAACGGGCAGTGTAGTATATAAGTTCTTTAAGTTCAGCCTAAAACGACAGCAAATTTGGAAATTTCAGCTGTTTATACACTGGACGTATCAAACGCACAACTTCTAAATTTACGTCGTTTTAGTTTCGACGGTTACGTGAGGGAAATTCGAACGTTTACACACCCAAATTTAAACAACGGACTTACTGCAAAACACGTTGCTATTCCGGCAAGCGGTTAGAATGGAAATTCGAATTTTCATGCAGTTTATGACATGATGTATAATAAATATATAAAATGTGAACAAAATCAGCCAAAGCATGGCAGAGAAGCCCATTCATTAAAAAAAATGGCCGCCAGTCAGCCATTTTGAATCTGATCTGAAAAATATAATGACCTGCATCAGGAACCCGTGATGTCTAATGTATATACCAAGTTTGAACAAAATCCATTCAACAGTATATTGCTAGGGTTCGTTAGCGCTGAACGAAATCGGTAGCGTCAAGCAAAGGAGGCTCGTTTCGGTCGAAGATACTAACGCTTTTGTGCATAGGGCCCCTTGGTGGTGCGAGCTGGGTCAGCGAACACAGTCTGACCCGTCACCACTGGACCCAACCTGTGGAGACCCTTCTGCAGAGCTTGGAGGTCTCTCAGGTAATAGTTAATGAAGACATTCTGAGATCTTTAGAACTGATGAAGAAGCAGTTAACTTATACGCTTCCACGATCATATCAATCATATCGTTCCTGACGATTCCCTTGCCCACAATGTTAGTGAGGCGAGGGATGACAGTCGGCCTTTAAAATAACTAGCGAGTTCATAAAGGAGGCACATCTGTCACTAAAGCACAGTGCCCCTATCTCTGAGCGCCGCCTACCTGATGCTTGAGCCCAAAAAAAAACCTGTTAACATAGTGAGATACTTCGTGTCTGCTTTATTAATAGGCTCGAAGAGGTGTCGTAACGACGTTAGACCAACGACAAGTCCCAGTCAAGAAGATTAGCTAGCCCCTTGGCGCGTGGCCCCTTCGAGCAGAAAGACTAAAACAGTTGTATCATAATAGAACTCAAAGCCAGTTTCAGTCCAGCAGATTCTGATAAAACTGGGAATAAAACTGACTGATATCCAAGTGTTGTCGATATAGATTTTCCTTGATCAAAAGATATAGGAAACAATCGGTTACCTCGCTAATAGAGAGACTGAGATGATCAATCTCCCTTCCGTCACACTAATCAATGTACGGCCTCCATCTGGATTCGTACAATCGTCTGGTGCCGTTCAACTGTGCCAAAGCGAGGAACATGGACAACTCTGCAGAAAAGACTAGTGCTTGCACGAGTTATTGACAGCCTCCATGCATGAATATGGAATAGCGCGGGGCTCATTGGTAGAGTGCCGTCCGGCTGGGACAACAGATCCGGAAGATCCGGCAACTCTATGGGCAACTCAACTAGAAGTTCCAGCGACATTGGGAGCCAGACCTTCACAGGCCAATTGGGCGCCACACAAGTCAGAAGACAGGTGGGCTTGAGTGATAACACACGAGTGATTGGCAAACAGAACTAACTGGGGCCCGTCCCAGAGATAAAACGGCCGGTTCCCCACCATCTAAGATCTAGGGGTGTTCTCGTTTCCAAGTACCATGCGTCCTTCCGCCAAAAAAGGGCCGTCATCGCTTGGTCCGACGATTGAACCCTGAACGTCAGGTTTCGCATGTGGATCCTGTAGTCCAGTAAGCACTTCTGAATCGGATGAGACCGGAGCTCGGAGACCGGAACCAGACGATAAACAGAAGTCATTGGCCGCATCAGTTCGTGCATCGACATCTGCATCAACCCTGTCTCAGTTGTGTAATAACCAGTCGTCAAGATAGGGTACAGATAGACCGAGGACCAGTGTAGCAGTTGGTTCTCCTGTCTTAGCACACTGGTGAAGACGTACGGTGCCGTGCACAGATCGAAACGAAGGGCGGTAAACTTGTAAACTTTGACGTCTATGGGAATGGCTGCATGAGTGGTGAATGGGAATGTGGAGGTAAGCGTCGCTCAAATCCAGTTACGCCAGCCAATTGCCCGAGTGCACTGACAGAAGTGGTGTTTCCATCTGGAAGCGCTTGATCCACAAACCCGTTCAGCCGACTGAGGTCGAGGACTGGACACCACCCTCCTGAACAAGGAAGATGTGGGAAAGAACCGTGGCAATAAATAGGGGTTCCCCACCCTTTTCTCTAGAAGGCTTGCTACTTCCTGTCAGATCGTCTCCGTCTTGACCTTGTCCCTCAGCAGAAGACCTGAGGGAGGGTGAGGAGTCAGAGGAGGAGGAGACCGAAGAGGAATCTGATAGCCACGCGACACTACTTTGAGTGTCCAGGGATCGGAAACTCTTGTGCGCCAAGCTGGAATGTGCTGCATAAGGCACAATCCTACGGGAAGGAGTGGACGAGGGTTCGGAGCCAGTGCTTCCCGAACTCCAGCCTCCAGTATGGGAGGACGAAGAGAGGGAGACTGAGCCCGAGGACTCCAGGGAGGAAGCCAAGGAGTCGTAATACCATCCATGTCCAGGTAGCCAGCGAAACTGCTCCTGCCAAAAGGGCAGTATGGACTTGTAAGATATCGCACATAGCGACTCTCTGGGCCGCCAGGAACTGGCCCATCTGCCTGAGGATTGAGGTTCATTGCTGAGCACTCAGACGGCGCCCAGGGGAGTGGGCCAGCATACCACCCTGTACAGAGGTACCAACAGTGGAGTCCCCCCCCCTCGCAGAGTCATAAGAAACAATGCCTGGTCAGCTCGAGCCTCAGGGGGTGTGGGGAACACGGAAAAGGACGCGTAAGGCGATCCGTTCCGAGTAGAGGCCCCCTTCTATAAAAGAGGTGGATGCTCCCTTTCCCACTGATGTGAATTGTCCCCTCACTGACCCTCTAAAAGAGAGATCACTGGGTGAATGAGACACATCTGACCCTAGCCCTGGTGGTGTAGGTACAGGCAATATCTCACCCCCGACTTAACCATGCCCTACTGTGTCCTACCCTGAGACTGCAGAAGGGAGTTGACTTTTGAAGCCAGACTACGCATCCAGACTGTCCAAGCCAACTGTTCACCCTGGGAGAGCTTCTTCTTTTTTTTTTTTTTGCCACCTTGACTAGTACCGGTAAAGTCCCGGTGGATTGAACCGGTTCAGTCTCTAAAGGCTGTGCTGATTCCGCTTGGGACTCGGTGTCGATGTAAGCACCCCAGAGGGAACACGCTGTTTATCAATGTCAGTCGCCGTGGTGACTGGAAACTCCGATTTCCAGCAAAAGCAGTTGACCGATCTTTGCTAGCATTGGTAATATCCGGTGGGGAAGCTAACTCCACATTGGGAGAATTTAGATCCACCGCCGGTGTTCCTGCGCTATCGACCGACAACTCCGTTACCTCAACGGTAAACTGTCCTGACGGTCTTCTCTCAATCGTCAACTCCGCTACCTCAAGCAGGGAGTCAGATTGTGAAAACTCTCCCACACTCTCGGATGTTGACCGGAGACGAGCCTTGAGGTGACTACCAAGCGAAAGGAAAGATTTCTCACTCATAGAATCAGACATACCAGCGTTAGCGGCAGTAAGGGATTTACCTTTCTTTTCGCGACCTTTACCAGCTTTATATTGCTTGCCTTAGCTTTCCACCCTGCCTCGCATCTAGCCACATTTTAGGGTCCATAAATTGCGCAGGCCCTTCTAAACAGGACAACACATATGAGGGTCCCAATCGGGCATCCGCTTGAAGCAGGATGAGCATGTCTTACGTCCCGTCTGTGGTCGGACATACTTCTTCTTTTTTTTGTGACTCGGGCATAATAGCGTCTGCAAAAATTATGAAAAAAGTGAAATCATGAAAAATACGAGTAAATTCACCGCGCCAGAATTTAGAATCTAGTGAAAATAAACTGAGCCGGCGATTCAACTAAAAACAGGTAAAAAGGGGGGCCCGTAATAATGGAAAGCCTTTACCGTAATGGAGTCGATCACCACACTAGAAACTCTAGATAATCTAGATAATCTTAGTCAGTAACTGTAACCTGCCTCTTGTCATGCTTGTAGTAGCGGAGCGTAAAAATATAGCTGCTCGTTGTAAGCGGAAACAAGAGAAAATGTCAGATCAGGCCTCTTACGCGTGATCACCCTGCGGGGTGACCCCTTAGGAGAGGCCCTTTTTCTATACTTAATGCTACCCTAAGGTGTTCTTTGTGAACAGGGCATATTTCCTAATAGTTTCCGACCGGGGCTGTAATCTGTAGTTAAGCCTACGAGTAATAAATGGAATTTATTATTTCCACAGACTTTCTGGTAGGTGATGCAGTAAACTGATGTGTATAATATGCATAATATTATGTATGATGTATGTGTGAAGTTTGAATGTAATTGGTCCAGGCATGTCTAAGGGACTAAAAAAAAAAACTGGCAAACTAAAACAAATGCTTATAAGTATGCTTAATAATGTAGCAATATAAAACAATCAGCAAAATTAATTACAAACAAGACATAACGTGTCATGTCATAGCCCCCACTCAGAAAAAATGTAAACACTTGTATTGAATTGGGTTTGTGTCAGAGTGAATTAATTCATTGTGAGCTGTACTAACATTCCGTCATTAATTGTTCAGAATTGATGTGGAACAATTTTAGCGGGAATGGGGTAAAGAAATATTCATTTGGCTTTTCTGAGACAATTTGTAACTTGTTAAACATATAATGCGATGTGCACTTGTAAACAATTATTACCAGTCCCTGTACCAACTTTGAATGAAATTGGATGACACATATCTGAGAAAAAACTTGTTTTTTTAAGATTTTTGAAGAAAACAATTGCCTCCAAGCCGTAAAGATTTATTCAATCGAACAAGTCGTGAATGACACTGCCTTCACTTGTTGTCATTTGAAAGTTGCAACATATAATTTGTTTGTTTTTTGGCATGGACATAAATTGGCAAACATGATTTTTATGGCATTTTCATCCTGGTCCCAGCAAGAACACTAGAGAGCAACAAACAAGTACAGGTAAAATGACATGCAAGTATGCAAATCAGATCTGCAAATATGTTGAAGAGTCAGTGTTGTGTCTGGATAAACTTCCTTGTACAACTGTATTCCTAATACAAGGACACTGTCAATCATTAAATTGAACTTTTATGTACAGAGAAACACATATTTATGTCTTAGTTGACAGCACTTCTCAAAGAAAAAAAAAAAAAGACGACCTGCAAAACTTTATACAATTTTCAGACATGCAGCGAATAGTATGCTTTTGTAATATATGCAGTTCCAGTGGCTCTGCACCTGGAAAAAAAACAAAGAAGCATATAGTCAAAAAAAAAGCAGAGGTTGTAGCATATGTGCTCCCATTAGCTGTTAAATTTAATTAAAAAAGATATTTGTGTACAGTCTTTTCAGTACGAAAACATATTACTTAATATATTTAAACCAGCAAGAAAGAAATTGTAGTTTACACTGTGCAATTAGGAATATAAATGGACAACAATTGATGCATGTGTAGTAACATACTGTTTGAAAGGCTGCAAGATGTAATGAAATAGCAAACTAATCACTACTAGAGTCAGACTGGCTGGGAAACTACACAATACATACAAAAATGTATGCAAATGATATATGAGCAGCTCCACCAAATATAAAAATAATTTTTTCCATAGTTATGTGAATGTGATTTTCCAGTCCTTAGCAATAGTAGTTAGAGTATTGTATTGTACTGTATCGTACAAGTTTATTGTGATTCTATATGTGTTTGTACCAGTAATATTATTTAGCTTTATTTAGCATTCTGTTTAGTTGGTTAACTTTACTGTATTTTAATGTAGCTTATTTTATTTTTATACGACCATAGAACAACTCACTGTAGTTTGTTTTAATGTTGAATAAATATTATTATTAAAACAAGCAGCCTCTTGGCTGAGATAGCTCAGCTGTTAGCAATGCACATTTCAATTAAAGAACAGAAGATATCATTAGAAAATGAACAATATGCATAGTATCAATGCAATGGGACTTGCTGTTTTCAACAAGAATTCAAAAATATCATTTTTCACCATTAAATGATTGTGGTTTTTAACAAGAAGAAAATATCACTTTTTACCAAAAATGACAAAAATATTCACCAAAATTAGAGAATTGACGATATCATTACAAAATGAACAAATTTGAGAGTGGTCCACATGTAGTACCTATATATGTAATATCAAAGCAATTGGACTTGCGGTTTTTAACAAGAAGTTGAAAATATCACTTTTTACCAAAAATGACAAAAATATTCACCAAAATTAGAGAATTAAAGATATCATTACAAAATGAACAAATCTAAGAAAGGTCCACATGTAGTACCTATATATGTAATATTAAAGCAATTGGACTTGCGGTTTTTAACAAGAAGTTGAAAATATCACTTTTAACCAAAAATGACAAAAATATTCACCAAAATTAGAGAATTAAAGATATCATTACAAAATGAACAAATCTGAGAAAGGTCCACATGTAGTACCTATATATGTAATATCAAAGCAATTGGACTTGCGGTTTTTAACAAGAAGTCGAAAATATCACTTTTTACCAAAAATGACAAAAATATTCACCAAAATTGAAGATATGATCATGAAATGAACAAATCTGAGAGAGGTCTACCCAAGGTACATATACACCAAGTATCAAAGCATTCAGGCTTGTAGTTTTCAAGAAGAAGACGAAAAAGTAAAACATTGACACGGACGCCGGACAATCACTCATATGATAAGCTCCGCTCGACAAAGTCGACAGCGGAGCTAATCAGTCACTGTACAATGGTGACGTATTGCGCGAAATTGTTGCAAGGACATTACTTTTCTCGATTTGCGTGCCGTCGTGCGTCGATAAAAAATGCATGGAATGGTCGGCAGTATCAATCAAGTTCGTCTAGTGTGACCTTCGTGGCTGGCGAAAAGCAAGATGCCGTATAATCTTTTAAACAGGCGTCAATGAGGAGTGAAAGGCCTTAATTTGGTTCTACAATGGGCGTCATGAAATATTGGAAAATTATAGTCAATCAAAAAAACTGTTCAGATGACAACAAAAAATACTCACTATTAATATTTTATATGCATTATTTTTTTAATTTTGTTGGTAACGAAAAGTATAAAGTATAAGTTCAAAATAAAAACAAACCATTGCTTAGTAGCAAATGATTACAGTACGGTAGCTTACTTGTTTTCGAAGTGTTGCAATTGTTGATTAGTACTCAGTAGTGATTATATTAACGTACAAAAAATAAATTCGTTGAATTGTTATGAAATGCAAGTAAAATTCAACTTAGTTTTATCGTAAGTGAATGATTTCGGTTACATGTAAATGCTTGATGCGATGCGATATCCGCCATGTTATCCATGCACATGAGAGTTTATTGACCAGATAGGTCAAGTTGCTAATCAACCAATCAAAATGCTGGATGGTGCCCATGCGCTCAAATTACCATAAATCATTTAAATATGTTCATGACAGTTCAGCAACCTCATGGTGAAATAACACAGAAGAGATTTACCCATGTTTTAGTGCGATCTGTTGGCTTTGTTTTTCATGGGAATAAGACATGATTTTTTTGTAAATCAAGATTTTTTTTTAATCGGCCCGATTTAGAAAAATAAATGCAGAATGTACCGAAGAATGTCTAAAATAAAAATGTACCGGAGAAAAAAAAATAAACATACCGGTACGTTTATTTGGGACATGAGAGTAGCGTTGTGGGCAAGCTCTCCAAGTAGCGTCAATTTTCAACTTCGGCTATGGCGTGATAAGTTGATTAATATGTAAATAAACCAACACTTTCAATGAGTACATGCCGACCCAAATAAATTTGTTTATGACTCTTTATGAACAGCGAGGACGCATCTCATAGAACAATAGCTGTGGAAATCATAAACAAATGTAAATGTTGCGGAAATCAAACATGGCGATAATGATTTTGAGCGAGGCAGAGTTTGGCAAGCGTCTCAGAGCAGCATTGCGCTGACACCACCACAACGTTTGAATCTCGGTGAGAGCACTGCAAACCTCTTATATCACGAGGTAAACTTTCAATTTACACAATACATAATCAGTTCCTACAACCATAATAGAAAGGCAGTTTTTCTGGCAAAGCTCTCGCCAGGTTAGCAAGAGTTTCTCACGATCACCAAACCCGAAACACAAACGATAATACAAAGTGTATAAATACCATAATAAGAACAGTTTCTTACCTTTGAAATTGACGAGACACAATTTTGTCCAAATAAGCGTTGTGCAAATAAAGATTCCGGGATACAATATCCTCCCAAAAATGACTGTGATTTCTACCAAGATGAGAACTGCGCATGCGTCATCAAAACTCGGATTAAACTCAGGTAATTTCGGGAAAAGTCAGATTATCCAGCAATTGTGAAGGAAAAATGTTAAAAATCAAAGAAAAACACAGTGAAACTTTGAAAAATCGAAAAAATATCTTGATGTTCCTAATAACACCACCAATTCCTGTCTCTGTACCAACTCTGAACTGAATTGGATCACACATGTGTGAGAAAAAGCTGGTAACATGAATGTGCACACACGGAAGCACAGACACGATCCAAATTAATACCTTCTGCCCGGATTGCAGATCCGGCAGGGGCTAATAAACAGAGAAATATATCACCTGATAACTTTGGGTACACATGTGATGTTACCAATTTTGGATGTAAATGGAGACGCTACAGAGGCTTCAGCTTCTGAAAGTGAAATTCCAGCATGTGCAGTCTTCAAAGCTCCACAATCATTGGCTCCATCACCACACATACCAACAGAATAATCTAATTCTTGTAGGTTTTCAACTAACTGAGATTTCTGATCAGGTGACATACGAGCAAACACAGTTCCTCGTACTGCGATCTGCAAAAAAAAGGGGGAGTTCCAGAGTCTTAGTATTTTCACATGTAAAAATATAAGTTCACAATTCCAGATAAGATGATTCGAAAAATAAATCAAAACAAGTCATTAATGGTAATTGTTTCCCCTTGTATACATTAGATCCCGTTCTGGGTAATTAGAGAACCCTAGTTATTGTTGAACACATTTAATTAAGTCGCAACAAGGAAATTTGAAAAACGATCTATTAATTCATAATATTATCTAATAGTTACTACGCTACAACATGTACATGTGTTCAACATACACATCACCAGGAAGCTTAAATACAGGCAAATGTGGCAGTGAATGTGCCATACCATTGGTTTAGATGAAGTCAAAACACCAGTGTATTGTTACAACCAATATGGCTAGTTTTGTTCTACTAAAGACTTTGCAATGTACTGATTCTGTCAGCTCAGTTCTAGGATAGAACCTCTTCCCGTCTTTCTTGTGCACTAAAAATATGGGGGAATAACCAGATCTTTCAGCAGAGTCATTGACACAGATTACGTTGTCAATGGGAGCTTCCTTATAAACTTGATTCTGCAGCATTGTTTAACTGCTGATAGGACCCATAGATACACTTTGATAGTATCTGAAAAAAGCCATGAGGCATGATGCCACAAGAAGCTAGGAACTGAAAATCAACCAGATCACTAAATCCCAGCCCCCTAAAAACACATCTAACAAAACTTTGTGTATTGTCATTGTTTGAGTGGCCCCGTCCCCTACTAAATCCACTTTCACATCCACGTCCTCTCTGTATAGATGCAACTCCTAATCATGGCATCACACTTGGCTAGTAGAAAAATTGTGCACCCAGCAATGACATTCTGTGTTAAATCAGATGTTACAACATGAAGGCCTTGTACCTGGCAATCAGAAGATTCTTGTAATCCTCTATCCTGGTTTGCTTTTGAGTCAGCAGTATCAATAACCAAGCAAAATAAACAGCAATACGACCACTGTATCATCCTATTTCCTGACCTGTGAATGCCTTTTAAAGGCCTTAATGATAGTAGGTGACCAGGTAAGTGATCCCATATGCTGTTCAGCATTCCCTGCCACCTGCTCATCATGAGCTGATGGTGGTGGAATAGGGGTATCACTTCATTTTGATCTGGGAATAATGAAAACTTCACATACTGTCTTCATCACTAGAAACAGCGTCCGAATTATTTTCGGAAATTCCGTCACATTTCGGAAAGTTTTAATTTTCAAAACTTTTGAATATTTATTTGTGCTTTTAGGTTAGTGAGGAGGTTATAATAATTTTTCATTTCACTTTAACTCTGTTTTTTACACCCCTCAGACCCCTTTGAAAAGTCACTTCTGGCCATTATAATGGCCACTATTTTCTTAATGGCCAGAATATTGACCAGAATTTTTTAAGTGGCCAAAATATTTACCAGTGTTTTTAAAATGGTGGTTTTAATGACCCATGTTTTTTATACTGGTCAGAATAATTACAATTGCTTTTTGAATGATGGAGTTGATGAACATTTTTTTTTATGGGCAGTATAATGGTCATTTTATTTTTCATTACATACATAAAATGACCAGTATTTTTGTTCATGTCACTAATATAATGGCCCAGAAAAAAAGCCTGCTACCTCGTGTGAGTAAATTAATATACGTGTAGGAATTTATTTTTCCAAGTTTCACTGGCGCTTGCAAGTACACTTAAATGAAATTTCGCGAATATTGCTTCGATCCCAGTGAAATTTCATAGTAACACTGATGCCAGTGACTGCAGGTGGACTACATAACCTGCAGAGTATTTAGATGGTGTTGAATCATAGGACGATTGCAGTACTGCAACTGGCACATCAAGGTATGAATTTGTAATTATTTTACCATTTTACAATGAATTCAATACAATATTAGATACTTTTGTTGTTGTTTATGTAGCAGGATAGTCTTTTGGGGCTTTCGTTTTTGTTCAGTCATGGCACAATGGAGGTATGTAAATGTGTCGAAATGGACATTTTAGTGCTAGTAGCACTAATCCGAAAAACTACTAGATCTAGTGCGAAAACGGCACTAGATCTAGTGCTAAATGTACATAGCGCGAGTGGCATTGATATTGCGTTGTCAACGTCGTCAAGATATCCCCTAATTCTCTGAAAATAAATTAATATTTACGTAAAATTGTTGTATCTTTCATTCATTGGAAATGTGCTACAGTGGGAAAATTAAGAATGTCATTGTGCACGTTTGTCGTAATAGACCTTTGGAACAACGCGATCGGCTGGGAAACTAGCTGAAACGGTGAAACTGCAGGTCGAACTTCGAAATTTTTACAAATTGTGAATAGATATACTGTATGAAATGGTATTGTGTGGAAGTTTGTGTTTTCAACTTTGGCGAATGGAAACTTTATGTAAATGGTGGGTTTTGATTGATTTTTTTTTTAAATCGCTGATGTGCCGTTTTATTTCTGGTCGGCGCCACACTTAATGAAAATAGATCTTCGAAAATGAAATTATGATGCCATATGTGAACTAAATAAAAAATTAGTATACTCCTAGTCTAAGTCCCGGGTCCCTGTAAAGCTCGGTGGATGTTGTGTGTACTGCGACCTGTGAATGGGCATATACATATTCACGCAATCCTGTTGTTACATTGTATCATGGAGGAACATCGCCGATTTTTTGATTTTTTAACGTGACCATATTATATATGTCCAGACACTTTCTCTGCAATAATATTTTTTTGGAGCCCTTAGGATTTTTTGTTGTAGACTCTCGAAATCTTGTTTTTGTTACAGTTGCTAACAATTAAAACATGTAAAGTAACAAGTTCGTCTGTTGAATTTCCGGTTGTGAAATACGTATTTTAACTCTTCACAGCTAAACAAACCCAGTGTATGGTCGCGTTAAAAAAATGGGACCAGGGCGATTTTTCGGCAGTTTTTAAATTTATTTTTTAAAATATTTTGGCGTAATTTATCGGACATTGCAATTGTTCCTGACGCCTAAATCAGTCTATTTAAAGGGGAACCGCTCAATCCCATGGATTGCACCAAAGAATCATGGGACACTATTGTTTATGTTGTTTACAATGTTAATCGATCTTTTGTTATATATTGTTATTTTAATCCAGAGTTAGCAGGACCAGCGCAATACAAACGTGACCTTGATAATAGGATTGTGGTGTTCAAATAACAGAAGCTGACATTTTTGGACTAACATTATGTAATTGAAACACAAAATATAAGTATTAGAGGGATTACAAAAGAGGATATAGTTAATATGGGCAGATGATTTACTGGAGCTGTTGGTAAATTTATGTAATTGATTTTGCTGTGACAATGTATACATGTATGAACAATTATGTGAATATGGTGTTGTGTGTTATAGGAAGTAGGTGATGTCTTAAGTCTTTTGGTTATGTCATTTGAATCAAGAGGGGGAGGTTAAAGTAGTTGATCGGAAAGAATGATTATATTTGTTCTTTGGCAGTGAACGGCTTATTTGTACTTGACTGTAACCCACCCACCACTCGATTGTAATTTGGCCAGCTGCTATTAGACATCACTCAGCATGACTAGTTGGAAGACAACCATGTAAAATTAGTGTGAATAGAATAAACGTCTGTAATGAACAAGGAAAAAATAAAGTTTTTATTTTTTATCTTAACCATCAATATACAACAATTTACAAACAAATTCGAGTAAGAATAAAGTAAAAAGTTGAACCAATAGGAGATACAGGTGGTGGTTGAATGATCTCGCCTGGAAGAAAATAAAAAAAACAAGTAGTAAAGATTATATATTGTAATGAATGATTTGATTAAGGTGTTGAGTAGAGGAATGTTCAATAGGAAGAACATTGTTGAAATGCTTTGGAAATGATTGGACTTTCCATAAATTAAATCTTGAGGCACATTGTAAATAACTAGTGAGAGGATGCTGAAAGCACTACCGTGCATTCAAGCATCCTCTCAATGAAAACACAGGTTATGCACATTTACATTATAATGAGGTAAATTACTGTTGTAAACGGAGTGTCATGATTAAATCTGGTATGATGTGCATGGAACGACTCATGGTGAAAAAGCAGATAAGTGTCGACGGAAGACCCAAATGATAGGTATCACCACCGACCAATTTGGTATTAGTCATAATGCCGAAAATACTATATCTTGTTGTTTTCAATAAGTATATGTGCAGCAACAATAAACTGTACAAAACCAGTAGTTAACTGTTTACAACATAGTACAAGACAGTATTATAGACCCATATCATGCAAAGTTACAGGGTGTTGTACAAATATACCCCCTTACTTTTAGGCTATTGTACGGCAACCGAGGTGGCTCACAACATGGCGTTTTATAAAAACCATATTTACAATTCATTTACATTTTAAAAACTCATTTATATTTTATATAATCCTTTTTAAACACCATTTTGGAATCGATTTTTAAACCCACTTTCGTTTCTGGGTTCTGTTTTTATTTTAAAAACCAGTTGTTTAAATCCATTTTCATTTTTGAAATCCGTTTTCTTTCTTAAAATCCATTTTCGTTTTATAATCTGTTTTCATTATTAAAATCCATTTTTGTTTTCATATTTCATTTTAAAAATCCATTTCCGTTTTCAAATTTCATTTTCATTTTTAAAATCAATTTTCATTTTTTAAATTCATTTTCGGTTTTCAAATTTCATTTTCATTTTAAAAATCCATTTTCGTTTTCAAAATCCATTTTCATTTTCACTTTTTGACCTGTGACCTGGCCCTCTGACCTCATACCACATGACTAGGAATTGTAACTCGGTGACGTTTTCATGGTAAGGCTTATTTACGTTATTTCTTCTTCAGACTATAACCTATTTGGCCGTGGTTCCACGGCGTTTTTGGATGCATAGAGGGTTCTTAGCTTCATCTGTCGGCTTATGCCGTGACGTGGAATGCCTGTACATACACAGATGGCGCTGCCTTATGTACCTACAGTACCTTATCCGGTATGATAACACAGCAGACCCACAGCTATAACTTGTTCTAATCTGAGTACTAGTATCAACGTTACAGCTAATAAAATGAGAGCTCGAAGGTTGATTAGAATAAGTTATAACCGTGGTTTTGCTGCTTTCTTGTTCCGAGTAGGGTATTGTCGGTAAACAAGGCAACGTCGTCGGTGGACAAGACTGACCACAAATGCATTTGACGCCAAAGTGTAAGCCGACCAAATTAGCCAAGAACCCTTGAAAGATCAAAATCGCCGCGGAACCACAGCTAAAGTTATAGCCTGGAGAAGAACTTACGTAAAGAAGTCTTACAATGGAAACATCACTGGTGAAAATAAAAAAAAAAACTATCAGGTCAAGTTGAAATGATATACAGTATGAAAACCGGGGTACAAAACACAAATCGAATATCGAATCGAAATGAGAATTTTTGTAAAAACAATTACCGGTTGAAGTTAATGCGATAGACGGGGAAACAACAGCGATTTTTATGTAAAATTTGCTTCAACGTGAAAAATACGTATATACCTATACTTCAAATGTCAACAAAAACGTGAAAATAGATTTTAAAAATAAAAACGGATTGGTAAAAACATAAACGGATAAAAAAAATAGATTTTAAAAAAGAAAATGGATTTTGAAAATGAAAATGGATTTTAAAAATGAAAACTGATTTTAAAAATGAAAATGGATTTTAAAAATGAAAACTGATTTTAAAAATGAAAATGGATTTTGAAAACGAAAATGGATTTAAAAAATAAAAATGGATTTTGAAATCAAAAATGGATTTTGAAAATGAAAACGGATTTTGAAAATGAAAACGGATTTTAAAAACAGAAAATGGATTTCCTAAAAACGAAAATAAATTTTGAAAATTAAAACAGATTTTAAAAATGGATTTAAAAAAAGAAAATGGATTTAAACAATTGTTTTTTTTTTAAATGAAAACAGATACCATAAACAAAAATCGATTTTCAGAACCGAAAATGGTTATTAAAAATGAATTATAAAATAAAAATGAATTGTAAAAATGGTTTTATAAAATGCTATGTTGTGAGCCACCTCGGTTGCCGTACTATTGTATGTTCATCCAACTGTCCATTCAGAATGAATAAGAAATAAAGGAGGTGCAAAGAGACTATATGGAATGTAATTGTACTTCATAGAGTTATCAATGATGATATCAATTCCATCAGACTGATAGAACCGGTAAAAGTAATGAATTTATCGCATGGCAATGGTAATAGAATGTAAATGCATGGACCTGTTTATACAGAATCCCAGTTCATCCCTCATTATTTATGTGGATCATGTTAAAAAGATCTCAAACCATTATGAGGCCAATGAAAAACAAATTTGGTGTTTCCAGTATTAGAGTAAAAACTATTGGGTAGTTAGGCAGGGATTTTATTATTTTAGATTTATTTTTTCCCCAACATGTTCAGTCTATATCAAATACAATCATTTTAAACAATTTTTTTTTACATGATGATATTACTATCAAATTTTGTTTATTTTATAAAAAGGTAACTCATTTCCATAAAAATAAAATTAATAACAAATGACAACGCATGTCATTGTTTAAGGTTGAGGTGAGTGGCATGAACTGTTGATCGGTGGCACCATTTCAAAAATGGCAGCTGGCAACAGAAAAACCTTCACTGATGTACATGTGTATGTAGTGAGCACAAGGAATTGGCCCCTATCAGTTTCTGCCTAATAAATGACATTTATGTACATTCCTGTTGTGGCCATTTACCTACAATAGCAACATCACAAGCATGATAAAAGCCCCCTGATTTACACATTGCACCTCTTGCTGTTTCTTGCATGTGACAAAAATCCGCCTAAATCACAAGAAACTTGTAGTGAGCCAAACAATGATCATGAAAAAGTAAGAATGAATACAGCCAGCCATGCCAATGTGGTGAATCAAATGCAATTTCTTGCAAGACTTTCTGCTCAATATTATACAGTGTTTGGCAGCCTATGCCGAATAATCAATGGTGTGGTCACAAATGATCATGAAGATTAATCATGATCACATACTTCATATACATTATAACATTACATTAATGGGCAAAGACTATAAATCATATCCATGCCCCTAGACATGGCTACATCCGAGGTCATCATTTTGCCAATGCCATTCTTGCATATCATTATTGCTGGTTGCATAGACTAGACTATTAATGTACAAGTATTTACACATATCGGCCTTAATTGGTTTTAGATGCTATTTTATTGAGATGCCTCGCGACAACTGTGGCCGTGAAGGACCGGTAGGTTAGGTAATTGTTACTAGTCGCACCGTGCACACACATCATATAAGTTCACAGGCCATAGGCCTAGTAAATCGCTGTCATCATTTATATACGATGCAATATTTATTTTTGGTCATTAGTTTCTCTGATTCATGACATCATGTGCCAATAAATCCTGAAAATTGGCTTTGCTAAGCGATGAGTCGTTTAGTACAAAACACTGAATGATCATAGCAATGGTGTGCAGAGTTTTAGAGGTAAAGCAATTGTTAAGAATATATTAAAATTTGTGGAAAAGGGCAAAGGCTCTTACCTTAGTACAATGTCTGTACTACGTCCTGGGCTGGCTGGCAAAATAATCACGTCATCGAAAGATGCGTGTACGTGTACTGTAGACAATTTCCATGACGCTGCATTGCATGCGTAGAGTCAACGTCACGATTTCTGCGTATCAATTTTTCTCCGCTTTTTTCAACAAATAATTCACTTTTTTCTCTTGGGAAAACGTCGTCAATCTTATTTTATTAGCTTGAACTTTGTCATGACAGCGCAAATTATACCCAAATAAACGTCTTTGGATGATTTCTGGCACCCAAAATTGATTCTCGACTCAGTCCTAATTACGCGTTTAGGAATGACCTGGTGATCCAAAATTGACCTGGAATGAAAATACTGCCGCCTACGGCGGGTCCCGGGATCATTGCGTCCAGAAAATAAATTTGTTGTGAGATTAGGCTTAACTGGAAGGTGCCCCTTTAAGGTAGCAGGATAGTTTTTTTGCATGAAAAATGTAAACACCTATATTCAAGAGCGTGTTTATTGTGACTAGCGTTAGCTTCGTTTGGACAAAGAGCTGTTATCACTGTAAACAATGTTAAATTATTCTTCTTATGCTAAGTTCATCTTTGAAAACAACTATTTTTTTTATTTAAAAAAAAATCATGCCATTTCCCCATCAAAATCCAAGCCAAAAAAGCGTACTACACCACCGGCAAATCTTTTCCGCGTTGCGTTCAATAACATGAACATATTTAAATGAGCTATGGTGATTTGAACGCGTTGGCATCATACAGCATTTTGATTGGTTAATTAGCGATTTGACCTATTAGCTGAACTCATGCAAGAAAAACATGGCGGATACCCTACCGCATCGAGCGTTTGTATGCGATCGGAATCATTTGCTTACGATGAAACTAAGATGAATTTTATTTGAATTTCATAACAATCAACGAATTTATTTTTTGACATTTCAGGTGGTCTATTTTTTAATTCAGCAAGAATTATTAATTATTGTTAATTCTGCAATAGTTTCTTTCGTCTTGGGTGGCCCACCTGACGGCATAGAAAGTCTGTGTAGTTGAACAATGATATTTGATAATTATTTTTTGAAATTTTGAACCCCAAATAAGCGCCCACCAGCTGTGAAAACTACGCCCATTTCGACACATTTACATACATGCACACTGTAAGTAATGCTTCATTATTATTTATAATTGTCAACAAGCTCAAGTAGGTGTTAATGAGGATTAGCTCCTATGTTTGTTAATACGAGAAAAGTATAAACAAAGGTTATTTCCAACTCCTGAAATCTGCAAAAAACATCAACGTAAATTTGTTTCCATTCATGGCAATGTTTTCAAATTATTTTAATAAAATAATTTAACTGACTTGCAAAATATTTTTTTTTTTTAAATTTTCGAAGATTATGTATATTGTTTTTTTTTCTCTTCAGACAATACCAGCAATAGTGTACTGTACACTGGGAAATCTAATTTAGTAACCATGTATGAACTATATATATTATGATCATAACATCAAATACCATACAGAATCCCTTTTTCCTGTAAACTAGTATGTAATGTATGCGCCTAAGATAGGAATAAATAGAAGACACTTATTCCTAGCATTCACGTAGAGCTCTTTAGCAAAAGCTAAGAGGTCCAATACCTTAGCCTGTGCTAAAATAATGTGCATGAACACAGGCTAAGAAATACTAGGTACAGAGTAAATCTGGTCGGTCTAAAGCCTTAGCACAGGCAAAACAAAACATGCATGAACGCTTAGCTCAGCAAAAAAAAAACATTGTATTTAATGTTCATTTAGGAGATTTACTACTATATTCATAACTTTTTATTTCGGTGTGCCATTTCCTGCATGACAATCAATGTTAACACATATTATCATGGGAGGTACTAACGGAAGGAGCCACGACGCCAATCAAGTGGCCACTTGAGCCTCTTAACTGGCTTATTTCCTTTTGTCTCAACCCAAATTAATCCTGATAAAGCCATTGTCTAGCTCATCTTTGATGTCCATGATAGTTTGCGATTGTTTACACAGGTAATGAGTTAGCGGAGTATGATACAACCCTGCCATTTTTTTAATGTGACTATAAAATATATGCGCATTATGAAACTACGGTCATCACACATGCGCACTGGGTTTGTTTAGGTGTAAAAGGTCAAAATACGTATTTCACAACCGGAAATTGGAACATTCCAGCTTATATCTGCACCCCCCCCCCCCCCCTGTTGATGAGGTCGGATTTCCAGCACTGTATGATGGGGAAAATACCCCGGAATTCCAACTGTATATGGAGAAACAGAATCTGGAAATCCAGACGTGTATGGAATTTTTTTTCCTGGAAATCTAGGCAGTTATGGCTACTAAATTAAATGTGGCCTAGTTTATCTCGCCACATACTGGTTGATGAGGTTGGACTTCCAACACTGTATGACTAAAAAAACTTGGAATTCTGATTGTATATGGTAACACACTTTGGCCAGTATGAAATATTTATTACTGAAATTAGATAAGGATGGCCACTCAACAGAATGGGTCTAATAATTATCTTTACATAGCAGTTGATGAGGTTAGATTTCCAACATTGTATGGCAAAAAGGCAAGCTATGGCAGTATTTAAGCTATATCTTTGAACTCAAGTTTAGCTGCCACTATATCAAATGGGAATCTGTTTTTAAGTTTAAACTTAGGAAAAAGATGAAGGAAAAGATGATTGAATCTCTCTGACAGGTATATTTTTTAATCCACCAATTTGTTACATGTATCATGAAATAAATTGCAAACTATCTCCTACAGGAGCCACAGGGTAGCCACACATCAAATACTCCATGGTTATCGTAACTGTTGTAAAACACATAAATGATACTACATTGTATTTGATGAAATATTTGTAACTAGTTAACACACTTAATTTGTGGCAGGCATGGGTAATAATATACACCGCCTTTTGGTTTAAGAGTGGTATATGAAATAGTCTGAGCATATAATATTAATATCATTGTTATATTGGTTCGTTTGTGATGTTACTAATGTCATATAACGTTATCGTCTTCATAGTAAGACTTTTGTAACATTTTATTGACATTGTAGACACTCTGAAATCATTATAACATCACAAAGACTAAGGAAGTAAACAATTTCATGACTTCAATACTAGTACGGTATATGCACCAGACCAGTGTTTTTTTAAGGGCAGTAAGCAGGTAAATGTTACCGCAGTTCTCCAGCCATTTCACCCCCCCCCCCGAAATAGATGTAAGGATAGGATATGAATATTTTACGTGTTTCCTCCAAATTGTTACTTATGATTCCCTTATGTTTACCAGTTGAGCAAGGCTGACCGAGTCGTGACCTCGATGTGGTTCGTAACCAGTCTTGTGATTGGTTGTTGACAAATGCTGAACAGGCCAGGCCTCCAACTGTGTCGTGCGTTCGGACTAACCGTTAGGAATTCCTAAATGGAGTAAATTTGTGTAGTTTTCTTGATTTATTCTGCAGATATCGGTAAAATGTAGGTAAGGCTTTGGCGAAATTTGAAGGAGCAACTAATATTCTTCAACCTGGTATTTTTTTAGGTTTGCCCTGTGTGCGTCCGTCCGTCCGTCCGTGATCACCTGTATCTCGAACATGCATGGACCGATTAAGTTCAAACTTCACTCATACATCACACATTATATGGGACATATGCACATGCATTTTTTTTATGATCCGATTAACGATTGCCGAATAGCGGCCATTTTAAGGCCGAAAATGCATCAAAATCGCACATTTTCACCATTCCGGACCCGGATCTCAGTTATGCATGGACGGATTTTGTTCAAATTTGGTACATACATTAAACATAATAGGACCTTGATGCACGTCATTTTTTTTTTTGGATCGGGTTTGAAATGGCCAACTGGCGGCCATTTTGTTTTAAAGAATTCAATTCTGGATCCGTATCTGAGACATGCTTGGATTGATCGAGTTCAATCTTCACACACACAAGGTACATCATGTTACAAATATGTATGTGCATTTGTTTCATGATCTCATTAACGATAGCCAAATGGCGGTCGCTTTAAGGCCGAAAATGCATTGAAATCACATTTTCACCATTCCGGACCCGGATCTCAGTTATGCATGGACGGATTTCGTTCAAATTTGGTACATACATTAAACATAATAGGACCTTGATGCACGTCATTTTTTTTTTCAGATCAAGTTTGAAATGGCCGACTGGCGGCCATTTTGTTTTAAAGAATTCAGTTCTGGATCCGTATCCAAGACATGTCTGGATTGATCAAGTTCAAACTTCATACACACATGGTACATGTACATCATGTCACAAATAGATATGTGCATTTGTTTCATTGATCCACTTAACAATTGCTGAATGATGGCTATTTTAAGGCCGAAAATGCATCAAAATCACGTATTTTCACAATTTCGGAACCGGATTTCAGTCATGCATGGATGGATTTTGTTAGCCTTTGCAGACGAAGTCTGCCGAAGGCTTATAGATTGGGTTCCGTCCGTCCGTCCGTCCGTCTTTTACCTCTTATAACTTTGATATGCTCTGTCCAATTTTTTTCCAAGTTGGTGCAAATGTAATTCTCAATGCCCCATACATATGCACAAGTATTTTTTTGATTCGCCAAAGTTTCATTGTGTTTTTCTGTGATTTTCAACTTTTTACTAGTACAAGTGCCGAAATTTGCCGGAAAAATCCGAGTTTTAACGACATCTCGCAAGAGAACTGGCATACCGTATTGCGCATGCGCCAGTCTAACCGCCGAGGAAATCGCCGTCGATTTCGTCTGAGGATATTGTATTCCGGGACTGTATCTTTCTTTGCACAAGATTACATAGATTAAATTCTATCTCAAAGGTAAGAAACTGTGCTTATGGTATTTATTATGAACTTTGATTTATCCTTTTGTGTCCTGACTTTAGTGAGAAACTAGCGATCGCAGTGTCACACTTTGCCAGAAAAACAGTCCTGCTATTTGCTGCAGTTTATGCAGCTCTCTTGGTCGTGGTATACGCGACCAGAGAGCTGCAGTTCCCTTCCCTAAAGAAATGCACAGATTTTTAAATATGCCAGTTATGTATCATTAAAATTGTGATTGTAATAAAATTACCTCGACTTGCAGGAAAAAATAGACAAATATGTTCTCACAAATATATCTGTTACTGATTACAGCAAGCAAGCTTTAAGCAAATTTGCCCGTGTAAATGAGACTATTTCACGTTAAAACTGTGCCGAAGTGAAACCTCCGATTGAACGCCGCCATTTTGAAGCCGACCTCTATCACGTGACTTGGCTCTTTTAGTGACGAGTGTAATCACGTGACTACAGCAGACGGCCATCGGCGCCTGTCTGGGACAGCGCTTCATGTGACGAAACAACGGCAGACGGCTTTTTATAATTTTAATTTCATTTCACCATTAAGTGCCTCATCTTTTTTTGAAAAAATCAAATAAAGTACATGTACATGTATTATTAAAAATATTTTTTTCAAGCAGTTTTATTTATATATTGTGAAAAATCTAAAAATAATCTTGTAACTTGCCAAAGAGTGTTACAAGTGACAGGAGCAGACAGCAGACAGCATGGAATTCACAAAGGACAAAATTGTTGAGTCTTTTGACCAGAATCTGAAAGATATTTTTAAATTTGACCTAAAAGCTCAACAAGTAGAAGGTACTACTTGTATTTTAAATAATATACACACATCGGCCATATGACCAACAAACAGGGTATGGCAAAAGTATGATGTATATTTTACCACCAATGCTCCTCAATATTATGCGGAAAGAGACAACAAGCCAACGGGGTAATGGGTTTCAGCTTTAGAACATTCACTAATGCATTGTCAACAGTTTCTGAGGTTTTAAGTCTAGATGCAATGGATTGCCTGCGATACCCTTTAACTTTCTTCTGGAACTCATCTCCACAATGAATGCAAGAACCTGCCATTCTCAATTTTCAGTTAAAATGTCAACTACGCATGCTTCGTCATTGTCATGTGATCAGGACACATGACAGAGGTCATCTTGAAATCCGTCGTTCAATCGATTAAATTACGTTCGGTCTAATTATACACAGAAATATATACTTTTCAAGAAGAAATAGTCCTTCATTTTCGGTCAGTAGATACCTAAGATGTTTGTGTTTGCAAGGATAACTTTTATTCGTTTTAAATTTCATTGAAATCGTTCGATAACATCAAAAATAGCGTGCGCCCCGGGATCCCGGGGCGGCGAACTGTGCGGTTCTCAATGGACGCGATCTGCAGCTCTAAACTGCTAAACTGCAGCAATCCTGCTATTAGTTCAAGAACTGGTTATGAAACGTGTAAATCGAAAGTTTGTCTCGTCATTTAGGAGGCTTGGCAATAACGTTTGGCATATAAAATGCTGGAATAATAAAAACGTAAAAGTTTAGAACACGCTGATCGTGATTCTGTTATGTACGATTGCTATTTCCGGTGTTCATTGGCAACTGCTAGCGGATTGAAACTTGGTTTCGTGACGACACATTAGACTAGAATTATCGAGAAAACACAAGTCAAGTTCGGCCAACCATGACTGCTTGAAAGCAATGATGAAATTGAAAAGTACTGTAATTCAATATCAATGAATCTATCATCACTTTTAAATTACCTTTGAAGTAAATATGATACCCGAGTGCGTTACTACACTCGTGACCGGGACCTCCTTGCTCCATGCGGTGTTGAAGTTTATCGGTAAATCGAACCTCTGTCAACAGAGACACATTTTCCCAATCAGCTATTTATTTCGGTACTGAAGTCAGGGTGGCAATTTCAATGTTTAGCTACCATAATTTATCTCCATTATGAACAGGAAAATAAATTACGGACCTCGATTGAGATGAATTTAACGGCGGCCATGTTTTTAAGGGATATGTGAAACAATTTTAGGGAGGCGGTCAAATTCACGTAACCCTCAATTTTAATGATGTTGACTTAATAGTCATAATTTTTTTTTTCAAAACTCCGGATATTATTTTGTATATTATTTTAATACAATTACAATATGTTAATTAGTATGCAAATTAGCAGCCAATCTGTGACAATGCAATCCAGTTCAAAGGAAATTTGATATACACTTAGGTTACCTACATCATGGAACTATAAACCCCAGGAAGAACAACCACTTCGTTTCCTTTGAACTATGATAGTTGCCGCGATGTCGAATGTTTATTTTGACTGTTTATTTCGTCGCATTAAAAGTAAGCCGATTTACGCAAATGAACGTTTATCTCTGACTATCGGTCATTTTCGGAGTCAATCGGGCGACTTCGAGAGATCACGTGATCGAGTTGTTTCGGTTATAGCATAAAAAAACAATGGCGCCAAGACAAAAACACTGATAAATGAGCGACATTCAACGGGGAAAAAAAACACATTGCCACTTCTGGCGATCGAAGGGAAACACGGAATAAGTCGGGATATCTCGACAACAAACAGCATACCAAACCCCATGTTTCGCAAACTTTCGCAACCTTATTTTTTTGAGGGTTGAAAAAAACAAGAAGTAATCTAAAAACGACATTGAAAATTATGAAAACTCGCTAAAACTCCGACCCGTTGCATGATTTCCGATACACTGAAGGTCACCCTGCAGACCGACTTGTTTGCGCATGCGTAGTGAACGAAATATTTTACTGCGCAGATATGAAATTTTTTTTCAAGTTTTCCGTTTCCAGCAAAGCGGTTGATACGGGCGTATCGGCGGCAACTAACATGGAGTATGACTAATGTTGTGGAAACAAAAGCGAAAGCACTGTAAGATAAACTAAGACAAAGGTTTTTTTAATTCTCTTAGTTTCGTTGTTCTTCCTGGGGTTTATAGTTCCATGCCTACATGATCACTACCTCTGCTGATTAGTTTTTTATGCACTTCTATCTGCTTTTATATTAAATGTATTTTTTTGTATTTTTCTCAATAGTTTTTTTTTATTACTTTTGATAGCTTGGCATCCATTTGGTTCAGCCCCAGTGAAATTTTCGGCAAATCCCTGGTCAGATTTTAATGACATTGAAAACATAAGTACTCTGGCTTTTTTGCACATTCTTAAAGGCCCAGGTATACTATAAATACGCTCCTAAACAATAGGGATTATTTCCTTGCTTGTCACACTGTAGTAAACAGCTCCAGCCAAGCTCCGGTAAAAACGCGTTTTCTCGAACTTACAGGTCGATTATGTCGTGCCAAAGTGGATGCATGTGACTATGAATATCACAGCAGTGACTGTGTGTAGTATTTATGACAATAAATAGTGTACGAGTTGAGATTTTAGTGAATAAAAGTAAAAAACACGAACCGGGGAAAGGGACGCACTACTAATCTTGAATAATTAACTACTGCCAATCAAAGTCACATGATGTTGGGCCGCTGAAACGGGATGCGTCATAGGCTATGCAAGTGATTAACAACACTCATTAGCATAGCCACACCTCCAATTCACACTTGCCCAGGGCAAGTGAATTGGGCCTTTAATATTTTATTTTTGCAGAATCCCGTAATTATTAATTTGACAACTTTGTAGAGTGGAAACAGACTGTTGAATTAGTTCATCCTAGACTTTGGTAGAACATGTTTAAAATAGTACAGTGTGAACTGCAATTTCTTTCTGGCTGGTATAAATTTATTAAGTAATATTTTTTCGTACTAAAAAGACTCAAATATCTTTTTTAATTAAATCTAACAGCCAATGAGAGCACATATGCTACAACCTCTGCTTACTTTGGGCTAAATGTTCTTTTTTTTTTCAGGCGCAGAGCCAGATTTTTTTTCTCAGAAAGCAAAGCCACTGGAACTGCATGCATTACAAAAACATACCGGTACTATTCACTGCGTGTCTGACAATTGTATAAAGTTTCGCAGGTCCTCTTTTTTTTTTTACTTTGAGAAGTTCTGTCAACCAAAGCATAAATATGTGTTAATCTGTACATAAAATTTCACACGATTTGTTAATATTAATGTATGATAATAAAAACTGGACTTTTGCACTTTATTTGTATCATTGTCGTATGAGAAGTAATCTTGTCCTTATTAGAGATATTGAAACTAATCCAGGGCCACAAACTAGTTTATCCAAACAGACACAATACTGACTCTACATATTTGCAGATCTGCTTTGTATACTTCCTTGTCATTTTACCTGTTGTACTGGTTTGGTGCTATCTGGTTTCCTTGCTGAGAATAATGCTGACCTGGATGGAGAGTGCTATAAACTTGAAAATGCCATAGAAATCACGTTTGCCAATTTATGTCCATGCAACTTTAGAATGACAACTAGCGAAGGCAGTGTCATTCATGACTTGTTGAGATTTAGTTTAATGTGTTGTACATATGCAGGTGCATTTCGGTCATGATCTGCTTTGAATGTATATGTCACTCAAATATGAACGGAACGGGGATGTGTCATTGACAATGACTTGTTTACATTTTATTTTTTATTTTTTTTGTGTTTTTTCGAGTTTAAAAAATGTAAGCTGGCTGGAGCCTTCATCCCTTGTCCATTTCTTACACTAGATACCAGCCGTGCTCATAGGGAGTGCGTACAGTTGATCATAGTTCCTGGGCTCCCTGTGGTCGATCTAGTGAAATTGTTATTATATCTCACGGCACTGTAATTACGCAACTCTGTACTGGCTTTGAATATTTCAAAATCGTTTACTTAGTGCGCTGCTTTTCTATTTAAGCAAATTTGTTTACAATATTGTACCGGCTCTGAATAGTTCAACATTCTAATTGCTTTCATAATAATTACGCAAACGTATTGGGTCTGTGAATATTGATATATTACTGACTTGACAATGCGTTGCATTCGTAACAATTACGCAAACTTAAACATGGACGCATTTAATGCCAATAACATATTAATTCTATTTAATGTGTTTAATGTTATTTTTTTATTTTACTACTTTTTTTTTTTCTCTATACTTTTGTCAAGATCCTAATAAGGATACGATTACAATAAAGATTATTATTATTATTATTATGAAGATATAAAATATTATAATAAAATGTATACAAATGTTGTAATGTTCGGTGTAATAGCTAGATGTTGAGTTGAGTTTTAAATTTGAATGTGAACTATTCCAGTTCATGGGTGCCAATAAAAGTTGAGACAAACTGAAAGGTACAAGTCAGACTCTTTGAAAGGAATGAATCAAGAGTATACACATAACTTATTTGCCCCAACACATTGGTTTATTCTTTATTCTAAGTTGCGTCCGTATAAATAAGTATCGGCAGTCGAACTTTTCGGAGTTGTCAACGTATTTGCCAACACCGAAAATCTGGGAAAAATCGCAAAGAGGTGCAAAATAGCTGCCTGCATCGTAAAAAAATAAATAAGTAAACAATCTCTTCCATAATCACACCGAAAACATGCAGAGATGGCTGTTGATTCATTTGCCAAATGCACTGATGTTGCGTTCTCCCAGTGATAGTTCGCAAAGAACATTCAGTTTTCAGGAGTCACTTCCCTTACCGCGCGTTCAGGGAGTGCGTCCTTCGTTAAAATTGTATTCACGCAACTTGACCTTTTGACATAGATTTGATGATGATTATTTTATTTCAGCAATATTCTGTTTGCATTGTTGAAAAGTTTTTATATTCGATAGCGTGGAAGTCGTAGAATACTATTGTTGTTGCGATAAATATACATTCCTCTATTCGCCGAGTTTATTAAACAATGTTTTATTCATTGTTATCGTACACTTTATTATTTCATGTACGCATATACTCCACATTTTAATAAATTAATTTTATTTTGAACGTTTTATAAAAATAATAAACTCATTTATTTTTAAGGAAGACATCTAAAATATAATGGAATCGCCAAGGCATTGTGCAACACTTCCGTCCCAGGCTGGTTTGGTTACGTCCCAGCAAGAGCAGCGGCCGACGTCAGCTAGCCTTATTATAAAATTTTCGAATTAACTGTATTTTGTTATGCATTCAAAATGTCGTTGTTGCAAAACATGATATTGGAGGGTACATCGCGATGATATAGAGGTGAAACTAAAAGTAAGATATTCCAAAGAAAAATTGACTGGCAATGGGACATGCCATTAAACGGGAAACTGAGTACCTGACACTCGCAAACTAATATTACCACAGACCTTAATGATATTACTAATACAAAGTAAATGACAACATCAAATATCAACAAGTCATTGTCAATGACACGTCCCCGTTCCGTTCATATTTGAGTGACATATACATTCAAAGCAGATCATGACCGAAATGCACCTGCATATGTACAACACATTGTACTAAATCTGAACAAAATCCATCCATGCATGACTGAGATCTGGTTCTGGAATTGTGAAAATACGTGATTTTAATGCATTTTCGGTCTTAAAATGGCCATCATCCAGCTATTGTTAAGCGGATCATGAAACAAATGCACATATCTATTTGTGACATGATGCACCATGTGTGTGTGAAGTTTGAACTTGATCAATCCAGACATGTCTTGGATACGGATCCAGAACTGAATTCTTTAAGAAAATG
The DNA here is from genome assembly GCF_978046115.1 of Saccoglossus kowalevskii. Lineage (NCBI taxonomy): Eukaryota > Metazoa > Hemichordata > Enteropneusta > Harrimaniidae > Saccoglossus > Saccoglossus kowalevskii. The sequence continues at coordinate 274,790 of NC_140655.1, forward strand.
GCCGCCAGTCGGCCATTTCGAACTTGATCCGGGAAAAAAAATGACGTGCATCAAGGTCCTATTATGTTTAATGTATGTACCAAATTTGAACGAAATCCGTCCATGCATAACTGAGATCCGGGTTCGGAATGGTGAAAATGTGCGATTTCAATGCATTTTCGGCCTTAAAGCGGCCGCCATTTGGCTATCATTAATGGGATCATGAAACAAATGCACATATCTATTTGTGACATGATGCACCATGTGTGTGTGAAGTTTGAACTTGATCAATCCAGACATGTCTTGGATACGGATCCAGAACTGAATTCTTTAAGAAAATGGCCGCCAGTCGGCCATTTCGAACTTGATCCGGGAAAAAAAATGACGTGCATCAAGGTCCTATTATGTTTAATGTATGTACCAAATTTGAACGAAATCCGTCCATGCATAACTGAGATCCGGGTTCGGAATGGTGAAAATGTGCGATTTCAATGCATTTTCGGCCTTAAAGCGGCCGCCATTTGGCTATCATTAATGGGATCATGAAACAAATGCACATATCTATTTGTGACATGATGTACCTTGTGTGTGTGAAGTTTGAACTTGATCAATCCAGACATGTCTCGGATACGGATCCAGAACTGAATTCTTTAAAACAAAATGGCCGCCAGTCGGCCATTTCGAACTTGATCCGAAAAAAAAATGACGTGCATCAAGGTCCTATTATGTTTAATGTATGTACCAAATTTGAACGAAATCCGTCCATGCATAACTGAGATCCGGGTCCGGAATGGTGAAAATGTGCGATTTTGATGCATTTTCGGCCTTAAAATGGCCGCTATTCGGCTATCGTTAATCGGATCATGAAAAAAATGCATGTGCATATGTCCCATATAATGTGTGATGTATGAGTGAAGTTTGAACATAATCGGTCCATGCATGTTCGAGATACAGGTGATCACGGACGCACGGACGGACGCACACAGGGCAAAACATAAGTCCCCGTTTTCGGACTCCGTCCGAACGGGGACTAAAAACAATGGAAAGTGCTCATTAGAATAAAATTTAAAAAATGATTCATTTCATTACACAAATTTGGTTTCAGCCATTGTTATCATGATGTCTGTGAAACAATGTGTTCAGCCTGTGTTTTCCTATTTATTGAAATTTACTTGTGCATGTACGTTGTGGATTAAAGTTTCAATTTAGAAAAAATAAAATATTTACTATCTGGGCAGTTTCGATATTACAAAGGAATTCAACTATTTAAAGCAAGCTTCAATTCGGCCTTAATTTATAGTTGTGTAAACTGTATTTGGAATACAATTTCAATGGTTTATTTTTTATAAATTATAACTGTAGCTTTAAGAGACATTTGCTTAAAATGCTTAAAATTAAACCCCATGGAAGCCATTCCTGGAAACTGGTTATCATTGTGAATGGGGTATGGACATCGTGACCTGTTGGCGACCATGAAGGGTATTTAAATACTTCCTCCACACTCAGTTTACCTTTCGAAAATTGTGAATCACCTGTTTTAGGGGTGGGTGACGAAATCAGTTCCACAGATCGCATTTTAACATCGCGCTCATTCACATCCACATTTCGTTAAAAAAAATCATCATCAATAATCAGGAAATTCCGTCAGTATGATACAGCATTTTGTTTGGTTAATGAAAGGTGTGACCTGTCAGGTCAAATCACGCTGAAAAACATCATGACGAAAATTGCTTGACATCAAGAGTTTGAGTACGTTCAAAAACATCCCAAAACAAAGATAATGATAATGATCTTGCCTTTGACTGTTTCCCCACAGTCCCTAAAATGGCGCAGACAAAAGTTCTTCACAGTTTTATGGTTTCTCATATTAAAATCATCACAACTCTAAAGTTAACCATCCTTTTTTAATTTTATAAATCAAATTTATAATCAATATACATAACTTAAAAAATACAAATTAGGCGCTTAGTTCCCTTTTACTAAAAATATCCACACAAGAAAAATATATTGTGACAAACGGTATTCCCGGCCTGTACTAGCGATACACTTTCATGTTCCATGATTAACACCAGGACAGACCCCATTAATGACGGTAAACTCTTGTGATCTCTCGTGTTCGATGATTAACACTATGACAATCCACGCATACTTAGCTGAACACTTTATCTGTTTTTAGAGCGCATAGAAACATTTCCAATCCATGGGGATTTGAGATATTTTATTTTTATTAATAAATATAAACCTCTGCAACTTTATAAACACTAGAATATACTCATATCTGTTTCACAAAAATTGCTAAGGTCACACTCAGAGTAAAGCTCAGAATTTTCTGATCGTCACTCAGACTCAGAGTTACTACGTACGCTGTTAAAACATTGAATAATATTTTAGTATTTCAAAATATTTATTTAATTTTATAAATCTTAACAAAACGGGGGGCAAAATACAGGGGTCTGTCATAATGCCGCTAGGACCAATGACAAGTCTCAGTCTGAACCATTAGGACCAGAACTTCACTGGCATATTGGGCGCCACCAGTGTCAGAAAGCAGATGGGCTTCAGTCACAGTTTCTTCAACACTTTGTGCGCGAGTAGGAAGGGTGGAAAGGCGTAAGCATCCATGGAACTCTTAGAGATCATTAAAGCACCCGTTGCAAATGTGCTTGTCTTCGAGAGCGGGGACATGTACATCGAAAAGCTTGAGATTTCGGTGATTGGCAAACAGACCTATCCGATGACCATCCCAGAGACGAAAAAAAAGCGACTGGGGGATGTGCCACTTGGTGTTCTAAAAACGACTACGTCTCGAGAGGGCGTCCGCGGTCCGCATAAATGGTCGGCCACATTATTTGGACTAGAAAGTCCATCAGATGGCCACCCAACCCTTGGAGCGACGTTTTCATAATAAGAGTCAGCAAGGGAGTCGTTGGAGTAAGGGTGCTCCGCTCTCTAAGTTCTGAGTGTCCTTCCACTAAGGGAGGACTTGGTTCGACAAGTGAACCCAAAAAGTCAGGTTCCGCATGTGGGATAGCGGTCCAACAAGCACCTCTGAATCAGATGAGGCTGGAGAGCAGCAGACGGAACTAGACGACGAACTGAAGTCATACTGCCAATATGGCACATCAGTTCGCGCATAGAAGCCGACCCCATTGACCGAAGTTGGCTGTTGAGCTCCACAGAGGAGTAGCACCGCACCTGAGAAGGGCAGACAAGCCCTTGTTCCGTTTCAAACTGCATACCCAGAAAAAACTAGGTTGCGGGACGATATGGGGTTGGACTTGAGAATATTTATTAAAAAGCCCAACTCATTGAGGAGCGTTTGCGTCAATCACACATGTTCCGCTGACTCTTCTCTGTCTCGTTATGCCCTAACCTGTCGTCAAGGTATGGATTCAGATAAACCTGTCACCTGTCTAAACATATCCTTACGGCGTCGTGCAAAAACCAAAAAGTAGGGTGGTACATAAATATATATATGGTAAACTTGCCCACTAAAGGAAATCTGAGATACCAGCTGCAAGAATGGTGAATGGGGATGTGGAAATATGCATCACTCACCTCCAGCGATGCCAGCCAAACACCCGAGTGCACTGACAGAAGTAGGGAAATAGATGTTTCCATCCGGAAGCGATTAGGCTCCACAAACCCATTCAGCTGCCTGTGGTCTAGGATAGGACGCCACCCCCCCCCCCAAAAAAACCTCTAGGGAACGAGGAATATTAGAGGCAATACTAGGCATACCACTCTTTACTTCCTGCCGGGTCGTCTCCGCCTTGACTTTGTCCCTCGGTAGAAGACAAGACGAGGGATGAGGAGTCAGAGGAGGAAGAGACCTGTAATCTGCCTCTTTTGTCCAGTACATGCTTGCAGAGAAAAAATATTCCGTACCACATGTACCGGAAAACAAGCAGCCTGTTGGCTGAGATAGCTCCGCCGTTAGCAATGCACATTTCAATTAAAGAACAGATGATATCATTAGAAAATGAACAATATGTATAGTATCGAGGGCAATCAGACTTGTGGTTTTTAACAAGAAGTCGAAAATATCACATTTTACCAAAAATGACAAAAACATTCATCAAAATTAGAGAATTAAAGATATCATCACGAAATAAACAAATCTGAGAGAGGTCCACATGTAGTACCTATATATGTAGTATCAAAACAATCAGACTTGTGGTTTTTAACAAGAAGTCGAAAACATCACTTTCCACCAAAAATGACAAAAATATTCATCAAACATAGAGAATTTGAGATTTTGCTATGAAATGAACAAATCTAAGAAAGAACCATCCAAGATACTTGCATATCAAATTTGAAAAAATTCGGACTTGTAATTGTAAAGTTGACGACAACGGACGGTGGCGACGGACGGCGACGATTGACAATCAGTAATATGAACAGCTCCGCTGTGTCGACTTTGTCAAGAGCGGAGCTAAAAAGAGAATTGAAACTGACAGGCCTCGGGTGCATGATCACCCTAGGGGGTGACCCCTAAGGCGGATCCCTTTGGACCCAGGTCTATTCTCTAGACTAGTAGTTTCTGTTTGGGGCTGTAATTAAGCCTAACGAGTAATAAACAAAATTTATTATTTCCACGGAATATCTGGTAGGTGATGTAGTAAACACTGTTTAAAACAAGTCATTACAATTTTTCCCCATTAAATTTTTGAAAGTTCTCTTTGTGCTCGTCATATTAATAATTATAGAGGAGGGATTGTTGTGAGAGTTTCCCATGTGGCAAATACAACAGATTGTTTATTTGCATCAAATTCGAACACTTGTTGTGTGACGACCCCTCCCATTAAAGACATAGCAAAGAAAAACATAGATCACAAGTGAAAGCATGTCCAAGTTATCACATTTTAAACAAACAAGATGGTCACCAGTCGGCCATATTTGATCAAATTGCTAATTTAATTGACATGTACATGTATCCATTTATGACATGCAAAATATCAATGAAAATGATACATGGGTGACAAAGATAAAGTAATACTGTATGGCCAAAAATAAAAACAGCCATTATTCGGCCATCTTTGATCTGATTATGAAACAAACTGACATGTATGATGTATGTGCCCAATACAAATGAAAATGGTACATAAAACTTAGAAATATAGTAGTAAGGCCAAAAAGTCAGATGGCTGTCAATCGGCCATCCTTGATCCGATTTTGAAACAAATTGTCATGGACATGTATCCTAACATGTACAAGTGTCCTGACGGTCAAAATAGCTCTGCTGTCTTCATTATCATGGAACAAGAATCAGTAAAGTGGCATTGCGGTTGTAATATTCATAGTCAGTCATTTAGAGAACATTGCACTTGAGTTACAGTTCTTGCATGCAATAATGAACTTTTATAGTGTTCATAAGGATAGTGCATTTCATTGGACAAACATCATTGAGGGTAAACCACAGGGATCCCAGGAACTATAATCACCTGTACGCAGTCCATATGAGTGGGAGGGGGGGGGGGGTTCGGCTGGTACCTAGTGTAAGAAATAGACAAGGGATGAAGGCTCCAGCCAACTCACATTTTTTAAACTCGAAAAAACAGTCAAACAGAATGAAAAATAAAATTGAAAAAAAAAATACCAGCTTGAAGAATATTGGTTGCTCTTTCAAATTTCGCCAAAGTCTGAGCTAAATTTTACCTAATCTGCAGAATAAATCAAGAAAACTAAAAAAAATTACTCCATTTACGAATAATTAACAGTTGCCCCGAATGCATGGCACAGTTGGAGGCGTGGCCTATTCTGAATGTGTCAACAACCAATCACATGACATGTGAATCAAATCGCTAATCGACTGCATGTGCATATGTCTCACATAAAGTAATAGGCACATGCAAAGAATGAACGGAATCGACCCAAAAGATTCTGAAATATGACTCCAGATGGACGCACACACAGACGGAGACCAAATTATAAGTCCCCATTTTCTGACTTCGTCCGAATGTGGACTCATAATATACCGGATTCTGCCATAACTTCGCCCATCCGAAAAATTGCCCTGGGCGATTTCACGACTGGTGGGCCCTTATTTGGAGTTCAAATTTTCAAAAAATTATCATCAAATATTTTTAGGGGACTTAGATTTTCAATGCCGGCAATTGGACCACCCAAAACAAAAGAAACTATTGCAGAAGCAAATCTAAAATTGTATACATTTTTTTCTAGCTGGATTAAAAAGTAGACTGCGCATCTTTCTCCAAAAAAATCACATTAACAAACCTTGTGCGCCAAATACAATTATTTTGTTTCATTTTATTAGTAACAAAAGTATATTCTAAAAGAACTTTCAAACAACAACGAACACAACTGCATTGCTTAGTAGCAAATGATCCGGTCATGCTGCGTATTACATTTGTTGATTATTATCTAGTAATGATTATAATAACGTGCAAAAAATAAATTCGCTGAATTGTTATTAAATGTAAATAAATTTCAACTTATTTCATCGTAAGCAAATGATTCCGATCGCATTTTCAATGCTCGATGCTGTAAAAATGAATATCCGCCATGTCAGGTCAGGTCAGGTCAAAGAACACCATCTCAGGTCAAATCGATAATTAACCAATGAAAACAGTGGATGATTCCAACGTGTTCAAATTACCATTATAGCACATTTACATATGTTAATGGTATTGAACGCAGCACGGAAGAGATTTGCCGATGTTGTTGTACGATTTTTGGCTTGGATTTTGATGGGAAAGCAGCATGATTTGTTTTTAAATAAAAAAATAGTTGTTTTCAAATCATAAACTGAGCATTTGAAGAATAATTTAACATTATTTACAGCTCATTGTCGAAACGAAGCTAACCCATTCACGCTAGTTGCAATAAACATCAATACCCTTGAATAGGCATCAATGACTACGGCGAAACTTTTAGGCATTGAAAAAGATTAAAATAACACATTAAAAAACTGCCGATTCGATTGGTTTTTTTTAAAACCCGAACTGCCGTTTAACGGCCCTGGGCGAATTTACGACATAATCCGGTATTAAACAAACATTTAATTTTAGTTGAATAAAATAGAATATCCTGTGACTTACTGTAAAATGACTAATTTTCACTGGGTTTAAATTTCACTGATTTACCATTTCGGGCATATTCAGTGGGTTTTAAATTCACGGTTTCGTCATTTAGATAATGTGTTCTATGCTAAATTTTACATATTCACTGTGTTTTAATTTAGCGCATTTTTCCAGTCAGCGAAATAAGCTAAATTAAAACCCAGTGAATAATTACCCCCTTTACAGTAATATAGAAATATTTGCGAGGCTTAGGTTTGGTAAAGTATTGAATATTAATATAAATAGTACCAAACATTAATCTTCCTTTACTAAACCCCAAGTTATGCAAACTTGTCTTAAACCTGATTAAATATTAATATTAGGAAATTTTAAGAAAATAGTTATGATCCTGACATGGTAGGTCTGTCTTCACATAGTAGATGTGAAGTTAAATGAAAGTCATCATACGGTTGACACTACAAACATAAATACATATATGCACTAACCGCAAAGACTCATATTTTGTGCTTCACACACAAATTTCACTAATGAGAATTACATTGCAAATGGATAGAACAAGAATAAATAACTTTTTTTTTAAGCTTGATGGGTTTTTTCAAAACAGTTTGAATGCTTTTATGTGAGAAGGAAACATACATGTCCTGCTATGCTGCAAATGAAGAATAAAGATGAACATCATACTATTATGACATAAGTGTTTTTAGAATTATTTCAGAAACATACATACCTTTGGCATAAGATATGAATAGTAGTCTCTAAGAACACCAAAAGATTTCCCATCCAGGGCAAAGTGATATGTAGCATGGCCAAAGTTGTCATCCATTCTAATAATAACATCATTAAGAGATTCCTGCAGAGTGTAATAATTATCAAAAAAAATACATAAAATACAATAACACTAAACATGGTGGTCTAAGTTTTATCCGATTATCATGTTACATGCAGTATCACCTGAGATGTTTAAAAACCAGCTATAGTAATGCAATATGGCATTATATAAACCAGCTATAGTAATGCAATATGGCATTATATAAACCAGCTATTGTAATGCAATATGGCATTATATAAACCAGCTATAGTAATGCCATATGGCATTATATAAACCAGCTATAATAATGACATCTGGCATTATATAAACCAGCTATAGTAATGCCATATGGCATTATATAAACCAGCTATAGTAATGACATCTGGCATTATATAAACCAGCTATAGTAATGACATCTGGCATTATATAAACCAGCGAGATTAGTGCAATATGGCATTATATAAACCAGCTACAAGAGTAATGCAATATGGCAATATATAAACCAGCTATAGTAATGCCATATGGCATTATATAAACCAGCTATAGTAATGCAATATGGCATTAAATAAACCAGCTGTAGTAATGATATCTGGCATTATATAAACCAGCTATAGTAATGGGCCATTCCAGTATATATCTGCACCCCCCCCCCCCTGTTAATGTGGTCGGATTTCCAGCACTGTATGATGGGGAAAATACCCCGGAATTCCAACTGTATATGGAGAAACAGAATCTGGAAATCCAGACGAGTATGGAAAAGAAATTCCTGGAAATCCAGGCAGTTATGGCTACTAAAATAAAATATGGCCTATTTTATCTCGCCACATACCGATTGATGAGGTTGGATTTCCAAAAGTATGACTAAAAAAACATGGAATTCTGACTGTATATGGTAACAAAATTGGGCCAGTATGAAATAGTTATTACTGTAATTAGATAAGGATGGTGGCACGAATGAGCTCATCAACACCGTGAATTAGGACTAGTTCGGATTTCCATTATCAAATATAAAATTTTGCAATTGGTAAATTAGCTTATGATGAGAGTTATATTTGGAAATCCTACTCTATGGTGGCACAATGGAACTCATCAACACCATAAGTAGGAACTATAGATTTGGATTTCCATTACTGTAGGTGAATGGTGATTTTGAAATAAAACTTTGTATGACTTATACACCCATGGAATATATACCCTGTATGAAGTAAACACACAAGCTCATCAACAGGGGGGGGGGGGGGGGGGGATGCAGATATAAACTGGAATGGCCCAATGCAATATGGCATTATATAAAGCAGCTATAGTAATGCAATATGGCATTATATAAAACAGCTATAGTAATGCAATATGGCATTATATAAACCAGCTATAGTAATGCAATATGGCATTATATAAACCAGCTATAGTAATGCAATATGGCATTATATAAACCAGCTATAGTAATGCAATATGGCATGAAATAAACCAGCTATAGTAATGCAATATGGCATTATATAAACCAGCTATAGTAATGCAATATGGCATTATAAAAACCAGCAATAGTAATGCAATATGGCATTATATAAACCAGCTATAGTAATGCCATATGGCATTATATAAACCAGCTATAGTAATGCAATATGGCATTATATAAACCAGCTATAGTAATGACATCTGGCATTATATAAACCAGCAATAGTAATGCAATATGGCATTATATAAACCAGCTATAGTAATGCAATATGGCATTATATAAACCAGCTATAGTAATGCAATATGGCATTATATAAATCAGCTAATGTAATGTCATATGGCATTATATAAACCAGCTATAGTAATGCCAAATGACATTATATAAACCAGCTACAGCAATGACATCTGGCATTATATAAACCAGCTATAGTAATGCCATATGACATTATATAAACCAGCTACAGCAATGAAATCTGGCATTATATAAACCAATTATAGTAATGCAATATGGCATTATATAAACCAGCTATAGTAATGCAATATGGCATTATATAAACCAGCTATAGTAATGCAATATGGCATTATATAAATCAGCTAATGTAATGTCATATGGCATTATATAAACCAGCTATAGTAATGCCATATGACATTATATAAACCAGCTACAGCAATGACATCTGGCATTATATAAACCAGCTATAGTAATGCCATATGACATTATATAAACCAGCTACAGCAATGACATCTGGCATTATATAAACCAGCTATAGTAATGCAATATGGCATTATATAAACCAGTTATAGTAATGACATCTGGCATTATATAAACCAGCTACAGTAATGCAATATGGCATTATATAAACCAGCTACAGTAATGCAATATGGCATTATATAAACCAGCTATAGTAATGCCATGTGACATTATATAAACCAGCTATAGTAATGACATCTGGCATTATATAAACCAGCTATAGTAATGCAATATGGCATTATATAAATCAGCTATAGTAATGCAATATGGCATTATATAAACCAGCTATTGTAATACCATATGGCATTATATAAGCCAGCTATTGTAATGCCATATAGCATTATATAAACCAGGTAATGTAATGCAATATGGCATTATATAAACCAGCTATAGTAATGACATCTGGCATTATATAAACCAGCTATAGTAATGCAATATGGCATTATATAAACCAGCTATAGTAATGCAATATGGCATTATATAAACCAGCTATAGTAATGCCATATGGCATTATATAAATCAGCTATAGTAATGACATCTGGCATTATATAAACCAGCTATAGTAATGCAATATGGCATTATATAAATCAGCTAATGTAATGTCATATGGCATTATATAAACCAGCTATAGTAATGCCATATGACATTATATAAACCAGCTACAGCAATGACATCTGGCATTATATAAACCAGCTATAGTAATGCCATATGACATTATATAAACCAGCTACAGCAATGACATCTGGCATTATATAAACCAGCTATAGTAATGCAATATGGCATTATATAAACCAGCTATAGTAATGACATCTGGCATTATATAAACCAGCTATAGTAATGCCACATGACATTATATAAACCAGCTACAGTAATGCAATATGGCATTATATAAACCAGCTATAGTAATGCCATGTGGCATTATATAAACCAGCTATAGTAATGACATCTGGCATTATATAAACCAGCTATAGTAATGCAATATGGCATTATATAAATCAGCTATAGTAATGCAATATGGCATTATATAAACCAGCTATTGTAATACCATATGGCATTATATAAGCCAGCTATTGTAATGCCATATAGCATTATATAAACCAGGTATTGTAATGCCATATGACATTATATAAACTAGCTATAGTAATGCCACATGACATTATATAAACCAGCTACAGCAATGACATCTTGCATTATATAAAACAGCTATTGTAATGTAATATGGTATTATCTAAACCACCTATTGTAATGCCATATAGCATTATATAAACCAGATATTGTTTATGTCATATGGCATTATATAAACCAGATATTGTTTATGTCATATGGCATTATATAAACCAGCTATTGTAATGCCACATGACATTATATAAACTAGCTACAGCAATGACATCTGGCATTATATAAACCAGGTATTGTAATGCCATATGGCATTATATAAACCAGCTATAGTAATACCACATGACATTATATAAACCATCTACAGCAATGACATCTGGCATTATATAAACCAGCTATAGTAATGCCATATGACATTATATAAACCAGGTATTGTAATGCCATATGGCATTATATAAACCAGCTATAGTAATGTCATATGACATTATATAAACCAACTACAACAATGACATCTGGCATTATATAAACCAGCTATTGTAATGTCATATGGTATTATCTAAACCAGCTATAGTAATGCCACATGACATTATATAAACCAGCTACAGCAATGACATCTGGCATTATATAAACCAGCTATAGTAATGACATCTGGCATTATATAAACCAGCGAGATTAGTGCAATATGGCATTATATAAACCAGCTAAAAGAGTAATGCAATATGGCAATATATAAACCAGCTATAGTAATGCAATATGGCATTATATAAATCAGCTAATGTAATGTCATATGGCATTATATAAACCAGCTATAGTAATGCCATATGACATTATATAAACCAGCTACAGCAATGACATCTGGCATTATATAAACCAGCTATAGTAATGCCATATGACATTATATAAACCAGCTACAGCAATGACATCTGGCATTATATAAACCAGCTATAGTAATGCAATATGGCATTATATAAACCAGCTATAGTAATGACATCTGGCATTATATAAACCAGCTATAGTAATGCAATATGGCATTATATAAACCAGCTACAGTAATGCAATATGGTATTATATAAACCAGCTATAGTAATGCCATGTGGCATTATATAAACCAGCTATAGTAATGACATCTGGCATTATATAAACCAGCTATAGTAATGCAATATGGCATTATATAAATCAGCTATAGTAATGCAATATGGCATTATATAAACCAGCTATTGTAATACCATATGGCATTATATAAGCCAGCTATTGTAATGCCATATAGCATTATATAAACCAGGTATTGTAATGCCATATGACATTATATAAACTAGCTATAGTAATGCCACATGACATTATATAAACCAGCTACAGCAATGACATCTTGCATTATATAAAACAGCTATTGTAATGTAATATGGTATTATCTACACCACCTATTGTAATGCCATATAGCATTATATAAACCAGATATTGTTTATGTCATATGGCATTATATAAACCAGATATTGTTTATGTCATATGGCATTATATAAACCAGCTATTGTAATGCCACATGACATTATATAAACTAGCTACAGCAATGACATCTGGCATTATATAAACCAGGTATTGTAATGCCATATGGCATTATATAAACCAGCTATAGTAATACCACATGACATTATATAAACCATCTACAGCAATGACATCTGGCATTATATAAACCAGCTATAGTAATGCCATATGACATTATATAAACCAGGTATTGTAATGCCATATGGCATTATATAAACCAGCTATAGTAATGTCATATGACATTATATAAACCAACTACAACAATGACATCTGGCATTACATAAACCAGCTATTGTAATGTCATATGGTATTATCTAAACCAGCTATAGTAATGCCACATGACATTATATAAACCAGCTACAGCAATGACATCTGGCATTATATAAACCAGCTATAGTAATGACATCTGGCATTATATAAACCAGCGAGATTAGTGCAATATGGCATTATATAAACCAGCTAAAAGAGTAATGCAATATGGCAATATATAAACCAGCTATTATAGTAATGCCATATGGCATTATATAAAACAGCTATAGTAATGCAATATGGCATTATATAAACCAGCTATAGTAATGATATCTGGCATTATATAAACCAGCTATAGTAATGGGCCATTCCAGTTTATATCTGCACCCCCCCCCCTGTTGATGTGGTCGGATTTCCAGCACTGTATGATGGGGAAAATACCCCGGAATTCCAACTGTATATGGAGAAACACAATCTGGAAATCCAGACGAGTATGGAAAAGAAATTCCTGGAAATCCAGGCAGTTATGGCTACTAAAATAAAATATGGCCTATTTTATCTCGCCACATACCGGTTGATGAGGTTGGATTTCCAAAAGTATGACTAAAAAAACATGGAATTCTGACTGTATATGGTAACAAAATTGGGCCAGTATGAAATAGTTATTACTGAAATTAGATAAGGATGGTGGCACGAATGAGCTCATCAACACCATGAATTAGGACTAGTTCGGATTTCCATTATCAAATATAAAATTTTGCAATTGGTAAATTAGCTTATGATGAGAGTTATACTTGGAAATCCTACTCTATGGTGGCACAATGGAACTCATCAACACCATAGGTAGGAACTATAGATTTGGATTTCCATTACTGTAGGTGAATGGTGATTTGGAAATAAAACTTTGTATGACTTATACACCCATGGAATATATACCCTGTATGAAGTAAACACACAAGCTCATCAACAGGGGGGGGGGGGGATGCAGATATAAACTGGAATGGTCCAATGCAATATGGCATTCTATAAAGCAGCTATAGTAATGCAATATGGCATTATATAAAACAGCTATAGTAATGCAATATGGCATTATATAAACCAGCTATAGTAATGCAATATGGCATTATATAAACCAGCTATAGTAATGCAATATGGCATGAAATAAACCAGCTATAGTAATGCAATATGACATTATATAAACCAGCTATAGTAATGCAATATGGCATTATAAAAAACAGCAATAGTAATGCAATATGGCATTATATAAACCAGCTATAGTAATGCCATATGGCATTATATAAACCAGCTATAGTTATGCAATATGGCATTATATAAACCAGCTATAGTAATGCAATATGGCATTATATAAACCAGCTATAGTAATGCCATATGGCATTATATAAACCAGCTATAGTAATGACATCTGGCATTATATAAACCAGCTATAGTAATGCAATATGGCATTATATAAATCAGCTAATGTAATGTCATATGGCATTATATAAACCAGCTATAGTAATGCCATATGACATTATATAAACCCAGCTACAGCAATGACATCTGGCATTATATAAACCAGCTATAGTAATGCCATATGACATTATATAAACCAGCTACAGCAATGACATCTGGCATTATATAAACCAGCTATAGTAATGCAATATGGCATTATATAAACCAGCTATAGTAATGACATCTGGCATTATATAAACCAGCTATAGTAATGCCATATGGCATTATATAAATCAGCTATAGTAATGACATCTGGCATTATATAAACCAGCTATAGTAATGCAATATGGCATTATATAAATCAGCTAATGTAATGTCATATGGCATTATATAAACCAGCTATAGTAATGCCAAATGACATTATATAAACCAGCTACAGCAATGACATCTGGCATTATATAAACCAGCTATAGTAATGCCATATGACATTATATAAACCAGCTACAGCAATGAAATCTGGCATTATATAAACCAATTATAGTAATGCAATATGGTATTATCTACACCACCTATTGTAATGCCATATAGCATTATATAAACCAGATATTGTTTATGTCATATGGCATTATATAAACCAGATATTGTTTATGTCATATGGCATTATATAAACCAGCTATTGTAATGCCACATGACATTATATAAACTAGCTACAGCAATGACATCTGGCATTATATAAACCAGGTATTGTAATGCCATATGGCATTATATAAACCAGCTATAGTAATACCACATGACATTATATAAACCATCTACAGCAATGACATCTGGCATTATATAAACCAGCTATAGTAATGCCATATGACATTATATAAACCAGGTATTGTAATGCCATATGGCATTATATAAACCAGCTATAGTAATGTCATATGACATTATATAAACCAACTACAACAATGACATCTGGCATTACATAAACCAGCTATTGTAATGTCATATGGTATTATCTAAACCAGCTATAGTAATGCCACATGACATTATATAAACCAGCTACAGCAATGACATCTGGCATTATATAAACCAGCTATAGTAATGACATCTGGCATTATATAAACCAGCGAGATTAGTGCAATATGGCATTATATAAACCAGCTAAAAGAGTAATGCAATATGGCAATATATAAACCAGCTATTATAGTAATGCCATATGGCATTATATAAAACAGCTATAGTAATGCAATATGGCATTATATAAACCAGCTATAGTAATGATATCTGGCATTATATAAACCAGCTATAGTAATGGGCCATTCCAGTTTATATCTGCACCCCCCCCCCTGTTGATGTGGTCGGATTTCCAGCACTGTATGATGGGGAAAATACCCCGGAATTCCAACTGTATATGGAGAAACACAATCTGGAAATCCAGACGAGTATGGAAAAGAAATTCCTGGAAATCCAGGCAGTTATGGCTACTAAAATAAAATATGGCCTATTTTATCTCGCCACATACCGGTTGATGAGGTTGGATTTCCAAAAGTATGACTAAAAAAACATGGAATTCTGACTGTATATGGTAACAAAATTGGGCCAGTATGAAATAGTTATTACTGAAATTAGATAAGGATGGTGGCACGAATGAGCTCATCAACACCATGAATTAGGACTAGTTCGGATTTCCATTATCAAATATAAAATTTTGCAATTGGTAAATTAGCTTATGATGAGAGTTATACTTGGAAATCCTACTCTATGGTGGCACAATGGAACTCATCAACACCATAGGTAGGAACTATAGATTTGGATTTCCATTACTGTAGGTGAATGGTGATTTGGAAATAAAACTTTGTATGACTTATACACCCATGGAATATATACCCTGTATGAAGTAAACACACAAGCTCATCAACAGGGGGGGGGGGGGATGCAGATATAAACTGGAATGGTCCAATGCAATATGGCATTCTATAAAGCAGCTATAGTAATGCAATATGGCATTATATAAAACAGCTATAGTAATGCAATATGGCATTATATAAACCAGCTATAGTAATGCAATATGGCATTATATAAACCAGCTATAGTAATGCAATATGGCATGAAATAAACCAGCTATAGTAATGCAATATGACATTATATAAACCAGCTATAGTAATGCAATATGGCATTATAAAAAACAGCAATAGTAATGCAATATGGCATTATATAAACCAGCTATAGTAATGCCATATGGCATTATATAAACCAGCTATAGTTATGCAATATGGCATTATATAAACCAGCTATAGTAATGCAATATGGCATTATATAAACCAGCTATAGTAATGCCATATGGCATTATATAAACCAGCTATAGTAATGACATCTGGCATTATATAAACCAGCTATAGTAATGCAATATGGCATTATATAAATCAGCTAATGTAATGTCATATGGCATTATATAAACCAGCTATAGTAATGCCATATGACATTATATAAACCCAGCTACAGCAATGACATCTGGCATTATATAAACCAGCTATAGTAATGCCATATGACATTATATAAACCAGCTACAGCAATGACATCTGGCATTATATAAACCAGCTATAGTAATGCAATATGGCATTATATAAACCAGCTATAGTAATGACATCTGGCATTATATAAACCAGCTATAGTAATGCAATATGGCATTATATAAACCAGCTACAGTAATGCAATATGGCATTATATAAACCAGCTATAGTAATGCCATGTGGCATTATATAAACCAGCTATAGTAATGACATCTGGCATTATATAAACCAGCTATAGTAATGCAATATGGCATTATATAAATCAGCTACATGTATAGTAATGCAATATGGCATTATATAAACCAGCTATTGTAATACCATATGGCATTATATAAGCCAGCTATTGTAATGCCATATAGCATTATATAAACCAGGTATTGTAATGCCATATGACATTATATAAACCAGCTACAGCAATGACATCTGGCATTATATAAACCAGCTATTGTAATGCCATATAGCATTATATAACCCAGGTATTGTAATGCCATATAGCATTATATAAACCAGGTATTGTAATGCCATATGGCATTATATAAACTATCTATAGTAATGTCACATGACATATAAACCAGCTACAGCAATATCATCTGGTATTATATAAAACAGCTATTGTAATGTAATATGGTATTATCTAAACCACCTATTGTAATGCCATATAGCATTATATAAACCAGATATTGTTTATGTCATATGGCATTATATAAACCAGATATTGTTTATGTCATATGGCATTATATAAACCAGCTATTGTAATGCCACATGACATTATATAAACTAGCTACAGCAATGACATCTGGCATTATATAAACCAGGTATTGTAATGCCATATGGCATTATATAAACCAGCTATAGTAATACCACATGACATTATATAAACCATCTACAGCAATGACATCTGGCATTATATAAACCAGCTATAGTAATGCCATATGACATTATATAAACCAGGTATTGTAATGCCATATGGCATTATATAAACCAGCTATAGTAATGTCATATGACATTATATAAACCAACTACAACAATGACATCTGGCATTATATAAACCAGCTATTGTAATGTCATATGGTATTATCTAAACCAGCTATAGTAATGCCACATGACATTATATAAACCAGCTACAGCAATGACATCTGGCATTATATAAACCAGCTATAGTAATGCAATATGGCATTATATAAACCAGCTATTGTAATGCAATATGGAATTATATAAACCAGCTATAGTAATGCCACATGACATTATATAAACCAGCTACAGCAATGACATCTGGCATTATATCAACCAGGTATTGTAATGCCATATAGCATTATATAACCCAGGTATTGTAATGCCATATAGCATTATATAAACCAGGTATTGTAATGCCATATGGCATTATATAAACTAGCTATAGTAATGCCACATGACATTATATAAACCAGCTACAGCAATGACATCTGGCATTATATAAAACAGTTCTTGTAATGTAATATGGTATTATCTAAACCACCTATTGTAATGCCATATAGCATTATATAAACCAGATATTGTTTATGTCATATGGCATTATATAAACCAGATATTGTTTATGTCATATGGCATTATATAAACCAGCTATTGTAATGCCACATGACATTATATAAACTAGCTACAGCAATGACATCTGGCATTATATAAACCAGCTATAGTAATGCCATATGACATTATATAAACCAGGTATTGTAATGCCATATGGCATTATATAAACCAGCTATAGTAATGTCATATGACATTATATAAACCAACTACAACAATGACATCTGGCATTATATAAACCAGCTATTGTAATGTCATATGGTATTATCTAAACCAGCTATAGTAATGCCACATGACATTATATAAACCAGCTACAGCAATGACATCTGGCATTATATAAACCAGCTATAGTAATGCAATATGGCATTATATAAACCAGCTATTGTAATGCAATATGGAATTATATAAACCAGCTATAGTAATGCCACATGACATTATATAAACCAGCTACAGCAATGACATCTGGCATTATATAAACCAGGTATTGTAATGCCATATGGCATTATATAAACCAGCTATAGTAATGCCACATGACATACAAACCAGCTACAGCAATGACATCTGGCATTATATAAACCAGCTATTGTAATGTCATATGGCATTATCTAAACCAGCTATTGTAATGCCATATGGCATATTATAAACCAGCTATTGTAATGTCAAATGACATTATATATAAACCTGCTATAGTAATCCCATATGGTATTATCTAAACCAGCTATTGTAATGTCAAATAACATTATATAAACCCGCTATAGTAATGCCATATGGTGGTATATGAACCAGCTATAGTAATGCATTACTATAAGTAATTTATATTATGGTATAATTAACTATAGCTGGTAAATATAATGCCATATGGAATTAAATTATTATTTGATAACAGTCACATAAAGTAAGCTTTTTGATATGCAAATGAGTGTAGTAAAATTTGACAGAATAATGTAATGTTGCAAGGAAAATTGATAGAATGATAAGTTTATCAGTATAGTTCAAGAGTGCTGTAATCTTAGCATGATCATGTAAGTTCAATGACTTCTGCAGATAACATTAGAACAGATTTGTTGTTTATTGCTCAGTTGATGATAATACTGGGTTGTCTTACTTTTGGTTTAACAAGGTCTTCTTCATTGTTAGGACCTGATCTTTTATCAACATATTTCCATGTGATATTTTCATATTTATCTTCATCTGGTGGCCGAGCATCAATCATTATCACTTCATCATTCACTGGTAAAAGTCCACATTCTCTTGCCACACAAATTGCTGTCAATATATTATCGCCTGAATTCGAAACACAGATAGTATAGAGACGTGATTGCACATTCCCTTTTGACATAGAAAGTATAAAGACATGATTTCATATTCCCTTGCCACACAGTAAGTATGAAGGCATGATTTCACATTCCCTTGCCATAGAAAGTACGAAGACATGATTTCATATTCCCTTGCCACACAGAAAGTATGAAGACATGATTTCATATTCCCTTGCCACACAGTAAGTATGAAGACATGATTTCACATTCCCTTGCCATAGAAAGTACGAAGACATGATTTCATATTCCCTTGCCATAGAAAGTACGAAGACATGATTTCATATTCCCTTGCCACATAGAAAGCATAAAGACATGATTTCATATTCCCTTGCCACACAGAAAGTATAAAGACATGATTTCATATTCCCTTGCCACACAGAAAGTATAAAGACATGATTTCACTTTCCCTTGCCATAGAAAGTACGAAGACATGATTTCATATTCCCTTGCCACACAGTAAGCATAAAGACATGATTTCATATTCCCTTGCCACACAGAAAGTATAAAGACATGATTTCATATTCCCTTGCCACACAGAAAGTATAAAGACATGATTTCACTTTCCCTTGCCATAGAAAGTACGAAGACATGATTTCACTTTCCCTTGCCACACAGAAAGTATAAAGACATGATTTCACATTCCCTTTTGACATAGAAAGTATGAAGACATGATTTCATATTCCCTTGCCACACAGAAAGTATAAAGACATGATTTCATATTCCCTTGCCACACAGAAAGTATAAAGACATGATTTCACTTTCCCTTGCCATAGAAAGTATGAAGACATGATTTCATATTCCCTTGCCACACAGTAAGTATGAAGACATATTTCATATTCACTTGCCACATAGAAGGTATGAAGACAAAATTTCACTTTCCCTTGTCACACAGAAAGTATCAAGACCTGATTTCATATTCCCTTGCCACACAGAAAGTATAAAGACATGATTTCACATCCCCTTGCCATAGAAAGTACGAAGACATGATTTCATATTCCCTTGCCACATAGAAAGCATAAAGACATGATTTCACATCCCCTTGCCATAGAAAGTATAAAGACATGATTTCATATTCCCTTGCCACACAGAAAGTATAAAGACATGATTTCACTTTCCCTTGCCATAGAAAGTACGAAGACATGATTTCATATTCCCTTGCCACACAGTAAGCATAAAGACATGATTTCATATTCCCTTGCCACACAGAAAGTATGAAGACATGATTTCACATTCCCTTGCCACACAGAAAGTATAAAGACATGATTTCACATTCCCTTGCCACATAGAAAGTATGAAGACATGATTTCATATTCCCTTGCCACATATAAACTATGAAGACATAATTTCATATTCCCTTGCCACATAGAAAGTATGAAGACATGATTTCACTTTCCCTTGTCACACAGAAAGTATGAAGACCTGATTTCATATTCTCTTGTCACACAGAAAGTATGAAGACCTGATTTCATATTCCCTTGCCACATAGAAAGCATAAAGACATGATTTCACATTCCCTTGCCATAGAAAGTATGAAGACATGATTTCATATTCCCTTGCCACATAGAAAGCATAAAGACATGATTTCATATTCCCTTGTCACATAGAAAGTATGAAGACATAATTTCATATTCCCTTGCCACATAGAAAGTATGAAGACATGATTTCACTTTCCCTTGTCACACAGAAAGTATGAAGACCTGATTTCATATTCCCTTGTCACACAGAAAGTATGAAGACATGATTTCATATTCCCTTGCCACAGAGAAAGTATAAAGACATGATTTCACATTCCCTTGCCACATAGAAAGTATGAAGACATGATTTTACTTTCCCTTGCAACACAGAAAGTATGAATACCTGATTTCATATTCCCTTGCCACAGAGAAAGTATAAGGACATGATTTCACATTCCCTTGCCACACAGAAAGTATAAAGACATGATTTCATATTCCCTTGCCACAAAGAAAGTATGAAGACATGATTTTACTCTCCCTTGCAACACAGAAAGTATAAAGACACGATTTCATATTCCCTTGCCACACAGAAAATATGAAGACATGATTTCATATTCCCTTGCCACATATAAAGTATGAAAAGATGATTTCACATTCCCTTGCCATAGAAAGTACAAAGACATGATTTCACATTCCCTTGCCACATAAAAACTATGAAGACATGATTTCATATTCCCTTGCCATAGAAAGTACGAAGACAGGATTTTATATTCCCTTGCCATAGAAAGTACGAAGACATCATTCCATATTCCCTTGCCACACAGATTGCTGTCATTATATTGTCACCTGAATGTAAGAAAATTGGCCATAAAGTCAACTGATGGAAGGTATCAGGTATTACACACAGTAAATTAGCCATAATGTCAACTGATGGATGGTACCAGGTATTACACACAGTAAACAAGCCATGCATGGCACAGTCCCAGTTAGTTATCGAATTTGAGATATATAGTTTTGTATATTTAGTAACATAGCTGGAATATGATTATGATGATTGTTTAACATTTAAATGATTGACATTTGTATCTCGTCAAACCAGTATTGAGAGATATTAATTTGGAACAGCATTAATTAAAAAAATAGACCAATGGCCTGTTGCTCAACGGCTATTGTACAAAAGATTAGTGCTGTATATGCCACAACTTTTTGTTTAAATTTGTACTTTTAAATGAAATATTGCCAAACAACCACACAAAGTTGTCAATGGAATAATAAACATATGTATGCCTAACACCAAAGCATTGGAAATAGTGGTTAGTTGAAATTCCATTTTAAACCAAAAATGACAAAAATATTTGCCAAAATTAGAGAATTAAAGATATGGCCATGGGATGAACAAATCTAGTAGATGTCAACACAAGGTACATACACACCAAATATCAAAGCATTCAGGCTACCCGTTTTGAAGTCGAAAACATTTTAAAATATTCACCAAAATTAGGAAATTAAAAATTTCATTACCAAATTAACAAAACTGATAGAGAACAACCCAAGGCACATGCACTATCAATATCAGCACTGTAGACCACTTAGTGTCATAGTAGTGTAAGCTACACACACAGTAACGGTAGGATACAAGTAATATATCGAGGCAGTGGGCTAAATGCGGTCATGGGGACTCGGGTTCAATAACAAAATACCCAGCTCAGTGTTGCATGTAAAGTTAGAATGTTGCATTAACACATAACAAACAGAAACACAATCGTAATGAACGCTACGTGGATACAGTAATACACAGTAATGTGTCACATAACACAGTCATTTCTTAATAAAAGTCTCAATAAAACGTAGAAAATACAATTACAAGTTTTGTAATGTGCTATCAAAATGTATTACAAAATACTACTCATTACGTGGTTACTATAATGACTAACAGGAATATCTATGCACTGTTACTGTTACAACCATATAGGCCAACACATCAGTACAGAGTACTGAAGAGAATGTATGGCATACACCTTAATCCTAACTTACTCAATACAAATGGCTACCACATACACAATACAGTATTTACTAACTAGAAACACTAAGTGCTGATAGATACTACGTAATAAGTACTAAGGCTGCGAATGCCTGAGTATTCACTAGATACATAGAAGTATATGCTAGTAACAACAGAGATTAGCACTTGAATATTAAATACAGGTACTTGGTAAAATAAAATTTTAAAGGAAAATACTTTAAAGTTACTATAATTGAAAAGATTACTTATGTAGTTTTACGGTAACAAAGGCGTACTAAATACAGTACTAAACAGTATACATTAGCTTAACTGTAAAATACTAAGACTATCGTAATGCAACTTGTGTGCTCAAATAATACACAACCAATGCAGTCCTCTACAACGCCGTAACAGTAGGGAAGTACAAATAATTCCTAGACGATTACTGAAATAGTATATTCACAGGTTTATATCAACAGAAAATAGTTATGTATTCAATAATAACACTTGAGTTCAACTACTGAACACTAAAGACATCCAAAATACAAAATGTTTTAAACATGCAAAGCAGGCCAAAGTTCCAAATTATGCATGTAACACTACAAGTATCAACTATAACAACAATAGGAAACCTCAGAAATAGTTTGGTTTATGTGAATACCAAAATGACACAATTTAAGGTAAGTATTCAGTAATAACACTCACCAGAATAGTAGTCACAATATGTATGCATAGTAAAATACACAATCCAGGTAAAGTACTCAGGACTGAATAAATGTATACGACACAAAATAATTATCGGTAAGGAAATATCATGCAAAATGCAGACTACAACACTGGCTTGATAAGGTTACGCAATGCCAGTGCAGGCGAATTACACTAAATGCAGACTGACGTTATAGAAAATAACAAGTCATTGAAAAAGAAACAGTCCCTGTTAAATTTTTGAAAGTTCTCTTTGTGCTCGTCATATTAAAGCGGAAGGGGTGTCGCGAGCGTGTCCTTGAAATTTGAGTTTGGTAGATGTCTGAGACGGTAAACAAGTCAGTCCGACTGGATGTCAACAACAGAAAGTCACGTGATAAGAATGGCGGGACTTTTCCACAACGAAGAACAGTCTTTACTTTAGTTGAAATCTCAACGGGACAACATAATTGGTCGAGTCGATCTACTGGAAACAGTTAATACTGGCGTACAGAACTCAAAATGTCAACGATTGTACTCACAGGAACCTGGATACTTGGTTCAACCACGGTTTCGTTCAATACAATGGCAACAGCAGACTGCAACCTCTGTGGTCAATCCACACAACCACAACTCTCGGAAAAGACTTCTGCCAGTCACTAAATTACATGCAATTACATGTCCCAAGAGTTCCACAACATCCATAACCACTTTAGTTCAGACTTTGGAAGGAATTCGATTTAACAAGAGAATTGACCTGCCCACACAGACGGACATGACACACTAAACCGCCATGCTGACCGACACAGGGACGCACAGACTTATTCATAAACAAAAGACGCAGGACAGAGACCCATCCCATAGGCTCAGCGGACCTATGGTCCGTTGAGCCAACAGAATCAGCCATTTTGAATACATGTATAATGAATCTATAAAATTTGAACGAAGTCAGTCACAGCAAGTCAGAGATATGGCACTAGAACCACATTCATAAAAACAAAATGATGTGCATCAAGGTCCTATAATGTCCAACATATACACAGAGTTTGAACAAAATCCATCTGTAAACAGCCGAGAAATGCTTGATTTTGATGATTTTTAGAACAAAAATGGACGCCATTCGGTCATTTTGAGTCAGATCGTGAAACTAATTGATGTGCATATGTATAAAATCATGTATGATGTATGTCTGAAGTTTGATGGTGATTGGTCCAGGCATTTCAAAGATGCAGGTCCGGATGCACGGAAGCATGGACGGACGGAGGTCAAAACATAAGTCCCCGTGTCCAAACGAGGACTAGTTAGCCATAAAGTCATTACACACAGTAAATTAGCCATTAAGTCAACTGATGGATGGCACCAGGTATTACACACAGTAAATTAGCCATTAAGTCATTACACACAGTAAAATAGCCATAAAGGTATTATACACAGTAAATTAGCCATAAAGTCAACTGATGAATGGTATCAGGTATTACACACAGTAAATTAGTCAGAGAGTCATCAGATGGATGGTGTCAGGTATTACAAACAGTAAATTATAGCCATAAAGTCATTACACACAGTAAATTAGCCATACAGTCAACTGATGGATGATATATGTGATTACACACAGTACATTAGCCATAAAGTCATATGATGGATGGTATATGGTATTACACACAGTAAATTAGCCATGAAGTCATTACACACAGTAAATTAGCCATAAAGTCAATTGATGGATGGTATCAGGTATTACACACAGTAAATTAGCCATAAAGTCAACTGATGGATGGTAAGGTATTACACACAGTAAATTAGCCATAAAGGTATTACACATAGTAAATTAGCCATAAAGTCAACTGATGGATGGTATCAAGTATTACACACAGTAAACTAGCCATAGAGTCATCTGATGGATGGTATCAGGTATTACACACAATAAATTAGCCATAAAGTCATTACACACAGTAAATTAGCCATAAAGGTATTATACACAGTAAATTAGCCATAAAGTCAACTGATGGATGATATCAGGGATTACACACAGTAAATTAGCCATAAAGTCAACTGATGGATGATATCAGGGATTACACACAGTAAATTAGCCATAAAGTCATTACACACAGTAAATTAGCCATAAAATCAACTGATGGATGGTACCAGGTATTACACACAGTAAATTAGCCATAAAGTCATTACACACATTAAATTAGCCATAAAGGTATTACACACAGTAAATTAGCCATAAAGGTATTACACACAGTAAATTAGCCATGAAGTCTTTACACACAGTAAATTAGCCATTAAGTCAACTGATGTATGGTAACAGGTATTACATACAGTAAATTTGCCATAGAGTCATTACACACAGTAAATTAGCCATTACGTCAACTGATGGATGGTACCAGATATTACACATAGTAAATCAGCCATAAAGGTATTACACACAGTAAATTAGCCATAAAGGTATTACACACAGTAAATTAGCCATAAAGGTATTACACACAGTAAATTGGCCATAATGGTATTACACACAGTAAATTCGCCATAAAGGTATTACACACAGTAAATTAGCCATAAAGGTATTACACACAGTAAATTAGCCATAAAGGTATTACACACAGTAAATTGGCCATAATGGTATTACACACAGTAAATTCGCCATAAAGGTATTACACACAGTAAATTAGCCATAAAGGTATTACACACAGTAAATTAGCCATAAAGGTATTACACACAGTAAATTAGCCATAAAGGTATTACACACAGTAAATTAGCCATAATGGTATTACACACAGTAAATTAGCCATAAAGGTATTACACACAGTAAATTAGCCATTAAGTCAACTGATGGATGGTACCAGGTATTACACACAGTAAATTAACCATAAAGTCATTACACACATTAAATTAGCCATAAAGGTATTACACACAGTAAATTAGCCATAAAGGTATTACACACAGTAAATTAGCCATTAAGTCAACTGATGGATGGTACCAGATATTACACATAGTAAATCAGCCATAAAGGTATTACACACAGTAAATTAGCCATAAAGGTATTACACACAGTAAATTAGCCATAAAGGTATTACACACAGTAAATTAGCCATAATGGTATTACACACAGTAAATTAGCCATAAAGGTATTACACACAGTAAATTAGCCATTAAGTCAACTGATGGATGGTACCAGGTATTACACACAGTAAATTAGCCATAAAGTCATTACACACATTAAATTAGCCATAAAGGTATTACACACAGTAAATTAGCCATAAAGGTATTACACACAGTAAATTAGCCATTAAGTCAACTGATGGATGGTACCAGATATTACACACAGTAAATTAGCCATAAAGGTATTACACACAGTAAATTAGCCCTGAAGTCTTTACACACAGTATATTAGCCATTAAGTCAACTGATGTATGGTACCAGGTATTACATACAGTAAATTAGCCATAGAGTCATTACACGCAGTAAATTAGCCATAAAGTCATTACACACAGTAAATTAGCCATCAAGGTATTACACACAGTAAATTAGCCATTAAGTCAACTGATGGATGGTACCAGATATTACACACAGTAAATTAGCCATGAAGGTATTACACACAGTAAATTAGCCATAATGGTATTACACACAGTAAATTAGCCATAAAGGTATTACACACAGTAAATTAGCCATAAAGGTATTACACACAGTAAATTAGCCATGAAGTCTTTACACACAGTAAATTAGCCATTAAGTCAACTGATGTATGGTACCAGGTATTACACACAGTAAATTAGCCATAGAGTAATTACACGCAGTAAATTAGCCATTAAGTCAACTGATGTATGGTACCAGGTATTACACACAGTAAATTAGCCATAGAGTCATTACACACAGTAAATTAGCCATTAAGGCAACTGATGTATGGTACCAGGTATTACACACAGTAAATTAGCCATAAAGTCGTCTGATGGATGGTATCAAGTATCACACAGAGTAAATTGTAGTCAACACTCACCTGTTACCATGATAAGCCTTATTTGTGCATTTGTCAATTCTTTAATTACTGGGGTAGTTTCTGGCTTCAATTTATTCTGCATAATTAATAACCCAAGGAACTGCAGATCGCATTCAACTTCAACACTTCAATAGAAATGTATAAGTAGCAATTTATCTATGGTGAATACCAAGGCAAACAAGTTACATACATGGCACCAAAGGGCAACCATGTTTGACTTAGCAGTTTGACAAACAGTAATGATTCTACTTCAATTACTTTTGCTCTAATAATTTGACACATCACAGGATAAATTGGCACAGATAACATAAAAAATATTTTTAATTGTGACTCAAGCTACATGTGTGTTAAATGATTGATGGATGGCATTAGCACCCATGTGTACTTACCGAGGCATTTTCAATGCTTTATGCCACTGAACTGATGGGTGTAATGGTTTCCATGCCAATGCTATGACTCGTAGTCCTTGCTGTGTGTAGTTTATCAAGACATCATGAAAATTATCTGGGACTAAATAATACAATCATGACCATAATGTATGCAAATAAATATATAGGATTATTTTATAACAATATTTAACAAGTAAATTCATTAAATGTACTTAGTCCCTGTGAGTCATCAAGCTAAACAAGTCATTGTCAATGACACGTCCCCGTTCCGTTCATATTTGAGTGACATATACATTCAAAGCAGATCATGACCGAAATGCACCTGCATATGTACAACACATTGTGCTAAAATCTGAACAAAATCCATCCATGCATGACTGAGATCCGGTTCTGGAATTGTGAAAATACGTGATTTTGATGCATTTTCGGCCTTAAAATGGCAATCATTTCGCTATTGTTAAGCAGATCATGAAACAAAGGCACATATCTATTTGTGACATGATGTACCATGTGTGTGTGAAGTTTGAACTTGATCAATCCAGACATGTCTTGGATACGGATCCAGAACTGAATTCTTTAACAAAATGGCCGCCAGTCGGCCATTTCGAACTTGATCCGAAAAAAAAAAAAGACGTGCATCAAGGTCCTATTATGTTTAATGTATGTACCAAATTTGAACAAAATCCATCCATGCATAACTGAGATACGGGTCCGGAATGGTGAAAATGTGCGATTTCAATGCATTTTCAGCCTTAAAGCGGCCGCCATTTGGCTATCGTTAATGAGATCATGAAACAAATGCACATACAT
This sequence comes from Saccoglossus kowalevskii, assembly GCF_978046115.1. Classification (NCBI taxonomy): domain Eukaryota; kingdom Metazoa; phylum Hemichordata; class Enteropneusta; family Harrimaniidae; genus Saccoglossus; species Saccoglossus kowalevskii. The sequence goes on from NC_140655.1 coordinate 303,949, forward strand.
ATTTGTGACATGATGTACCTTGTGTGTGTGAAGTTTGAACTCGATCAATCCAAGCATGTCTCGGATACGAATCCAGAACTGAATTCTTTAAAACAAAATGGCCGCCAGTCGGCTATTTCGAACTTGATCCGAAAAAAAAATGACGTGCATCAAGGTCCTATTATGTTTAATGTATGTACCAAATTTGAATGAAATCCGTCCATGCATAACTGAGATCCGGGTCCGGAATGGTGAAAATGTGCGATTTCAATGCATTTTCGGCCTTAAAGCGGCCGCCATTTGGCTATCGTTAATGAGATCATGAAACAAATGCACATACATATTTGTGACATGATGTACCTTGTGTGTGTGAAGTTTGAACTCGATCAATCCAAGCATGTCTCAGATACGGATCCAGAACTGAATTCTTTAAAACAAAATGGCCGCCAGCCGGCCATTTCAAACCCGATCCCAAAAAAAAAATGACGTGCATCAAGGTCCTATTATGTTTAATGTATGTATCAAATTTGAACAAAATCCGTCCATGCATAACTGAGATCCGGGTCCGGAATGGTGAAAATGTGCGATTTTGATGCATTTTCGGCCTTAAAATGGCCGCTATTCAGCTATCGTTAATCGGATCATGAAAAAAATTCATGTGCATATGTCCCATATAATGTGTGATGTATGAGTGAAGTTTGAACTCAATCGGTCCATGCATGTTCGAGATACAGGTGATCACGGACGCACGGACGGACGCACGGACGCACACAGGGCAAAACATAAGTCCCCGTTTTCGGACTGCGTCCGAACGGGGACTAAAAATTACTGCATTCATTAAAAACTATGAAAAACAAAATCATGTGTATCAATTAGGTCTCAAGTGTGTTCATGCACCACTGAGATCCAGAAGCACAGAAATGCTTAATTTTGGTGATTTAGACATTCAGTCATCTTGAATCAGATCGCCAAATGAATATATGTGCATACATGTACATGCTTAATGATTTATGATGTAAATACTTGTATATATAATATAAATAAAAATGATTTAAAAATATATATATAAACAAAAATCAGTCAGACCATATCAGAAATATGGCTTGGGAACAGCATTCATCAAATCAAAATGGCCGTCAGTGATACAATGGAGTTTTAGCACAAAAATGGCCGCTACTGAACATGCATCAGGTTTTCCAAGATGCATGATGTTTGTGTGAAGTTTGAATGTGATTGGCCCAGGCATGTCAGAGAAACAGGTGTACATATAGACGTATCTATAATTCCTTGTTTTCAAACTGTTTCAGAACAAGACATGACATGACATGTCATAGCCCCCGCTTAGAAAAAAATTTAAAAACTTATATTGAACTGGGTTTGTGTCAGAGTGAATTAATTCATTATGAGCTGTATTAAAATTCCGTTATTAATTGTTCAGGATTGATGTGTTACAATTTTAAGGGGTGGGATAAAAATTTATTCATTTGGCTTTTCTGAAACAATTTATAACTTGTTAAACATATAATGCGATGTGCACTTGTAAACAAATATTACCTGTCCCTGAACCAACTTTGAACAAAACTGGATGAGAGATATCTGAAAAAAACTGGTAATAGCTAGAAGAAGCTTGTTTTTTTTAGATTTTTAACGGAAAAAATGGCCTCCAAGTCGTAAAAATTTATCCAATCAAACAGATCATGAATGACACTGCCTTCACTTGTTGTCATTTGAAAGTTGCAACATATAATTTGTCCAGTTTTTGGCATGGATGTAAATTGGCAAACATGATTTCTATGGCATTTTCAAGTTTATAGCACTCTCCATCCTGGTCTCAGCAAGAACACCAGAGAGCAACAAACAAGTACAACAGGTAAAATGACATGCAAGTATGCAAATCAGATCTGCAAATATGTTGTGTCTGTTTGGATAAACTTTCTTGTACAACTGTATTCCTAATAAAAGAACACTGTCAATCACAGAACTGTTCCAGCGAAAAACTTTTGATATTTTAAACAGTAACAGGGCAAAGATACCGTTTGTCATACAAGTACTAGCACCAGATGAGGAACTGAGAAACTGCAATGATCCTTGGTGTACATTACCTGTGTCAACAACTTTACTTCCCATGTACTTCATGTACAGATCCAGATGTAGTTTGTGGCCCTGAATTAGTTTCAATATCTCTAAATAAGGACAAGAGTATTTCAAATATGACAATGATACAAATAAAGTGCAAGAATCCAGAAAAATATTATCAAGTTTTTATTATCATACATTAATATTAACAAATCATGTGTAATTGAACTTTTATGTACAGAGAAACACATATTTATGCTTTGGTTGACAGCACTTCTCAAAGTAAAAACCTGCAAAACTTCATACAATTGTCAGTCATGCAGCGAATAGTATGCTTTTGTAATATATGCAGTTTCAGTGGCTTTGCTTTCCGCGAAAAAAATTCTGGCCCTGCACCTGAAAAAAACAAAAAAACATTTAGTCAAAAGTAAGCAGAGGTTGTAGCATACATGTATGTGCTCCCATTAGCTGTTAAATTTAATTAAAAAAGATATTTGTGTACCGTCTTTTCAGTACAAAAACATATTACTTAATATATTTATGCCAGCCAGAAAAAAATTGCAGTTTACACTGAGCAATTAGGAATATACATGGACAACAATTGATGCATGTGTAGCAATATACTGTTTGAAAGGCTGCAAGATGTAATGAATAGCAAAACAATCACTACGAGTCGGACTGCCTGGAAAACTGCACAATATATACACAAATGTATGCAAATGATATATGAGCAGCTCCACCAAATATGAAAATATTCTTTCCATAGTTATGACTCTAATGTGAATGTGATTTTCCACTCCTTAGCAACAGTAGTTAGAGTATTGTATTGTACTGTATCGTACAAGTTTATTGTGATTCTATATGTGTTTGTAATATTATAGGTATTTAGCTTTATTTAGCATTCTGTTTAGTTGGTTAACTTTACTGTATCTTAATGTAGTTTATATTTTATTTTTATACGACCATAGAAGAACTCACTGTAGTTTGTTTTATTGTTGAATAAAAATTAAAACCAGTCACTGTATAGTGGTGATGTATTGTGCGAAATTGTTGCAAGGACAATACTTTTCTTGATTTGCGTGCCGTCGTGCGTCCATAACAAATGCATGGAATGGTCGGCAGTATCGATCAAGTTCGTCTAGTGTGACATTCGTTGCTGGCGACAAGATGCCGTATAATCCTTTAAATAGGCGTCAAGGAGGAGTGAAAGGCCCTAATTTGGTTCTACAATAGGCGTCATGAAATGTTGGAAAATTACAGTCAATCAAAAAAACTGTTCACATGACAACAAAAAATAGTCACTATATTTATTATGCATTATATTTTTGTTGGAAGCAAATCATCACGGTACGGTAGCTTACTTGTTTTCGAAGTGTTGTAATTGTTGATCAGTACTCAGTAGTGATTATATTAATAACGTACAAAAAATAAATTTGTTGAATTGTTATGAAATGCAAGTAAAATTCAACTTAGTTTTATCGTAAGCAAATGTTTTCAGTTACATGTTAACGCTCGATGCAAGACGATATCCGCCATGTTATCCACGCCAGATAGGTCAAGTCGCTAATCAACCAATCAAAATGCTGGATGGTGCCCATGTGCTCAAATTACCATAAAGCATTTAATATAACAGTTCAGCGATCTCATGGTGAAAGCAACACGAAAGACCAGATTTACCGATGTTTTAGTGCGATCTTTTGGCTTCGTTTCTCATGGGGAAAAAGGCATGATTTTTTTTTTCAATCGGCCCGATTTAGAAAAATAAATAAACGTACCGTCCCAAATAAGAATGTACCAGGTGGAATTGTTCTGGGGAAAAAATAAACGTACCGGGACATTTAGCATTGTGGGCAAGCTCTCCTAAGTAGCGACATATTTTTAACTTCGCCTATTGGATGATCAGTGGATTACGTAAATAAACCAACACTTTCAATGAGTACATGCCGACCCAACTAAACTTGTTTATGGCTGTTTATGAACAGCGAGGACGCATCTCATTAAACAATAGCTGTGGAAATCATAAACAAATGTAAATGTTGCGGAAATCAAGCATGGCGATAATGATTTTGAGCGAGGCAGAGTCTGGCAAGCGTCTCAGAGCAGCATTGCGCCAACACCACCACGACGTTTGAATCCCGGTGAGAGCACTGCAAACCTCTTAAATCACGAGGTAAACTTTCAATTTACACAATACATAATCAGTTCACACAACAATAATAGAGGCAGTTTTTCTGGCGTAGCTCTCGCCAGGTTAGCAATAGTTTCTCACGATCACCAAACCAGAGACACAAACGATAATACAACGTGTATAAATACCATAACAAGCACAGTTTCTTACCTTTGAAATTGACGAGACACAATTTTGACCATATAAGCGCTGCGCAAAAAAAGATACAATTCCGGGATACAATATCCTTACACAAAAATGACTGATTTCCACCGAGACGAGAACTGCGTATGCGTCATCAAAACTCGAATTAAAATCGGGTAATTTCGGGAAAAGTCTGATTTTCCAACAGTTTTGAAGGAAAGAAAAACACAGTGAAACTTTGAAGCATCGAAAAAATAACTTGATGTGCATCATAGCACTATCAATTCCTGTCTCTGTACCAACTCTGAACTGAATTGGATCACACATGTGTGAGAAAAAGCTGGTAACGTACAAATGTGCACACACAGATGCACAGACACGACCCAAATTAATACCCCCTGCCCGGATCGCAGATATAACAAAATATACTATGATGCACATCCAAACAAATGACATAAATATATCAACTCAGTTCTATCAAGAAGAGGAAAGAGTAACTGACCTGTCTGGCTATCACACAGTGATGATATCTTCTCTGGTGAACCTTTTACGTACACCTCCATATTTTTGTCACCTAGTGTTCGAGTGATGACACTCATTCGTTGTAGTGATGATGAAAATGGAAACTGATGAACAACACCAATTTCAATATTACTCTGTAAATGATTGGATACTCATTGTTATTTTGTCATACCAGAAATAACATCAGAAACAATATAGTCGTGATAACAGAGATCAGATATAACATAGATCAGCTATAACATAGATCAGATATAAGACAGATCAGATATAACATAGATCAGATATAACACAGATCAGATATAACTCATATCAGATATAACACAGATCAGATAGTACAGATCAGATATGACATAAATCAGATATAAAACAGATCAGATATAACATGGATCAGATATAACACAGATCAGATATAACACAGATCAGATATAAAACAGATCAGATATAACATAGATCAGATATAACACAGATCAGATATAACACAGATCAGATATAATACAGATCAGATATAACATAGATCAGATATAACACAGATCAGATATAACATAGATCAGATATGACACAGATCAGATATAAAACAGATCAGATATAACACAGATCAGATATAACACAGATCAGATATAAAACAGATCAGATATAACACAGATCAGATATAACATAGATCAGTGTCACACGCAACGTAATATTACCGTAATTGGTATAGTACAGGTGTGATGGTTCAAATACCAAAATGGCAACAGTAACAAAAAGACTTCCTGGTGGCAATGATAAAATACGAACACGGAGCCAACTGATGAGGTTTCAACTGGTACTGGTATTATTATACTCTGCAAACATCAAGTACAATAACGCGGTAAAACTCCAAACCTCCAATAACTAGATACTTAAACTCCAATACAATTCAACGAGATCTCCGATCTGATCTCAGTGCTGAACAACTCCCCTATATATACCCATACTGTCTATAAATAGACCATTACATCAGCATACATAATGAGTCGATCAGATATGACATAGATTAGATATGACATAGATCAGATATAAAATGGATACGATATGAAACAGATCAGCTATAACACAGATCAGATATAACATAGATCAGATATAAAACAGATCAGACATAACACAGATCAGATATAAAACAGATCAGCTATAACATAGATCAGATATAACATAGATCAGATATAACACACATCAGATATAACACAGATCAGATATAACACAGATCAAATATAACATAGATCAGATATAACACAAATCAGATATAAAACAGATCAGATATAACACAGATCAGATATAACACAGATCAGATATAAAACAGATCAGATATAACATGGATCAGATATAAAACAGATCAGATATAACATGGATCAGACATAACACAGATCAGATATAACACAGATCAGATATAAAAACAGATCAGATATAACATGGATCAGATATAACACAGATCAGATATAACACAGATCAGATATAATACAGATCAGATATAAAACAGATATATAACATAGATCAGATATAAAACAGATTAGATATGACACAGATCAGATATAACACAGATCAGATATAACACAGATCAGAAATAACACAGATCAGATATAAAACAGATCAGATATAAAACAGATCAGATATAACACAGATCAGATATAACACAGATCAGATATAACATAGATCAGATATAACACAGATCAAATATAACACATATCAGATATAACACATATCAGCTATAACACATATCAGCTATAACACAGATCAGATATAACACAGATCAGATATGAAACAGATCAGATATAATACAGATCAGATATAACATAGATCAGATATAACACAGATCAGATATAACATAGATCAGTGTCACACGCAACGTAATATTACCGTAATTGGTATAGTACAGGTGTGATGGTTCAAATACCAAAATGGCAACAGTAACAAAAAGACTTCCCTGGTGGCAATGATAAAATACGAACACGGAGCCAACAGATGAGGTTTCAACTGGTACTGGTATTATTATACTCTGCAAACATCAAGTACAATAACGCGGTAAAACTCCACTACTCCAATAACTAGATACTTAAACTCCAATACAATTCAACGAGATCTCCGATCTGATCTCAGTGCTGAACAACTCCCCTATATATACCCATACTGTCTATAAATAGACCATTACATCAGCATACATAATGAGTCGATCAGATATGACATAGATCAGATATAAAATGGATACGATATGAAACAGATCAGCTATAACACAGATCAGATATAACATAGATCAGATATAAAACAGATCAGACATGACACAGATCAGATATAAAACAGATCAGCTATAACATAGATCAGATATAACACACATCAGATATAACACAGATCAGATATAACACAGATCAAATATAACATAGATCAAATATAACATAGATCAGATATAACACAAATCAGATATAAAACAGATCAGATATAACACAGATCAGATATAACACAGATCAGATATAACATGGATCAGATATAAAACAGATCAGATATAACATGGATCAGACATAACACAGATCAGATATAACACAGATCAGATATAAAAACAGATCAGATATAACATGGATCAGATATAACACAGATCAGATATAACACAGATCAGATATAATACAGATCAGATATAACATAGATCAGATATAACACAGATCAAATATAACATAGATCAGATATAACACAGATCAGATATAAAACAGATTAGATATGACACAGATCAGATATAACACAGATCAGATATAACACAGATCAGATATAACACAGATCAGATATAACACAGATCAGAAATAACACAGATCAGATATAAAACAGATCAGATATAAAACAGATCAGATATAACACAGATCAGATATAACACAGATCAGATATAAAACAGATCAGATATAACATAGATCAGATATAACACAGATCAAATATAACACATATCAGATATAACACATATCAGATATAACACATATCAGCTATAACACAGATCAGATATGAAACAGATCAGATATAATACAGATCAGATATAACATAGATCAGATATAACACAGATCAGATATAACATAGATCAGTGTCACACGCAACGTAATATTACCGTAATTGGTATAGTACAGGTGTGATGGTTCAAATACCAAAATGGCAACAGTAACAAAAAGACTTCCCTGGTGGCAATGATAAAATACGAACACGGAGCCAACAGATGAGGTTTCAACTGGTACTGGTATTATTATACTCTGCAAACATCAAGTACAATAACGCGGTAAAACTCCACTACTCCAATAACTAGATACTTAAACTCCAATACAATTCAACGAGATCTCTGATCTGATCTCAGTGCTGAACAACTCCCCTATATATACCCATACTGTCTATAAATAGACCATTACATCAGCATACATAATGAGTCGATCAGATATGACATAGATCAGATATAAAATGGATATGATATGAAACAGATCAGCTATAACACAGATCAGATATAACATAGATCAGATATAAAACAGATCAGACATGACACAGATCAGATATAAAACAGATCAGCTATAACATAGATCAGATATACACTGTAACACACATCAGATATAACACAGATCAAATATAACATAGATCAGATATAACACAGATCAGATTCAACATAGATAAGCTATAACATAGATCAGATATAACATAGATCAGATATAACGTAGATCAGATATGACACAGATCAGATATAAAACGGATCAGATATAACACAGATCAGATATAACACAGATCAGATATAAAACAGATCAGCTATAACATAGATCAGATATAACACAGATCAGATATAACACAGATCAGATATAACATAGATCGGCTATAACATCAAATATAAAACAGATCAGCAATAACATAGATCAGATATAGCACAGATCAGATTCAACATAGATAAGCTATAACATAGATCAGATATAACATAGATCAGATATAACGTAGATCAGATATAAAACAGATCAGATAAGCACAGATCAGATAAACACAGATCAGATAAACACAGATCAGATATAACATGGATCAGATATAGCATGGATCAGATATAACACAGATCAGATATAAAACAGATCAGACATGACACAGATCAGATATAAAACAGATCAGCTATAACATAGATCAGATATAACACACATCAGATATAACACAGATCAGATATAACACAGATCAAATATAACATAGATCAGATATAACACAAATCAGATATAAAACAGATCAGATATAACACAGATCAGATATAACACAGATCAGATATAAAACAGATCAGATATAACATGGATCAGATATAAAACAGATCAGATATAACATGGATCAGACATAACACAGATCAGATATAACACAGATCAGATATAAAAACAGATCAGATATAACATGGATCAGATATAACACAGATCAGATATAACACAGATCAGATATAATACAGATCAGATATAACATAGATCAGATATAACACAGATCAAATATAACATAGATCAGATATAACACAGATCAGATATAAAACAGATTAGATATGACACAGATCAGATATAACACAGATCAGATATAACACAGATCAGATATAACACAGATCAGAAATAACACAGATCAGATATAAAACAGATCAGATATAAAACAGATCAGATATAACACAGATCAGATATAACACAGATCAGATATAAAACAGATCAGATACAACATAGATCAGATATAACACAGATCAAATATAACACATATCAGATATAACACATATCAGATATAACACATATCAGCTATAACACAGATCAGATATGAAACAGATCAGATATAATACAGATCAGATATAACATAGATCAGATATAACACAGATCAGATATAACATAGATCAGTGTCACACGCAACGTAATATTACCGTAATTGGTATAGTACAGGTGTGATGGTTCAAATACCAAAATGGCAACAGTAACAAAAAGACTTCCCTGGTGGCAATGATAAAATACGAACACGGAGCCAACAGATGAGGTTTCAACTGGTACTGGTATTATTATACTCTGCAAACATCAAGTACAATAACGCGGTAAAACTCCACTACTCCAATAACTAGATACTTAAACTCCAATACAATTCAACGAGATCTCTGATCTGATCTCAGTGCTGAACAACTCCCCTATATATACCCATACTGTCTATAAATAGACCATTACATCAGCATACATAATGAGTCGATCAGATATGACATAGATCAGATATAAAATGGATATGATATGAAACAGATCAGCTATAACACAGATCAGATATAACATAGATCAGATATAAAACAGATCAGACATGACACAGATCAGATATAAAACAGATCAGCTATAACATAGATCAGATATACACTGTAACACACATCAGATATAACACAGATCAAATATAACATAGATCAGATATAACACAGATCAGATTCAACATAGATAAGCTATAACATAGATCAGATATAACATAGATCAGATATAACGTAGATCAGATATGACACAGATCAGATATAAAACGGATCAGATATAACACAGATCAGATATAACACAGATCAGATATAAAACAGATCAGCTATAACATAGATCAGATATAACACAGATCAGATATAACACAGATCAGATATAACATAGATCGGCTATAACATCAAATATAAAACAGATCAGCAATAACATAGATCAGATATAGCACAGATCAGATTCAACATAGATAAGCTATAACATAGATCAGATATAACATAGATCAGATATAACGTAGATCAGATATAAAACAGATCAGATAAGCACAGATCAGATAAACACAGATCAGATAAACACAGATCAGATAAACACAGATCAGATATAACATGGATCAGATATAGCATGGATCAGATATAACACAGATCAGATATAAAACAGATGAGTTCTAACATAGATCAGCTATAACACAGATCAGCTGTAAAACAGATCAGATATAACACAGATCAGATATAACACAGATCAGATATAACACAGATCAGATATAAAACAGATCAGATATAACACAGATCATATATAACACAGATCAGATATAACACAGATCAGATATAACATGGACCAGTGATGTCACCAGTGTGATGTTCAAAACACAATAATACAGATAAGGCAAGTGATAAGACATGACAAGATGACAAATGCAATGTTCAAGTCAAGTTTCCTGTTGTGTCTAACATGCTTTTTGTTGATTATACAATTTGAAATATTAATTCATTTAATACCTCTTGGTCTTTAGATGGTGGTGGCTTAACCAGAGTTGGCATAAGAATATCAAAATTAGAGCTCTCTTCTTGGCTTGGCTCTTCTAATATCTAGCAGAAAAAACTCATATTGAGTTAAAAACTTCATATTGACTATAATTATTTAATAATTTAAGTATAAGTATGTTATTATGATTAATAATAGATACTGAAATTTATCATGGCTCCAATGCTTCTCATGAAATGATTCGAATGTGAAGGTTCAATATGTCAGATTTCAACAACACACATACAGAGTCCAAGCAAATGGTAATTACATTTTTTCAATGAAAGAACTAATTTTGGAAAGTTATAAAAAAATAAATCAGAAGGTTATAAATCAATTGACACAATATATCATTTGCAAATTAAAACAACTTGAACTGTGACATCTTCTTACAAGATACAGATAGTTGTATTGAGTTCTGTGAATAATTATAATTGAAGGGAATGAGTAAAAAATAGTTTCTTGGAGAAAATATATTGGCGATCTGCTAATCTAGGATTGCCATTAAATCACTATTTGGTGATCCGCTCTGCTAGGATTGCCCTTAAAATCATTTTTTGTGTGTCTGTGTTTGAGTGTGATTGCCATTGTCTTCACTTATTAACTTCTGTGATTTCTGTTCAGCTTGAGTGTAGGCATAAAGTTAGTATTTGTTTTTTGATATCTTCTTTCATTATCGAAAAATTTGGGGTAAATTTTTACCGAGAACAGATGTTTAACTCTTCTGTGACTTTTTTGGCTGGGTCTATTTCTATCATACTTGGTTGGTGAGTCATACCTTCACTCTAATTGGGTGGTAATTTATCATGTTAGTATGTATGCATAATATAAGGTTATTACAAAGATACCTCAAAGTATGCACGAAAACAGTACAGCGGCAGTATCGATCGATGCGCAGCGGAAGTCAATGCGACAGCGTACTGTCTGAGTGCATACTTGGAGGTATCTTCGTAATAACCTTATTATTATACATATTTTCCTTCCAAGGATACATCATTGGAATGCCGAAATCCAAAAAGTTTAGAACAGAATCAGCGAACTTCTTTTATGGAGTCCGGTCAAATCCTGGTGGCAGCCATGTTTGATTTTATTATTAGAGAACGCTTACGCGCGCAATCATTCCATATTTGGAATTCGCATTTCCTAATATGGTAGTATAAAAATACCCCGTAAAATACCGCACAACTACAGCACGCTGTAACTTATATGGCGTTACGATGACAGATGTATAATATCGATTATATTTATCATGTTAGTATGTATGCATAATGGATTATATTATCATGTTAGTATGTATGCATAATGTATTATATTTATCATGTTAGTATGTATGCATAATGGATTATATTATCGTGTTAGTATGTATGCATAATGGATTATATTTATCATGTTAGTATGTATGCATAATGTATTATATTATCGTGTTAGTATGTATGCATAATGGACTATATTTATCATGTTAGTATGTATGTATAATGGGATATATTTATCATGTTAGTATGTATGCATAATGGATTATATTTATCATGTTAGTATGTATGCATAATGTATTATATTATCGTGTTAGTATGTATGCATAATGGATTATATTTATCATGTTAGTATGTATGCATAATGTATTATATTATCATGTTAGCAAGTACGCATAATGTATTATATTATCATGTTAGTATGTATGCATAATGTATTATATTATTGTGTTAGTATGTATGCATAATGGATTATATTTATCATGTTAGTATGTATGCATAATGTATTATATTATCATGTTAGTATATATGCATAATGTATTATTTTATCGTGTTAGTATGTATGCATAATGGATTATATTTATCATGTTAGTATGTATGCATAATGTATTATATTATCATGTTAGTATGTACGCATAATGTATTATATTATCATGTTAGTATGTATGCATAATGGATTATATTTATCATGTTAGTATGTATGCATAATGTATTATATTATCGTGTTAGTATGTATGCATAATGGACTATATTTATCATGTTAGTATGTATGCATAATGGATTATATTTATCATGTTAGTATGTATGCATAATGGATTATATTTATCATGTTAGTATGTATGCATAATGTATTATATTATCGTGTTAGTATGTATGCATAATGGATTATATTTATCATGTTAGTATGTATGCATAATGTATTATATTATCATGTTAGTATATATGCATAATGTATTATATTATCGTGTTAGTATGTATGCATAATGGATTATATTTATCATGTTAGTATATATGCATAATGTATTATATTATCGTGTTAGTATGTATGCATAATGTATTATATTTATCATGTTAGTATGTATGCATAATGGATTATATTATCATGTTAGTATGTATGCATATTGTATTATATTATCGTGTTAGTATGTATGCATAATGTATTATATTTATCATGTTAGTATGTATGCATAATGTATTATATTATCAAGTTAGTATATATGCATAATGTATTATATTATCGTGTTAGTATGTATGCATAATGGATTAGATTTATCATGTTAGTATGTATGCATAATGTATTATATTATCATGTTAGTATGTACGCATAATGTATTATATTATCATGTTAGTATGTACGCATAATGTATTATATTATCATGTTAGTATGTATGCATAATGGATTATATTTATCATGTTAGTATATATGCATAATGTATTATATTATCGTGTTAGTATGTATGCATAATGTATTATATTTATCATGTTAGTATGTATGCATAATGGATTATATTATCATGTTAGTATGTATGCATAATGTATTATATTATCATGTTAGTATGTATGCATAATGGATTACATTTATCATGTTAGTATATATGCATAATGTATTATATTATCGTGTTAGTATGTATGCATAATGTATTATATTTATCATGTTAGTATGTATGCATAATGGATTATATTATCATGTTAGTATGTATGCATAATGTATTATATTTATCATGTTAGTATGTATGCATAATGTATTATATTATCGTGTTAGTATGTATGCATAATGTATTATATTTATCATGTTAGTATGTATGCATAATGGATTATATTATCATGTTAGTATGTATGCATAATGTATTATATTTATCATGTTAGTATGTATGCATAATGTATTATATTTATCATGTTAGTATGTATGCATAATGTATTATATTATCATGTTAGTATGTATGCATAATGTATTATATTATCATGTTAGTATGTATGCATAATGGATTATATTTATCATGTTAGTATGTATGCATAATGTATTATATTATCATGTATGCATAATGGATTATATTATCATGTTAGTATGTATGCATAATGGATTATATTATCATGTTAGTATGTATGCATAATGTATTATATTTATCATGTTAGTATGTATGCATAATGGATTATATTATCGTGTTAGTATGTATGCATAATGGATTATATTATCATGTTAGTATGTATGCATAATGTATTATATTTATCATGTTAGTATGTATGCATAATGTATTATATTATCGTGTTAGTATGTATGCATAATGTATTATATTTATCATGTTAGTATGTATGCATAATGGATTATATTATCATGTTAGTATGTATGCATAATGTATTATATTTATCATGTTAGTATGTATGCATAATGTATTATATTTATCATGTTAGTATGTATGCATAATGTATTATATTATCATGTTAGTATGTATGCATAATGTATTATATTATCATGTTAGTATGTATGCATAATGGATTATATTTATCATGTTAGTATGTATGCATAATGTATTATATTATCATGTATGCATAATGGATTATATTATCATGTTAGTATGTATGCATAATGTATTATATTTATCATGTTAGTATGTATGCATAATGGATTATATTTATCATGTTAGTATGTATGCATAATGGATTATATTTATCATGTTAGTATGTATGCATAATGTATTATATTATCGTGTTAGTATGTATGCATAATGTATTATATTTATCATGTTAGTATGTATGCATAATGGATTATATTATCATGTTAGTATGTATGCATAATGTATTATATTATCATGTTAGTATGTATGCATAATGGATTATATTTATCATGTTAGTATATATGCATAATGTATTATATTATCGTGTTAGTATGTATGCATAATGTATTATATTTATCATGTTAGTATGTATGCATAATGTATTATATTATCGTGTTAGTATGTATGCATAATGGATTATATTTATCATGTTAGTATGTATGCATAATGTATTATATTATCATGTTAGTATGTATGCATAATGGATTATATTTATCATGTTAGTATATATGCATAATGTATTATATTATCGTGTTAGTATGTATGCATAATGTATTATATTTATCATGTTAGTATGTATGCATAATGGATTATATTATCATGTTAGTATGTATGCATAATGTATTATATTATCATGTTAGTATGTATGCATAATGGATTATATTTATCATGTTAGTATATATGCATAATGTATTATATTATCGTGTTAGTATGTATGCATAATGTATTATATTTATCATGTTAGTATGTATGCATAATGTATTATATTATCGTGTTAGTATGTATGCATAATGGATTATATTATCATGTTAGTATGTATGCATAATGTATTATATTTATCATGTTAATATGTATGCATAATGTATTATATTATCATGTTAGTATGTATGCATAATGGATTATATTATCATGTTAGTATGTATACACAATGGATTATATTTATCATGTTAGTATGTATGCATAATGGATTTTTGAGGTGATTAATGGTTAAAATCAACAACAATTTTTCAATAAATTATGAGTACAAGCAGAAACAATTATAGTGTTATCATAAGAATAACGAAAAGTATGCACTCAGGAAGTACTGGATTACATTGACTTTAGCCACATGTCCATGAGTACAAAAGCAAAGTACATTTCAGTCAATAGGTCATATGAAAATGATTAGTTATAGATCATGATTTGGAATGTACCTTTTCTGAGCTTATGGAATGTTTAAAACTGCTGGTCTTGTTATTGAACAATGTATTCTGAGTATATATGACATTGCTGCCATTGCTGCTGATATCTTTGTCATTGAGTAAATCTAATACTTTTACGTTTCTCAAAGAATAATCGCTTACAGATATATAAATCTTAAGGCTTAAGTGTTAAAATTAACAATAATAGTTGAAGTTGAATGTCAGATAAACATCCCAGAAGTAATGCGAGTCATTGACCCATGTGTGCTCGCAGAGAACCTGAAATAAAGACCTGGTTACACTAACTTTTTATATCATGAATAACATAACAAAAAAAAGTTTAATTGAGCATGAAAGAAACAATCAAAAAAATATTTAACAGTGTTTGCAAAGAAAAGGTAAAAAACAGTATAAAGAAAATATTAAAAAAATGTTTAAAAGACCAGCACTTATCCTTAATGTAGCTTTAAATTTTCCATGGTCCTTGTTTTTTTTAGAAATAATAAATGATGATAAACTATGAATCAATCGTGGTTATCTTAAACTGTCAGACAATATAATGTCAGAACCTATCGTTAGTGATGAAAGGAAACAAATGACTTGACTGACTCAGTCCAACCATATGGTTAGTGATGAATGAAACAAATGACCTGACCTACCAAGTCAAACCATATGGTTAGTAATGAAATGAAACAAATCACTTGACCTACCCATTTTGTGGCTTCAAACATTTTCACGTCTAATGGATCACCAGTCAACTCTTCTTTTATGTGAGTCAAAGAATGGCATGTTGTCATGGAAACTAACAATTTTCCAAATGGGATGTTCATAGTCATGTGTTCAAAGCTGAGTTTTAAAATTAAAAAAGATTAAACATTCAAGTCAACTAAACACTACACTATGCTACACTACGCTACACTATTCTACACTACACTAGATATAATACAATACACTCTGGTTCAATACAATACAAACAATTAATTTTGTGCATGCACAATGAACATATTACATAGTATATAATGCAACTTTCAGGCAAAACAAAACAAGTTCTATGAGCAAAACACATCCTTATATAACTAAAACATAGAGAAACTATTATGACCTTGCCTGTTTAGAATCTAGATAATAAATAAGAATTCAGAATATAGAAATTAAGATGAACTTGCTGTGTGGTTCAATCTTGTTCTTGCAAAATCTGTCTCTGAAAATACTGGCTAAAATTTAGGTGGCAACAATTCTGAACAACAATAAAGTCATCATAATAACATAAAAATTAATTAGTATTCATGTTCTTCAATCAATATTACTATTATATAATAATAGTAAAAGCCCAAAATTATATTTGGCAGATTTTCATAATTTGTTAGCTACCAAAATTAAATTTGTTTTGCTTCTCCCAAATTTTACCAATCTTAGATTTTCTTGAACCTACATTTATAGTTCAACACTAGTTCAAAACAGACATCATTCACCCTTATCTGATCAAGTCAATGTGAAACATTTAATATATGGTACTGGTAGTATAAGTGTTAAGAAACCCTTATCTGATCAAGTCAATGTGAAACATTTTATATGGTACTGGTAGTATAAGTGTTAAGAAACCCTTAACTGATCAAGTCAATGTAAAACATTTATAACATGGTACTGGTAGGATAAGTGTTAAGAAACCCTTATCTGATCAAGTCAATGTAAAACATTTAATACATGGGACTGGTAGGATAAGTGTTAAGAAACCCTTATCTGATCAAGTCAATGTGAAACATTTTATATGGTACTGGTAGTATAAGTGTTAAGAAACCCTTATCTGATCAAGTCAATGTAAAACATTTATAACATGGTACTGGTAGGATAAGTGTTAAGAAACCCTTATCTGATCAAGTCAATGTAAAACATTTAATACATGGGACTGGTAGGATAAGTGTTAAGAAACCCTTATCTGATCGAGTCAATGTCAAACATTTAATACATGGGACTGGTAGTACAAGTGTTTTGAAACCCTTATCTGATCAAGTCAATGTAAAACATTTAATACATGGGACTGGTAGTATAAGTGTTAAGAAACCCTTATCTGATCAAGTCAATGTAAAACATTTAATGTATGTTAAGTGAGTATCATTTTACAGTATTTATGCCACGAGATCTCACGCTTTCTCATACCAATGCAGGGGGTCATATCTCCCGCCATTGTAATAAGCGGTGCATTCAGATAGACTTGCCGGTTTCTCTTTGAGGCAAATTATTATCAGTTTTATTCATAATTGTCAACCAAACACGTCTAGAAAGTTTAATTATGAATAATCTACGCACTATGGGTACTCGGATGCAGAGTAGAAAACGCACGGCTGAGGAGAACGGGACGGAAATCGCGACTACTTCTGTAGTGTTGGAAACTCAACTGCCTAACCGCCCGAAGAGAGGACGTCCCGCGGCTAGAACATCCCGAAATAGGAGAAATCTGGACTATAGTAACCCCGCTAATTGGACTAATGCTAAGTTAAGATTGGAATTGAAAGACATGGGCTTTAATTTACCGACTAATTTAGCCCGGAATTCCTATATACGCATATATGAAATGAATAGACCAAATCATCGTAGTTCAACCATCCAAACATCAACAGCAGACATGGGGCCAGAGGCGGCCGAGATCGACAGTCTGGACGATAACGAGGGAGATACGCAAACAGCCTCAAATGTTCTATCCGGCGATGTTGTAGCAAGTATTCGCCGTGATATTTCTGACTTAAGGCAAACAGTAACCTCTTTAATTAACAATTCCAGTATGGCTACAGGCGTATCGATTTCACCTTCGGCGACATCGGTGCCTGAACAGGAAGAGAGTCAAAGGTCAACAGCCGCAGTGCATTGTAGGGCGAGTGGTCACAACAATATGGCGGACCCTAGGTCAGCGGTGACATCGGCGCTGCCAACAAGCCAATTACCTACCATTGGCGGTTTTGTAACACAAGGCAACTCTGTAAATAACCCATCAATTAATTCTAACGTCTCATTTGAACGAAGGAAATACGGAATAGCGGCGGAAAGTTTGCCAAGGATCGTTAACGTGTCACCGACAATGAGGGACAACATCATTAAAGGTAGATATGTAAATCTTGCTGCTTTATTAATACCTGCCCAGGAAATGTCCGACAATCGATGTATAATGGATGTTGACGGCAATGAAATAAAAATTAAAGGTAACAATGATCCACGCCTTAATAAATCTTTGACATTATCAGAATTCTGTGTGGCTTTTAACAGATATAAGTCTGTCATGTGTAGTGCTCATCCAGAACGTCGGGAAGAACTGGATGAATATCAAGCAGACATTGTGGACATACATAATAGTTGGGGTTCAAGATTTTATGACTATCACGTGCAATTTGCAATGACTGCTGCCACTTGGCTTCAGCTTGAAAAAATTAAAGTGGACTGGGATGTAGTAAATCATTCTTTGCTCAATAAGGTTGTTGCAAACCAGAAGGCCGCTGCATGTATTATTTGTAGCAGCACACTGCACATGCAAGACTTCTGCCCTCAAAAGAGAGGTTTTGGGCCACCACGCACCTACCAACAACAGGGATCTACAGACGGGAGAGGGCGCAAGAAGATTTTTCATAATGGAAAGGAAATCTGCAACAATTACAACACAGAAGAGGGATGTAGACGAAACCCATGCGAGTATATGCATGCATGCTCCACATGCAAAGGCGGCCACCCAGGCCGAAGGTGTACCAAATCTAATGCCAATGCCACACCAGGGGCACTTGCCCAGTGACAACAACTCATGGCTTGTACACCAATAAACATTGATAAATTGGAAGAACTTTTATTTGAACATCCAGATAAAACTTTTACACCCCAATTATGCTCAGGTCTAAGGGAGGGTTTTATGACAGGGATTGAAAATGTCCCAGCGCTTTCATATGAATGTACCAATAACCTAACAGCTAGGGCAGACCCAGCTTCTGTTAGTAGACTTTTGCAGTCAGAAATTGACAAAGGCTATGTGATAGGACCCTTCGATACACCGCCTTTTTCAGTTTTTCGTATAAGCCCCTTAGGTTTAGCTGAGGGCAAGTATTCGGGAAAGAAACGTCTTATTGTTGATCTTTCAGCCCCCCCATGACAAACCAGGAGTTCCATGCCTTAACGAACTCATAGACAAGGAGGCTTTTTCAATGTCATACATACGTATTGATGATGCTACTGTGGAATTGAAAAGAGTGGGTAGCAGTGCATTTATGTGTAAATTTGATATCATGGATGCATTTAAACAAGTTCCACTTCACCCATCGGTCGTGCCCTGGCATGGGGTTAAATGGGAAGGAAAGTATTATTTCTTTGTACGACTAGTATTTGGTTGCAGGTCAAGTCCAAAATTGTTTGACGCACTTTCCCAAGCTATTTGTTGGATTGCGGAACACAAATATGGAATCAAATTTATTTTGCATCTTTTAGATGATTTTTTAACTGTAGATGATGGAGAATTTAGTGCTTTGCGTACAATGTCAATCATGACATTGATTTTTAATACTTTACGAATTCCTTTGGCGAAACATAAAACACTGGGTCCTGTCCAGGAATTGGAGTATTTAGGTATAATGCTTAACTCAAAAGAATTGATGGCCTTTCTACCAACAGACAAGAGAATCAGGATTTCACAAAAATTATCTGAAGTGTTAGCAAAGAAAAGTGTTACCAAACAAGTCTTGTTATCTTTGTTAGGTCATCTGAGTTTTGCTGGAAGAGTAGTCCTGCCAGGTAGATCTTTTGTGTCTCATCTACTGCAGTTAGCCTCCACAGTACCAAAACTTCATTACCATGTACATGTAGCTATTAATAGTGACTGTCGCATGGAGCTAGCTATGTGGGATAGTTTCTTGCAATCATGGAATGGAGTTCATCTTTTCCTCAACAGTGAGGTCACCAGTGCTGCAGACTTGCAGATTTACACAGACGCTTCATCAAAGGTTGGGTTTGGGGGATATTTTAGAGGCGAATGGTTTAGCGACTGTTGGCCTGCAGAACTTAACATGAATAACCGGAGTGATCTATCTATGGCCCTTTTAGAATTATACCCTATTGTGGTTGCAGCTATGTTATGGGGAGGGAAATGGTCTCAAAAGCGCATCAGGTTTAATTGTGACAATGAGGCTACGGTACATATCATTAACAAAGGTAGAGCCTCTTCGAAGTGCCAAACTATAAATAAGTTAATGAGACGACTCACCTTGTTGGCAATGCGCTATAATTTTATAATTCTTGCACGCTTTCTCCCAGGGGTTCATAACGGGATAGCTGATTCATTATCACGTTTCCATTTCCAGAAGTTCAGGCAGTTGGCTCCAGCCGCACAGCAGCTCAGAACGCAGTGTCCACTATATTGCGAAGTGACCCAGATCTAGCTGAGGAAGTGGAGGTACTATATAGTGCAGCGATAGCCAAGAAAACCAAGCAGGCTTACAGTACCGCACTCTCACAGTTTTTAACCTTTGCTAGTGTGCACAATGTGCAATGCTCTATATCTAACCTACCTCCCATTTCAGAGAGCCTGTTGATTTTATTTGTAACTTACTGTAGCAGCAGTTTGCAGTTAAAGGGGTCCACAATTAGGTTATACTTAGCGGGCATCAGGTATGCATATCTAAAGGCCGGCTTTTCAAACCCCATGAAGTCGGCCTGTTGGGCCCCGTTAGAAAGGTTAAATTTGGTATTAAAGGGGCTGACACGCAAAATGGGCCAACACCGACAGCCCCATCTCCCTTTTACTGCAAACATTGTTGCAAAAATGTGTTCAGCTCTAAGCAAAGGAATATTCACACCTTTTACAGATGTTTTGCTTCAAGCGGTAGTCTCAGTGGCATTTATTGGTTTTTTGAGGTGTGGTGAGTTCACCACAGAGAACGCACAATTTGACAAAAATGTCAATTTATGTCTTGAGGATGTAAGCTTTTGTAGTTCGGATAAAGTTCTTCTGAAGTTAAAAACATCAAAAACAGATCCGTTACGGAAAGGGACAGTCCTCACACTTTTTAAGAATAACCGTTTTTGTCCTGTTACTGCATTGCAGCAGTATATTGCTGCCCGTAAGCGTAGCAATTACCATAACGGACCAAGTGACCCTCTGTTTATTTCAGAAGATGGTCTACCTTTAACACGCGCATGCTTTCTGCATTTACTACGCTCCTTACTAAACACAATAGGGGTAGACGCCTCTAAGTACTCGGGTCGCTCTTTCCGCATTGGTGCAGCCTCGTCAGCAGCACATGCGGGAATTCAGGACCATATGATTAAAACTCTAGGTCGCTGGACCTCAGATACCTACAACAGGTATATCAGAGTAGCAGATGACTCCATCTACGGAGCACAATCCGCCTTAGCTTATAGCATGTAATCCGGGTATTGGGTTTGACTTTCTACCTCATTTTGTTTCTTTTAATTTATATTTTTATTGTAATACATCAGTTATCTATATTACTTTGTTTATTGACTTAAGTTAAATAATATACTACCGTACTTCATTTCTATTTATATCTTGGGTGTCATTCCACAATTTCATTTAGTTCCATTTTGGGTACTTCGCTATTGCTATATGCTCATATACCCCCAAGATATCTCCAGACATAATTTTTCTTTCAAGTATGTATTTTAATAACTTTTCAGTAACCTTGTCATCATTACTGGGTAGTTGCCAAGCTGAAACTACCTATAATCAATTAAATAACTTCACGCGGTATCAACATCGCAATAAACAACCACATCGCTCTAGATGTTTCAAACAGTCGCAGTCACGCTGCCTCTGTCATCTCATTACTAACTTCACAGCAGCACAGCCTGCTATAACTTTTATACGTTCTTTGTACTAACTCTGTTGTTTTGAATTTATTCCTAATCAGTTGTGTATTTTTCTATCAGTCGTGTATTTTTCTATATCTTTGCAGTCGCATTATGGGGGCCGCACCAGGACCATAGGTTAATATTGTATTAGCAAACAGCTCTGTGGTTTTGGTCGAGCCCCCCTTTTTTTGCCAATAAATAAGCTTTAACGTATATGAGATCTCGTGTCATAAATACATGGTATTGGTAGTATAAGTGTTAAGAAACCCTTATCTGATCAAGTCAATGCAAAACATTTATAACATGATACTGGTAGGATAAGTGTTAAGAAACCCTTATCTGATCAAGTCAATGTCAAACATTTAATACAAAGAACTGGTATATGTGCTTATGCAGGATATGATGTCTGTTTAGAGCTTTAATGTGATTGGTCTAGATAAATCAGAGATATTGCCCTGAGTATATTAAAACAAAATGACCACCAGTCAGCCATTTGAATCCGATCTGCATCACAAACTCAATATGTTCATTAGGTATACCAAATTTAGATTAAATATGTATATTGATGACTGAGATCAGTAGAATAGCAGAAATGTTTGATTTAAATGATTTGAATCAATATTTTAAATGAATACATGTCAAGCATTCTTATTTCGAATATCATCAACATTTCAATCTTCGCATTCTGAACTACTAGGTGCACATAAGCCAACATCTCTATCAGAAAGTTGTTTTGTTAAAATTTTTTTAAATTGTACCTTGAGTTTGTTACTGGAACAATTCCCATTAAATCCAGACCATCTTCTGTTAATGTTCCAGTCTAATAAAATAAAATGAATAAAAACATTATTAACATTAGTTAAATAGTAAACGAAACTGAAATGAGTGAAGTTTGATTGCGATCAGTCAATGTATGTCAGAGTCATTGCTCTAGAACAGCATTTGCATTTAACCATTTTGAATCCAATCTGAAAAAAAATATACTCATGTTGTATGGACCAAGCGTGACAATAGTTGTCTATGTATAACCACAATTTTGATCTGAAAGGGCAGAAATATTATTTGATGAATTTTAACATTAAAATAGCCGCCATTCAAAGATGACTATACAGACTACATTTTGTATTTACAAATAATCCAATCTTGAGGTATAAAAGCATGAATCCATTGTTCCTTTGTGGTGCAATCAAAAACATTTTGAATATGAGCAATACATACAAAGCCAATTCACAAAAATCACAACAAATTTGCACAAACTATGGTATTACCTATGAGTATAGTACTTGTATGCAAACTTTCAACTGAATCAGCCAATATAATAGAGAGGAATAGGCATTGGCATGAGTATAATTAAAATGGCCACCAGTCAGCCATTTCATTCAAATCTCCCCAAAAATATGACATACATATGCATGACTATGATATAAATTTTGAATGAAATCTCCCTGCTCATCTTTGAGGAGTTTGTCCAGGACATGATTAAGTAACAGAATTTTGTAATATTGAAGACCAAAATGACCGCCAGTCAGCCATACTTGATCAAATTGTACTGAAAAATGACCGTATGCAAGTCGCCACACAAGATCTGTGAGATAAGTTCGAATGTGATCGCAAAAGCATGTCAGATTAAGACTGATGGTCAGCACCCAAAATAATAGTCCCTGAAACAGGAACTAAAAATAGCCATTTGAATGAGATCGTGAAATGAATAGATGTGCACAAGATGTATTCCAAGATGTATGATGTATGTGTTATGGAGAATGAATGAATGAATGAATGAATAAATGAATAAATGAATGAATGAATGAATTAATGAATGAATTTTACCAAATACAAACAATTACAAAGTCAGTGTAACATTACTAATTAAAGAAGGAATTTGTGGTGGGGATCACTGAAAGAGTTCTACTAAACGAGTTGAGTCAGTGACCCATTTTATAAGAAACAAACTAGCAAGTCATAATATAAATCAATATATAAATAATATGTAAATGAAGACACTGCTTTTATGACAGTAAGCAAAGGGAAAAAATGAAAAAAAAACGTCTGCCCAATAAATAGCAAAATTATTTGTCAATAATACTGATGAGAAACAGTTGACAGATGATATTACATTGTAATAATAAAATAATATTGCAAGATGGGCATAATCCATAACTCCCAGTTGAACTATTTTGAAACAGATCTGTAAAAAAAAATGATATGCACCTCATGATTCAATTCACTGCATGTACAAAGTTATATCACAACACAGTCCATGTTGCACAAAACATAGTTAAACTACTGAACACCTTGCCTATGATTGCACTATAAAAGTAATTCAGAATATACAATCTAATGATGTACTTGCTGTCTGGTACAATCTTTTTCTTTCAAAATTATTTTGTGAATACATCCAAACAGGAATAAACAGTGGTATTATACAGGAAGAATTAGATCATCAAGACTTATTTATAACATTAATTAATTTACTCATTTCTCAGTAAATATTACATACACTGTATTAATCTCATGGCCCCTAATAGATTATGACATGAATTGTATTGTTAGCTAGGAAAATACTTGTAAATGTTTACTAAAAACAATTATTTACACTACATAATGAAAATTAGACAGGTTGCTACTGGAGATGGTCGCTCCTGAAGACTATCTGGCTCTGTGAATATACAAATTAAATGAATGTCGAGATGTACTTTCTAGCCTAAGAATGGCTGCTTTTAGCCATCTTGAATCACAGTATGACACGAATGCACATGTATATGTCCAATATGACGTCAGATGTATTTATAAAATTTTAACAAGATTGGCCTTAGCATGTCAGAAATATAAATTGCTGCCAGTTGGCCAATTTAAACCTGAACTGAAAAAATAAAATAAGGTTTAACAAGGTCCCATTGTGTTCAATATATGTACAAAGGTTTAACCAAATTCGTAAACATATTACTATAATCTACTGTAGTTCTAGAATGTAGAACATGCATGATTTTCATGCATTCTTAAAATGGCTGCCATTCTGGCATTTTGAATAGAATCATGAAACAAATGTATGTGCTTATGTCTGATACAATGTCTTATGTATGTTAGAAAAACATCCTATTAAAACAGATGACATCTACAGTTCAACATGTTTATACCTGTTGAACTTGTGCAGTATATAATTATCTCACCTTATCGAAACAGAAGACATCTACTGTACCACACAGGTTTATCCTTGTTGGACTTATACAGTATATTTTTTGTTTCTTCAATCTATTCTGTGCATAGACTATGCCAATAGTGAGTGCTGCAGGCAATGCTGGTGGTATCGCTATAGTGATGATATCAAGTGACTTGAGGACAATATCTTTGGCAGTAGACTGTAAACAAATTGAAATTATTGTTAATGAGTGCTTCCTAACAGACCAAAAGTAAAGCAAGAGTTCCTCCTATAGTGAAGACGTGACGTGAGAGTGCTCTTTAGTTTACCAGTAATAAGGCAAAAGTGCTTCTATTGGACCAGAAATGAGGTAAAAATGTTTCTAAGTAGACCAAACATAAAGTGAAAGTATTCCCTAGTGGTCCAGACGTAATGTGAAAGTATTCCTTAGTAGACAAGACATCAAGTGAAAGTATTCCTTAGTGGACCAGACATAAAGTGAAAGTATTCCTTAGTGGACCAGACATAAAGTGAAAGTATTCGCTATTAGACAAAACATCAAGTGAAAGTATTCCCTAAGTGGACTGGACGTAATGTGAAAATATTCCCTAGTAGACAAGACATCAAGTGAAAGTATCCCCTAGCGGACTGGACATAAAGTGGAAATATTCCTCAGTGGACCAGACATAAAGGGAAAGTATTCCCTAGCGGACTGGACATAAAGTGAAAATATTCCTCAGTGGACCAGACATAATGGGAAAGTATTCCCTACTGGGCCAGACGTAATGTGAAAGTATTCCCCAGTAGACTAGACATAAAGTGAAAATATCACTTAGTGGACCAGACGTAATGAGAAAGTATTCGTTATTAGACCAGACATAAAGTGAAAATATTCTTTAGTGGACCAGACATAATGTGAAAGTATTCGTTATTAGACCAGACATAAAGTGAAAATATTCTTTAGTGGACCAGACATAAAATGAAAGTATTCCCTAGTGGACCAGACATAATGTGAAAGTATTCCCTACTGAGCCAGAAGTAATAAGAAAGTATTCCCAAGTGGACCAGACATAAAGTGGAAATATTCCTTTGTGGACCAGACATAAAGTTAAAATATTTCTTAGTGGACCAGACGTAATGAGAAAGTATTCGTTATTAGACCAGACATAAAGTGAAAATATTCTTTAGTGGACCAGACATAATGTGAAAGTATTCGCTATTAGACCAGACATAAAGTGAAAATATTCCTTAGTGGACTAGACATAAAGTGAAAGTATTTTCTAATGAACCAGACATAAAGTGAAAGTATTCGCGAGTAGACCAGACATAAAGTGAAAATATTCCTTAGTGGACTAGACATAAAGTGAAAGTATTCGCTATTAGACCAGACAGAAAGTGAAAATACTCCTTAGTGGACTAGACATAAAGTGAAAGTATTCTCTAATGAACCAGACATAAAGTGAAAGTATTCGCGAGTAGACCAGACATAAAGTGAAAATATTCCCTAGAGGGCCAGAGGTAATGTGAGAATATTCCCCAGTAGTGGACCAGCCATAAAGTGAAAGTATTCCCTAGTGGGTAAGACATAAACTGAAAATATTCCCTAGTGGGCCAGACGCAATGAGAAAGTATTCCCTAATGGACCAGACATAAAGTGAAAGTATTCCCCAGTAGTGGAGCAGACATAAAGTGAAAATATTCCCTAGTGGGTAAGACATAATGTGAAAGTATTCCCAAGCGAACCAGACATAAAGTGAAAATATTCCCTAGTAGACAAGACATCAAATGAAAGTATTCCCTAAGTGAACCAGACATAAAGTGAAAATATTCCCTCGTAGACAAGACATCAAATGAAAATATTCCCTAAGTGGACCAGACATAAAGTAAAAATATCCCTTGGTGGACCGTCATAAAGTGAAAATATTCCTTAGTGGACCAGACATAAAGTGAAAATATTCCCTCGTGAACCAGACATAAAGTGGAAATATTCCTTAGTGGAGCAGACATAAAGTGAAAGTATTCCCTAGTGGGTAAGACATAATGTGAAAGTAATCCCTAGTGAGTAGGACGTAATGTGAAAGTATTCCCAAGCGGACCAGACATAAAGTGAAAATATTCCCTTGTAGACAAGACATCAAATGAAAGTATTCCCTAAGTGGACCAGACATAAAGTGAAAATATTCCCTAGTAGACAAGACATCAAATGAAAGTATTCCCTAAGTGGACCAGACATAAAGTAAAAATATCCCTTAGTGGACTGGACATAAAGTGAAAGTATTCCCTAGTGGACAAAACATCAAATGAAAGTATTCCCTAAGTGGACCAGACATCAAGTAAAAATATTCCTTAGTGGACCTGACATATAGTGAAAGTATTCCCTAGTGGACCAGATTCGCCCATCCGAATAATCATAAAATATTTTCAGGGGGCTTATATTTTCATTGAAAAATCCACCTACGCCGATTTTCAACGCCGGCAGTTGGACCACCCAAAACGAAAGAAACTATTGCAGAAGCTAATCTAAAATTTTATACATGTCTTGCTGGATTAAAAAGTAGACCGCGCATCTTTCTCCCAAAAAATCACATTAACGAACCTTGTGCGCCAAATACAATTATTTTGTTTCATTTTATTTGTGACAAAAGTATATTCCAAGAGAAGTTTCAAATAAAAACGAACACAACTGCATTGC
This sequence comes from Saccoglossus kowalevskii, assembly GCF_978046115.1. Lineage (NCBI taxonomy): Eukaryota > Metazoa > Hemichordata > Enteropneusta > Harrimaniidae > Saccoglossus > Saccoglossus kowalevskii. The sequence continues at coordinate 332,724 of NC_140655.1, forward strand.
TTAGTAGTAAATGATCGCGGTAGCGCAATCCTGTCATGCTGCATTCCACAATTGTTGATTATTATCTAGTAATGATTATAATAACGTGCAAAAAATAAATTTGTTGAATTGTTATGAAATGCAAATAAATTTCAACTTATTTCATCGTAAGCGAATGATTCCAGTCGCATTTTCAACGCTCAATGCTATAGAAATGAATATCCGCCATGTTTTTCCCTGGATGGTGTTCTTTCGTCTGACAGTTCAAATCGATAATTAACCAATGAAAACGATGGATGATGCCAACGTGTTCAAATTACCATAGCACATTTAAATATGTTAATGTTATTGAACACAACGCGGAAGAGATGTTGTAGTACGATCTTTATAGGAAAGCGGCATGATTTGTTTTTAAATAAAAATATTTTTTGTTTTCAAAAGATAAACTGAGCATTTGAAGAATAATTGTTTACAGCGATAACAGCTCATTTTCGAAACAAAGCTTACCCATTCAGGCTAGTCGCAATAAACATCATACTCTTGAATAGGTGTCAATGACTACGGCAAAACTTTTAGGCATCAGAAAAGATTGAAATAACACCTTAAAAAACTGCCGAAAAATCGATTTCTTGGGCCCATTTAATTTTTTTTAAACCTGAACTGCTGTTTAACTGCCTTTGGGGAATTTACGGCAGAACCGGTAATTAAATTAAATATTGGGAGAGTATACAGCAAGGCAAAAGTTCAAGACAAAGTCAAAGTCCTGAAACAAAACAATATTTTTGCCCGGTAAATACTGGCTAAAACTTAGATGGGAGCAAAACAGACCAAAATAACATTACCTTAATAACAATGTAAAAGTAAAAACTCAAAAACTCACAAAATTGAACTGTTTTTTGTTCTCCATAATGTCATGCATCTTCTATGTTTAATGCTAACAGTGTTCAGGATGGTGGAGGAAACAAAACATTAGCCACAAACAATCATCTAGATCGTACACACTTTGAAGTTTTCCAATACTATTATTTTTATATATATTATATAGTTTATCTGCATTAAGATAACAATATGAGAAACAGAATCTTACCCCTTGTGAAGCCAATATTATAACTGTATAAATAAATCCAATGGTAGCTGGAAAACAATTACATGAACAATCAAATTTATGATGACTCAAAATTCAAATGTTATTGTTTTTTATTTACACAATGGCAATAACTAAATACGAAGTATGATCACACATATTTCGCTATGGTTACAATCACAAAGCATCATGGTAACATTCAATGGCTAGATGACTTGTAACATAGTTGTATAATCTTATTGTCCAATTTCACAATTATTTTCTTGAATGCAAAACATATATTATATATTATACATGTACTGAGCAAAATGTCCTTCAGCTATTCACACCATAGAGGGCAGACTTCACCTCAGATTAAGGTAATTAAATAGGGCATCAATTAATTATATAAATAAGGTTGCCATAAGGCAACAGATTTTAAGAAAAGATTTGCTACCAAAGATTTTGAACATATTATAAACAATCATTGTCATGTTCTCATCCAGATTAAGTGACTGTGAATTTATAAATGAAAATGTATACAATTACATGTTGGGAGTATTCAGCATGATAAGATGCTACCAAATAGAGAAAAACAATTTTCTTGAACAAAGTCCATCAAAGTAAGACTGAGCTACAATGTATTGTAAAATCAACCAAAATGGCCACAAGTCAGTCATTTTGAATCAAATCACAAAGCAAACTGACGTACATCAAAACCATCACTTCTGGTGAATGAATCAGCCAAAGAATGCATGGGAAGTTGTTGTTTTAGAGGCTAAAATGAACACTAGTCAGTCAGGGCTTATCAAAATACGCTACAAATTAACTTGCATGCATCATGTCTTTGAAATCAACTTTAAAAAGAATTGATCCTAGGTATATATATGAGAGCACATGAAAATAGAAACAATTTGGGCCCCATGCAGTCAGCTGACAACAGTGTGAAATTGATAAGCATTGGAATAAATGACATCACAAGACAAAAATGACATCACAAGATACATCATCACTCACTTCCATGTATAAATGGAATTGATAAAGGTATGCCATAGAATCTATCGGGAACATTTAGTCACAGTTATTGGTTCGTATTTACTCGTATTCTTTCCGCATATATACACATCCTTTTAGTGTTAGTTCGATGTGTTTCTGTTTGATATTGCATGTAAAGCTATGGAAAACTAGCACAACCTTGACTGCTTTAAGCCATTTTAATGATCAAGGCCACTTATACTAACGTAATAGGAAACACTCATAATTATATAATCAGCGCCAAAATTTGTTTACACGGTGTGAATCCTTGGCGGTTTATAAATACTGTGATTTCTTTGTAATTACCAGTTGTTACCAAACTCTCGATGACACATGTTATGTTCTCCAGAATAAATACTATCCATAGCTGAAGTATATCGTCTCGCTGTCACTTTATCCCGTAACTGCGTAGTGTGTATACACTACCAGGCTCGTTAAGTTTCGTATCCTGTCTTCTATTGTGATACCCAACCACAATTTGGTGCCGAGACCAGGATCTAACGAGTCATCATGCCGAATTAAACTACACTGAAGAAAAGACGGGACAAAGCCAGAATAATTCTCACAAGGGTGCTTGATACATGTATAGTCGAAACTATGGTTCAACAATACAACGACCAACCCGACAAGGAAGCCGCTTACAAAGAAATCACAGTATTTATAAACCGCCAAGGATTCACACCGTGTAAACAAATTTTGGCGCTGATTATATAATTATGAGTGTTTCCTATTACGTTAGTATAAGTGGCCTTGATCATTAAAATGGCTTAAAGCAGTCAAGGTTGTGCTAGTTTTCCATAGCTTTACTGCAATATCAAACAGAAACACATCGAACTAACACTAAAAGGATGTGTATATATGCGGAAAGAATACAAGTAAATACGAATCAATAACTGTAACTAAATGTTCCCGATATACTCCCGGGGGACGAAAGATAATTCCTGGCAATTATCGATAGGAAAGAAATATTATTGATTCTTGAAAGAAAAAATACATGAATATACGGCAATAATAAAAAAAAGTTCACAGAATGTGTTTATAAGAATACATGTACAAAAACAAAAACAAACAATGATAAAAGGAGTCTACGAGTATATATATACACAGGTTAGTTGTCAGACTTGTAAAATAAATGTTATTTTCAAAATAAAAGTTAGATTTATCAAAGTAGTTCCTTCTTGGCTAATTTTCTAATCCATTTCGTGGCCTGAACAGCGGCCTGGCGTTGAGGACGTTGAGATATGAGTGGTGAATTGTCATTATTGGATTGTGTTGTGTCATCTATTGTTTCTATCAAAACGATAGGCGAGGATGTCGGGGAAATCGGGATTCCCTCAGGCAGTGATGTATTAGCTGAATTCACTTCACTCGTCTCCAATGGGTACAGTTTGGTGATTGGGCGGTTTGTAATGCCGAGTTTAGTCTTAATCTCAGCGGCTCGTACAATTCCGGCCTTACCGGGCAGAAGACGCGTGATTCTAGCCATGTGCCAGTGTATGCGTTTGTTGACATCACTATGGATGAGAACGATGTCACCAACTTTGATAGAGTTCGATTTCACGCCGTCTGATGTGTGAAAGTGGCGTTCCCTGAGTGCGGTCAGGTACTCTGATGACCACCTTTTCCAGAATGCACGTAGTCGTTCAGCAAGGTGTTCATAACGGCGGTTAAGTTTTAGATGGGAGTCAGATGTGTAATCCACAGAATTGTTTGGTGTAACGTAGGGTAGACTGGAGATATTCCTACCGTTGACCAAGTGAGACGGGGTTAACGGTGTTAAGTCGTCAACATGTGAAGATATATGTGTTAGTGGCCGGTCATTAATAGACGCTTCGATTTGAGTAAGTATGGTTTCCAACTCGGCAAATGAAACACAAGATTTGCCGAGAACTTTCTTCAAGGTAGTTTTCGTGATCCCAATCATACGCTCATAGAATCCACCGAACCAAGGGGCGCGTTTTGGAATAAACTTCCACGTAGTGCGATGTTTAAGAAGCAGGGATTGTACTTCCGGATCAGACGCAATTTCTTTTAGTTCGTTAGCTGCAGATAAGAATGTCATCGCATTGTCTGAGATCAAAGTAGATGGTGTTGATCGGCGTGCTGCAAAGCGACGAAAGGCAAACATGAAAGATGTCGTGGACATATCTGGAACTTATTCTAGGTGTATGGCTCGCGTCACAGCACAGGTGAAGAGACATATATACGCTTTGGAAATGCAGTTATTATGGGGGTTTTTAACATATAACGCACCAGTATAGTCAACTCCACTGACTTCAAATGGAGGTATTTCGCGGACACTATGTTCCGGAAGTGGGGCAGTAATTGGTTTATTATACGGGCGACTGTCGACCTTCTTACATGTGACACATTTGTGAAGTACGGCATTAACAACACGGCGAATGGCAGTAATCCAAAATCGCTCGCGTACTGCTGTTATGGTTGCTTGTGGGCCGCCGTGACTTAATCGAAGATGTGTAGCGTAAACAATCATTCTGGTGAATGGGTGATCTCCGGGTAACAGGATTGGATGTATAGTATCAAATTTAAGTCCCGAATTGTGTATACGTTCGTATCAGAGAATCTTCGCCAATAAATAATTTGAGTTGTTTAGTCAATGGTCCAAGTTTCTTGTTATTCTTTCGTAGTGTAGAAATAACGTCAGCATACTCAGTATTTTGAATGTGTCGAATCCAAGTTAATTCTGCATTGATAATTTCCGTCGCTGAGGGCAGTATATAGTGAGAAGTTAGTCTGTTGTCAACTTCATTCGGAGAGGGTGACGTTTGTTTACGTTTAACCTTGTATTTCAGCAAACGCACAAATCTTAGAACATACGCTGAAACATGAAGCAGTTTATTATAATTGCTGTATCTGCTTGCATTAATGATATATTGAATACCAATGGGAGTTGCAGGTTCATCGGTCTTATTCGTCGATGGAGTGTTGTCACGATGAGTTGTGTTAGCGAGTGTAGATAATCCAGGTGCTGGCTGTAATGACATATGATTGACAGATATGCCCATTTCGGGGTTGGAGTCAAAAAGTTCACAGATCGGCCATGAATCACGATCTTTCAGCCAGGATGGCCCTTCCCACCAAAGTGACGAGTTACGTAGCTCTCTCGGTGTTATACCACGTGTCAGTAGATCGGCTGGATTACTTTCCGTTGGCACATACTTGTAGTCTTGTTGAAAACTGTTGATTTCAGCGACACGGTTTGTTGTAAAGATGTCGGGTTTGCCACGGGAATGAATCCAGTGTAGTGCGATATGCGAATCAGACCACAACACGTTACGGGATTTATTGTATTTCGTAGCCAACGCTGAGCTCACATAATTACTCAACCGTGTAGCGATTACAGCAGCCATTAATTCAAGGCGGGGTAATGTTAATATTTGTTTCCGGATCGGGGCAACGCGTGTCTTGGCTACTACCAGCGTGGTTTGTTTACCAGACTTAATATAAACAACACCACCGTACGCTTTAGTAGACGCATCCGCGAATGCATGTACTTCAATGTTGTTGTCATTGTTCTCAGTGAAATAACAACGATTAACATTTATACTGCTTACTTCTCGCAGATCATTGGCAATATTGAACCAATCGCGTTGTAGGTCTCCGGATATAGGGTCATCCCAATTATGACTGAGTTTCCATAATATCTAAATTAATAATTTGGCACGCACATGGACTGGCGAAAGTAAACCTAGTGGATCGACAAACTTGCTGAGTAACTGACGACGTCGCGTTTAGTAGTTACAGGTCGGATTGTTGGGGGGTTCAGTTGATTTAAGTAGAGTACGTCGCTTTCTGTGTCCCATTTCATACCGAGAATGCCGACAGTTGTAGCAGGTTTCGCTTTGTTGTCTTGTGTGATGATGTCCCGAATTGTAGGATCGTTAGTATTCCATGATCGTAGGTTGAAACCACGAGTAGCGAGCAGATTGGTAAGGTCGTTGTAAAAACGATGAGCTTCTTCTGAATCGCGACAACCAGTGATTACGTCACCCACGTAGATATTATGCTGTATTAAAATCATTAGCAGCAGGTATATGAGTGTTATCATTTATTAATGTTTTTATAGCAGCATTTAAGATAAAGGGACTGCAAGTAGCTCCAAACAATACAGAACTAAACTGATAAGTAACAAAGTCACTGTTTATATCATTGACATCTGCAAGCCACAAGAACTTTGTATATTTCCGATCATCATTATGGAGTCGGATCTGGAGAAATGCTTTCTCAATGTCACTTGTTAACGCCACTGGATTTGATCGAAAGCGTAACAGGATCGCAGAATCAAACAATGACATGGAGACAAAAATGACAGTAGGTCAAATATCAATGAAACAAAAAACTATCAATGAATGTTTTAGGCACACCATATGACATATGCATACAGAGACAGAGCCACATGTGAAAGCTGCTCTGAATGTTTATATTTCATGTAGGACATGGTAAAGAAAATCTCATAAGATTATATTACCTAATAAAAACATGACACCAATAAACCGCATAGAGTCTCGATACAGTTTAATGTCCATTGGTTTTGGATATAGAATAGCCCTCACAAGTGTACCTTTAGCCGTATTGAATCCTGTGAAAAATTTGAACATTATTATAAAACATAGTGTAACTATTACAACCTTGACCATTGAGAACCTACATGTAGATTAAAAAACAAATGTATAGATGAATATCAATCAAACCATGCAATTTCTTTTCTTTGCATGGCAAAAGTGAATAAACAAATTAAGTATTTTGCAAGAGAAAAATGATGAAGTCATCATAATTACAAAGATATTAATATCTATGTTCCTCAAATAATACTACATGTACTGCATTAATCCCAATGTTCCTGAAAGAATAACATGAATTGTATAAAAGTTCTTAAAAATAATAGTACAGATGAAATATATTTTAATAAGCAAAATTTGGCAAGAAAAAAACTAGCCAATGTGTTCCTCAATTAATACTACATATGCTGTATTATTCCCACTGTCCTTTAATAAATAATACATGTATAGCATGAATTGTAACAAACAAGCCATGCATGACAAAGTCCCTGTTTGTTATCGAACATTAAAATGATTGACATCTTGCATCTAATTGTCAAACGAGTACTTGTCCATATTGAGAGATATTACTCTGGAAAAGCGTTAATTAACAATATTGGCCATTTTGAATACATCTATATACATAATCAATCAAAGTATGTCATAGATATGGCACTAGAACTGCATTCATTAAAACAAAATGGCCACCAGTCGGCCATTTTAAATCCAATCTGAAAAATGAAATGAGGTGCATCAGGAACCCATAATATCTAATGTATATACCAGGTTTAAACAAAATCCATCCATAAATGCCAGGAATGCTTGATATTTGATGATTTTTTATCACAAAAATGGCCACTATTTGGCCATTTTAAATCAGAATGTGAAACGCATGGACGGACGCACACACAGACACACTAATGCAAGGATGCACAGAGGCCAGTCCATAAGTCCCTGTTTTCAGACTGCATCCGAACGAAGACAAAAAAACTTTCCAAATAATAGTAATAGTGATATATAAATCTATAAGCAAAATAAAATACTAGCCAGATTTGAAAAAGATGGGAAACAATACACTTGTCACTTTTTATACTAATAACATATCGATTTACTACACTTATCTAAGTTCTTAATATCAGCAGTATAAATGTCTATATTTATTCCATATATTTCTGTCTAAAAATGTTTCATTTCAGTCAAATTTTACCCTTATATCCTATATCTTTAAAATTACACTTACTATTTGCACAAAAAAAAGAACTTGCTTGACATTCCATAACAATTATTAAGATTCCCAATTTTGAAGATGGTCAAGTAAAAATTGTTATTGTAACCACAAAAAGAAGACAATTTGGAGTGAAATTTAATGATTATCTTGACTACATAGATGAACTGGCTCCAGGAGTTTGCTCATTTCTGAGATCCAATCCACCAGTATATGACTACATAGATGAACTGGCTCCAGGAGTTTGCTCATTTCTGAGATCCAATCCACCAGTATATGACTACATAGATGAACTCGCTCCAGGAGTCTGCTCATTTCTGAGATCCAACCCACCAGTCTATGATTACATAGATGAACTGCCTTCAGGAGTTTGCTCATTTCTGAGATCCAACCCACCAGTCTATGACTACATACATGTAGATGAACTGGCTCCAGGAGTTTGCTCATTTCTGAGATCCAACCCACCAGTATATGACTACATAGATGAACTGGCTCCAGGAGTTTGCTCATTTCTGAGATCCAACCCACCAGTCTATGACTACATAGATGAACTGGCTTCAGGAGTTTGCTCATTTCTGAGATCCAACCCACCAGTATATGATTACATAGATGAACTGGCTCCAGGAGTTTGCTCATTTCTGAGATCCAACCCACCAGTCTATGACTACATAGATGAACTGGCTTTAGAAGTTTGCTCATTTCTGAGATCCAACCCACCAGTATATGATTACATAGATGAACTGGCTCCAGGAGTTTGCTCATTTCTGAGATCCAACCCACCAGTCTATGACTACATAGATGAACTGGCTCCAGGAGTCTGCTCATTTCTGAGATCCAACCCACCAGTCTATGATTACATAGATGAACTGCCTTCAGGAGTTTGCTCATTTCTGAGATCCAACCCACCAGTCTATGACTACATAGATGAACTGGCTCCAGGAGTCTGTTCATTTCTGAGATCCAACCCACCAGTCTATGACTACATAGATGAACTGGCTCCAGGAGTCTGCTCATTTCTGAGATCCAACCCACCAGTCTATGATTACATAGATGAACTGCCTTCAGGAGTTTGCTCATTTCTGAGATCCAACCCACCAGTCTATGACTACATACATGTAGATGAACTGGCTCCAGGAGTCTGCTCATTTCTGAGATCCAACCCACCAGTCTATGATTACATAGATGAACTGGCTTCAGGAGTTTGCTCATTTCTGAGATCCAACCCACCAGTCTATGACTACATAGATGAACTGGCTCCAGGAGTTTGCTCATTTCTGAGATCCAACCCACCAGTCTATGACTACATAGATGAACTGGCTTCAGGAGTTTGCTCATTTCTGAGATCCAACCCACCAGTCTATGACTACATAGATGAACTGGCTCCAGGAGTTTGCTCATTTCTAAGATCCAACCCACCAGTATATGACTACATAGATGAACTGGCTCCAGGAGTTTGCTCATTTCTAAGATCCAACCCACCAGTATATGACTACATAGATGAACTGGCTCCAGGAGTCTGCTCATTTCTGAGATCCAACCCACCAGTCTATGACTACATAGATGAACTGGCTCCAGGAGTCTGTTCATTTCTGAGATCCAACCCACCAGTCTATGACTACATAGATGAACTGGCTCCAGGAGTTTGCTCATTTCTGAGATCCAACCCACCAGTCTATGACTACATACATGTAGATGAACTGGCTCCAGGAGTTTGCTCATTTCTGAGATCCAACCCACCAGTCTATGACTACATAGATGAACTGGCTCCAGGAGTTTGCTCATTTCTGAGATCCAACCCACCAGTCTATGACTACATAGATGAACTGGCTCCAGGAGTCTGCTCATTTCTGAGATCCAACCCACCAGTCTATGATTACATAGATGAACTGGCTTCAGGAGTTTGCTCATTTCTGAGATCCAACCCACCAGTCTATGACTACATAGATGAACTGGCTCCAGGAGTTTGCTCATTTCTGAGATCCAACCCACCAGTATATGACTACATAGATGAACTGGCTCCAGGAGTCTGTTCATTTCTGAGATCCAATCCACCAGTCTATGACTACATAGATGAACTGGCTCCAGGAGTTTGCTCATTTCTGAGATCCAACCCACCAGTCTATGATTACATAGATGAACTGGCTCCAGGAGTCCGCTCATTTCTGAGATCCAACCCACCAGTCTATGACTACATAGATGAACTGGCTTCAGGAGTTTGCTCATTTCTGAGATCCAACCCACCAGTCTATGACTACATAGATGAACTGGCTCCAGGAGTCTGTTCATTTCTGAGATCCAATCCACCAGTCTATGACTACATAGATGAACTGGCTCCAGGAGTTTGCTCATTTCTGAGATCCAACCCACCAGTCTATGATTACATAGATGAACTGGCTCCAGGAGTCCGCTCATTTCTGAGATCCAACCCACCAGTCTATGACTACATAGATGAACTGGCTTCAGGAGTTTGCTCATTTCTGAGATCCAACCCACCAGTCTATGACTACATAGATGAACTGGCTCCAGGAGTCTGCTCATTTCTGAGATCCAACCCACCAGTCTATGATTACATAGATGAACTGGCTTCAGGAGTTTGCTCATTTCTGAGATCCAACCCACCAGTCTATGACTACATAGATGAACTGGCTCCAGGAGTCTGCTCATTTCTGAGATCCAACCCACCAGTCTATGACTACATAGATGAACTGGCTCCAGGAGTTTGCTCATTTCTAAGATCCAACCCACCAGTATATGACTACATAGATGAACTGGCTCCAGGAGTTTGCTCATTTCTGAGATCCAACCCACCAGTCTATGACTACATAGATGAACTGGCTCCAGGAGTTTGCTCATTTCTGAGATCCAACCCACCAGTATATGACTACATAGATGAACTGGCTTCAGGAGTTTGCTCATTTCTGAGATCCAACCCACCAGTCTATGATTACATAGATGAACTGGCTCCAGGAGTCTGCTCATTTCTGAGATCCAATCCACCAGTATATGACTACATAGATGAACTGGCTTCAGGAGTTTGCTCATTTCTGAGATCCAACCCACCAGTCTATGATTACATAGATGAACTGGCTCCAGGAGTTTGCTCATTTCTGAGATCCAACCCACCAGTCTATGATTACATAGATGAACTGGCTCCAGGAGTCCGCTCATTTCTGAGATCCAACCCACCAGTCTATGACTACATAGATGAACTGGCTCCAGGAGTTTGCTCATTTCTGAGATCCAACCCACCAGTCTATGACTACATAGATGAACTGGTTCCAGGAGTCCGCTCATTTCTGAGATCCAACCCACCAGTATATGACTACATAGATGAACTGGCTCCAGGAGTTTGCTCATTTCTGAGATCCAACCCACCAGTCTATGACTACATAGATGAACTGGCTCCAGGAGTTTGCTCATTTCTGAGATCCAACCCACCAGTCTATGATTACATAGATGAACTGGCTCCAGGAGTTTGCTCATTTCTGAGATCCAACCCACCAGTCTATGACTACATAGATGAACTGGTTCCAGGAGTCCGCTCATTTCTGAGATCCAACCCACCAGTATATGACTACATAGATGAACTGGCTCCAGGAGTTTGCTCATTTCTGAGATCCAACCCACCAGTATATGACTACATAGATGAACTGGCTCCAGGAGTTTGCTCATTTCTGAGATCCAACCCACCAGTTTATGACTACATAGATGAACTGGCTCCAGAAGTTTGCTCATTTCTGAGATCCAACCCACCAGTATATGACTACATACAATGTAGATGAACTGACCGATGATAATAAATCTCACCTACCTGTACTCACAACAACAGCTTTGACTTTTTCACTTCCATAAAATCGAGTTTGTATGACCTCAGTTCCACAGAACAGTGTATGCCTTTTGTATTCATTTGAATTATAAATTAATTGTCCTTCTTCTACAGAATGTGGTAATGGTGTCTTAGTTACTGGTACTGATTCACCTTAAATGTCAGACAAGTTTGACAAACTTGATTAATAACAAATGGTTTTCTCAGTATCTCATGTTGGTGTATACTCTCCAGTATATACAATTTTTGAAATACAGCTCTGAACATGCCATACACGAGCAGACATAAACATTCAAACAAACACACACATTTGGACACCCACACACATGCAGACTGACCCACACATGCAAACAGACGTAAACATTCAAACAAACACACACATTTGGACACCCACACACATGCAGACCGACCCACACATGCAAACAGACATAAACATTCAGACACACACATTTAGACACCCACACACATGCAGACCGACCCACACATGCGAACAGACATTATACACATGCGAACAGACACACACATTCACACACCCAAACACACACAGACTGACCCACACATGCGAACAGACATAAACATTCAGACACACACATTCACACACCCAAACACACACAGACTGACCCACACATGCAAACAGACACACACATGCAAACAGACACACACACCGACACACACATGCATACTCATGCACATGCATGCATGCATATTGTAGGGGTCTGAAATCTGGGGCCATGAAATTCAAGATTACAACAAATGGGACAAAACAATAACAGAAAAAACACAATTGAATTTTTACAAACAACTACTAGGACTGAACAAATTTGTGGCAAACATTGCATGCAGAGCCGAAGTAGGAGAATTCCCACTCTTAGTAGATATTCAGATCAATTTAATAAAATACTGGACTCGTATCAGTAAATTACCAGACAATAATATCACAAAACAAGCATACCTTGAACAAAAGAAATCCAATTTACAATGGTACTCTTCAATACAAAAAATGATGAACAACATGAACTTTTCACGAGAACAACAGAATGATTGGTTAACAAAACATATACAGCAAATTGGCAAAGTTGTCAAACAAAAATACATAAATTTCTGGAGAAAAAATATAACTGAAAAAACAAAGCTGAGAACTTATGAAAAATTCAAAGACTCTTATAATTTTGAAAAATACTTAGATGTGCTAAATTTGAAACAAAGAATTTCAATGACAAAATTTCGAACTAGTAATCACATTTTAGCAATAGAAAAAGGGAGACATATGCAACCAAAAATACCTACTGAAAATAGAATTTGCAAACAATGTTCACAGAATGAAATAGAAGATGAACTGCACTTTGTTATGAAATGTCCACAATATAAAGTAATACGCCAACAAATCATACAAGACATTATATTTCCACAAGAAACCCAGGATGATCTCCAGAAATTTAATTTCTTGATGACTTCAAAAGATGATGTAATAATAAAAAAGATTGGCAACTATATTCATAATGCATTTCAATCAAGAAATAAAAATGCCATTTGATATGTAACACTTGCTTTATCTTTTTTTTTTTTTTTAACAACTAACTTTCTTTTTGTAGTAGTAGTTATCACAACTAATCTTTATTGCTATTAACTGATAGAAACATTGTATTTCTAAGGATGCAATAAAGTTATTATTATTATTATTATTATTACTCAGAGAATAAACCTAAAACGCCCATTTAGAACAAATCAGAGTCCACCTTAGTGAACAAAAAATATTCATAATCAGCTCATAGAAAATAATAGTTTTAGTAAGCTTTTCACAATGTTCCAGTCTACAGGATAAAAGTTCTGCCAGTATTCAAAGAAATAGATCAAATACGAGAAAATGATACCTCATCAAAAACATCCAAAATAGCTGATATTAATCACATGTTTCTAGACTATTTAGAACATATCAACTATCAGGATCACATACCTGTTAACATACTCTCATTTACAATACAGTTACCACTGAGTAAGACAGCATCACAGGTCATTGAACAGCCATGAGGTGGTATTATCAACACATCACCAGGAACTAACTCACGTTCCCATACATCTTCTATATCTATTTTTCAAAACAGAGATATTATACTAGTACAGATTGAATATGACCTGGTCAATCATGAAAACTGAAAATATATCATTGAAATAATATTTAAAATAGTGACAATGACAGAAAGATGTGTCTTGGTTTTGTATTAGTGTGCAGCATTTCTATAACAAAACAATGACAGAAGTTGTTTTTAAATGAATTGCATACAGTATTCCCTGAAATTCAGCATTTTTTTCTCACAATTACATATTCTGACAGTCACTTTTTCAAACATGGTTGTAAATAACCACAATTAGGGAGCACAATGTGTTTAAAGAAAATTGCCATAAATAGATCTTTTGATGTGTTCAATAATTGTTCATACCTCCATTGCCTCTACTGACAGTCACACTGCATGACGATTTGACCATATCATGAAGCATAACACTTTGCTATGGAACAAGTAAATAGATCAACGTTTTGAAAATAAAATATAAAATGCAAATTATCAGTACAGTGACAGAAGAGGACCACTACCATAGTATGTGCTAACTGAATAAACACTTAGCAAATTAGCGAACTCATTAGTAAAGATAGACATTGTATCAAATAACCAAAGTGTGAAATAGAGTGCATGCACTAAACTTACATTTATTATTTGCATGAGCTTTTAACAAAGCAAATATGTTAACTCCCTTACCTTATGAGAAAATATTAAAGAAACAAAGATAGATATAGCAGACATGAAGACAATGCAAGTAGCATAAGCATAGTATTCATCAAAAAACCAAAGGCAAATACTGAAGAGTTGAAACATATAGAAAGGATGCAAAACCTAAGCAAAAATTAGAGGAAAACATGCAATAGGAATAGGGTTAACTAAAAGATAATACCATATATGGCATCATTTGCATATTCAGTTATTAAATCATGATTGAATGGACTTCACTTGGATACTGAAGTGAATCCATGCAAACAAGGTTAGTAAAAAAAAAAGACACTCTGCCTTGTAACATTGCACTCAAGGTGGCACTCATGTCCATTAAAGAAAACCAAAAGTAGGAATAACTTGGCGAGCGTGTAAAAACATGAATGAATTTTTAATTCACTCTGGATTACTTGTCTGATGTAATTTGTTGTCAGACTAGTATTTTCCATGTCATTTATGTTTGGTGAAAATAAGTAAAATTATTGTTTTTTGTTGTTGTTTTATTGTTTATTAACCACTGCCAATTACTTACACTAACTGGGTGATATTTAGATTCTGTTTTACTTAGACAAATGTGGGTTGATACTGAATCATGGAGTGAAACCTGTTGAACATTAGTGAATGAATCTTGGCATGTGGATTTATCCTTCCTATCAAGTCTATGGCACACTCAGCCAGGGTAGGGGTAAACCCATTGAGTTTATGGAACACTCAGCCAGGGTAGGGGTAAACCCATTGAGTTTATGGAACACTCAGCCAGGGTAGGGGTAAACCCATTGAGTTTATGGAACACTCAGCCAGGGTAGGGGTAAACCCATTGAGTTTATGGAACACTCAGCCAGGGTAAGGGTAAACCCATTGAGTTTATGGAACACTCAGCCAGGGTAGGGGTAAACCCATTGAGTTTATGGAACACTCATCCAGGGTAAGGGTAAACCCATTGAGTTTATGGAACACTCATCCAGGGTAAGGGTAAACTCATTGAGTTTATGGAACACTCATCCAGGGTAGGAGTAAACCCATTGAGTTTATGGCACACTCAACCGGGGTAGGGGTAAACTCATTGAGTTTATGGAACACTCAGCCAGGGTAGGGGTAAACCCATTGAGTTTATGGAACACTCAGCCAGGGTAGGGGTAAACCAATTGAGTTTATGGAACACTCAGCCAGGGTAAGGGTAAACCCATTGAGTTTATGGAACACTCATCCAGGGTAAGGGTAAACTCATTGAGTTTATGGAACACTCAGCCAGGGTAGGGATAAACCCATTGAGTTTATGGAACACTCATCCAGGGTAAGGGTAAACCCATTGAGTTTATGGAACACTCATCCAGGGTAAGGGTAAACTCATTGAGTTTATGGAACACTCAGCCAGGGTAGGAGTAAACCCATTGAGTTTATGGCACACTCAACCGGGGTAGGAGTAAACCCATTGAGTTTATGGAACACTCATCCAGGGTAAGGGTAAACCCATTGAGTTTATGGAACACTCATCCAGGGTAAGGGTAAACCCATTGAGTTTATGGAACACTCATCCAGGGTAAGGGTAAACCCATTGAGTTTATGGAACACTCATCCAGGGTAAGGGTAAACCCATTGAGTTTATGGAACACTCATCCAGGGTAAGGGTAAACTCATTGAGTTTATGGAACACTCAGCCAGGGTAGGAGTAAACCCATTGAGTTTATGGCACACTCATCCAGGGTAAGGGTAAACCCATTGAGTTTATGGAACACTCATCCAGGGTAAGGGTAAACCCATTGAGTTTATGGAACACTCATCCAGGGTAAGGGTAAACTCATTGAGTTTATGGAACACTCAGCCAGGGTAGGAGTAAACCCATTGAGTTTATGGCACACTCAACCGGGGTAGGGGTAAACTCATTGAGTTTATGGAACACTCAGCCAGGGTAGGGGTAAACCCATTGAGTTTATGGAACACTCAGCCAGGGTAGGGGTAAACCAATTGAGTTTATGGAACACTCATCCAGGGTAAGGGTAAACCCATTGAGTTTATGGAACACTCATCCAGGGTAAGGGTAAACTCATTGAGTTTATGGAACACTCAGCCAGGGTAGGAGTAAACCCATTGAGTTTATGGCACACTCAACCGGGGTAGGAGTAAACCCATTGAGTTTATGGAACACTCATCCAGGGTAAGGGTAAACCCATTGAGTTTATGGAACACTCAGCCAGGGTAGGGGTAAACCCATTGAGTTTATGGAACACTCAGCCAGGGTAGGGGTAAACCCATTGAGTTTATGGAACACTCAGCCAGGGTAGGAGTAAACCCATTGAGTTTATGGCACACTCAACCGGGGTAGGGGTAAACTCATTGAGTTTATGGAACACTCATCCAGGGTAAGGGTAAACCCATTGAGTTTATGGAACACTCATCCAGGGTAAGGGTAAACTCATTGAGTTTATGGAACACTCAGCCAGGGTAGGAGTAAACCCATTGAGTTTATGGCACACTCAACCGGGGTAGGAGTAAACCCATTGAGTTTATGGAACACTCATCCAGGGTAAGGGTAAACCCATTGAGTTTATGGAACACTCAGCCAGGGTAGGGGTAAACCCATTGAGTTTATGGAACACTCAGCCAGGGTAGGGGTAAACCCATTGAGTTTATGGAACACTCAGCCAGGGTAGGAGTAAACCCATTGAGTTTATGGCACACTCAACCGGGGTAGGGGTAAACTCATTGAGTTTATGGAACACTCAGCCAGGGTAGGGGTAAACCCATTGAGTTTATGGAACACTCAGCCAGGGTAGGGGTAAACCCATTGAGTTTATGGAACACTCAGCCAGGGTAGGAGTAAACCCATTGAGTTTATGGCACACTCAACCGGGGTAGGGGTAAACTCATTGAGTTTATGGAACACTCAGCCAGGGTAGGGGTAAACCCATTGAGTTTATGGAACACTCAGCCAGGGTAGGGGTAAACCCATTGAGTTTATGGAACACTCAGCCGGGGTAGGAGGTCGACCCGTTGAGTTTATGGCACACTCAACCAGGGCAGGGGGTCAACCCATTGAGTTTATGGAACACTCAGCCAGGGTAGGGGTAAACCCATTGAGTTTATGGAACACTCAGCCAGGGTAGGGGTAAACCCATTGAGTCTATGGCACACTCTGCCAGGGCAGGAGGTCGACCCATTGAGTTTATGGCACACTCAACCAGGGCAGGGGGTCAACCCATTGAGTTTATGGAACACTCAGCCAGGGTAGGGGTAAACCCATTGAGTTTATGGAACACTCAGCCAGGGTAGGGGTAAACCAATTGAGTCTATGGCACACTCTGCCAGGGCAGGAGGTCGACCCATTGAGTTTATGGCACACTCTGCCAGGGCAGGAGGTTGACCCATTGAGTTTATGGCACACTCAACCAGGGCAGGGGGTCAACCCATTAAATCTATGGCACACTCAGCCAGGGTAAGGGTAAACCCATTGAGTCTATGGCACACTCTGCCAGGGCAGGAGGTCGACCCATTGAGTTTATGGCACACTCAACCAGGGCAGGGGGTCAACCCATTAAATCTATGGCACACTCACCAAGGATAGAGGCAACTTTTTTTAGTGTGCAAGGCTTTACTTTGATACAGGTGACAGACAATGCAAAACGAATAGGTTCAGTCATGAAAAGAACTATACATGTGACAGACTCCCATGAACGAGAATTCCTCTAATCTTATTACTCAAATTTCATTGAATGAGTTCTCACTGAAAACAATTAATGTAAAGACAGTTAAACAAGGAAACAATGACAGAAACATACATGATTCAATGCACTTCCAACACACCAGAAATTATGGAAAAACAAGTCATGAATGACACTGCCTTCGCTAGTTGTCATTCTAAAGTTGCATGGACATAAATTGGCAAACGTGATTTCTATGGCATTTTCAAGTTTATAGCACTCTCCATCCAGGTCAACATTATTCTCAGCAAGGAAACCAGATAGCACCAAACCAGTACAACAGGTAAAATGACAAGGAAGTATACAAATCAGATCTGCAAACATGTCAGTGTTGTGTCTGTTTGGATAAACTAGTTTGTGGCCCTGGATTAGTTTCAATATCTCTATAAAAAGAACAAGATTACTTCTCATACGACAAATATACAAATAAAGTGCAAAAATCCATTAAAATATTATCAAGTTTTTATTATCATACATTAATATTAACAAATCGTGTGAAATTGTATGTAGAGAGAAACACATATTTATGCTTTAGATGACAGAACTTCTCAAAGTAAAAAAAAGAGGACCTGCGAAACTTTATACAATTGTCGGACACGCAGTGAATAGTACCGGTATGTTTTTGTAATACATGCAGCTCCAGTGGTTTTGCTTTCTGAGAAAAAAAATCTGGCTATGCACCTGAAAAACAACAAAAACAAAAAAAAAACATTTAGCCCAAAGTAAGCAGAGGTTGTAGCAAATGTGCTCCCATTGGCTGTTAGATTTAATTAAAAAAAATATTTGAGTCTTTTTAGTACGAAAAAATATTACTTAATAAATTTATACCAGCCAGAAAGAAATTGCAGTTCACACTGTACTATTTTAAACATGTTCTACCAAAGTCTAGGATGAACTAATTCAACAGTCTGTTTCCACTCTACAAAGTTGTCAAATTAATAATTACGGGATTAAGAATGTGCAAAAAGCCACT
Source organism: Saccoglossus kowalevskii (assembly GCF_978046115.1). NCBI lineage: Eukaryota > Metazoa > Hemichordata > Enteropneusta > Harrimaniidae > Saccoglossus > Saccoglossus kowalevskii. The sequence continues at coordinate 351,844 of NC_140655.1, forward strand.
TGAGCTGAACCAAATGGATGCCAAGCTATCAAAAGAAATAAAAAAAAACTATTGAGAAAAATACAAAAAAATACATTTAATATGAAAGGAGATAGAAGTGCATAAAAAACTAATCAGCAGAGGTAGTGATCATGTAATCAAATTTCCTTTGAACTGGATTGCATTGTCTCAGATTGGCTGCTAATTTGCATATTAATTTGCATACTAATTAACATATTGTAGTTGTATTAAAATATATAAAAAAATATCCGAAGTTTTGAAAAAAAAAATTATGACTATTAAGTCAACATCATTAAAATTGAGGATTACGTGAATTTGACCCCCTCCCTAATATTGTTTCACATATTCATTAAAAACATGGCCGCCATTAAATCCATCTCAATCGAGGTTCGTAATTTATTTTCCTGCTCATAATGAGATAAATTATGGTAGCTAAACATTGAAATTGCCATCCTGACTTCAGTACCGAAATAAATAGCTGATTGGGAAAATGTGTCTCTGTTGACAGAGGTTCGATTTACCGATAAACTTCAACACTGCATGGAGCAGAGAGGTCCCGGTCACGAGTGCAGTAATGCACTTGGTTATCATATTTACTTCAAAGGTAATTTAAAAGCAATGATAGATTCATTGATATTTAATCACAGTACTTTTTAATTTCATCATTGCTTTCGGTTAGCCAAACTTGACTTGTGTTTTCTCAATAATTCTAGTCTAATATGTCGTAACGAAACCATTGTTTCAATCTGCTAGCAGTTGCCAATGAACACCGGCAACAGCAATCGTACATAACAGAATCACGATCAGCGTGTTCTAAACTTTTACGTTTTTTATTATTCCAGTATTTTATATGCCAAACGTTATTCCCAAGCCTCCTAAATGACAAGATAAACTTTCGATTTACAAATTTCATAACCAGTTCTTGAACTAATAGCAGGACTGTTTTTCTGGCAAAGTGTACGTGACACTGTGCGATCACTAGTTTCTCACTAAAGTCAGGACACAAAGGGATAAATCAAAGTTCATAATAAATACCATAAGCACAGCCTGAGTTTCTTACCTTTGAGATAGAATTTAATCTATGTAAGCCTTGTGCAAAGAAAGATACAGTCCCGGAATACAATATCCTCAGACAAAATCGACGGTGATTTCCTTAGCGGTTAGGGACGACGTCAAATGATCGATGTCGGATAAAAAACTTATTTGCTTTAGTTTGGGGGTGGGGGGTTTTGACCTTACAAAAACGATTTTATTTTTTAATGAAGTCAAACAAATCTTGGAGTATTTGTAGTTCGTTTTTTTTTCTATCCAATCATGGACAGAAATAACCGAAAAGGAAAAAAACAAACATCCAAGACGAGAAAATGATTTGGTTCGAGTGTAAATATGTGCGTCAAATGAGGTGATTTGATTTGTAAAGTCTTTTTACACCCACCCGACAACCAACTGCTATGAAATACTACTGTCCGATTATCAATTTGTATTTAATGGTGAATGTAGTCTGACGCTATGACCAATATTTATCAATTAAGTTTCAGTGGGGAAACAAACTAAAAGAATTAAGTTTTTTATCCGACATCGATCTTTTGACGTCGTTCCTTAGACTGGCGCATGCGCAATACAGTATGCCAGTTCTCTTGCGAGATGTCGTTAAAACTCGGATTTTTTCGGCAAATTTTGGCACTTGTACTAGTAAAATGTTGAAAATCACAGAAAAACACAATGAAACTTTGGCGAATCAAAAAAATACTTGGCATGCATATGTATGGCATTGAGAATTACATTTGCACCAACTTTGAAAAAAATTGGACAGAGCATATCAAAGTTATAAGAGGTAAAAGACGGACGAACGGACGGATGGATGGACAGAACCCAATCTATAAGCCTTCGGCAGACTTGGTCTGCGAAGGCTAAAAATAGAATAAAATGATACTTAGCAACAGAAAACAGGAACTTGTCCTGCCAATTTTTGTGTTCCCATTGCAAGGTATTTTAGCACTGAATTTGCTTGGCAGTTATCTGAGCTAAGATGACTGCCCACAAAAAAAATAAGCAATTTAGTTTGTACAGGTATAACACAATAATGATATGTAAACTGGAGACGGCAAAGATGCATGTTGGAAAATTAACATTTTATGCAGAGTCCAAATACTTGTACTGCCTGGCAAGAAGAAAAGTAAGAACTAACATATTCTCAAAATGACCAACGGTGCTAAGTAACCAAATAAAGGTGATTACCCATATTTGTCTAAGTTTGACAATATCTAACTTTTATTAAAATTGTGGTAGTCATTGGCTAGTGTTACCATAAACTTGTCAACAAACATGAGTACCACTTTATTGATGTGCAATATATTTTACCGTTCTCGTTGTATACAATGATACTGTGATAGAGAATGTGGACATGATAACGATGCACACTGCATAATAATAGTATTCATCAGTGAACCACAATATGACACTGAACAATTGAAATACATAGAATGGATGTAACACCTGAAATAAACAAATGAATGCATTCAATTATGGAGGCTTGCAATGGTATTCTGATGATACATTCATTCAAATATTCTGATGCAGCATGTATGTAATACTTTTCATCAAGAAACAACACTTCAGAATTGTCGTCATGCACTCAGTTCCCACTTTCTTTTGTGACCACTTGTTGAAATCAACAAATAATTTTTTGGTTAATCTCTGACAGAATAAATCTATGAGTATCGCCTGTCTGGCCATATTTACATAAATCTATAGCTCTGTCTTTTTAGATTTGAGAGATAATCCCATCTGAGGATATCCAGTTTACAAGATACTGCAATAATTATTTTTACAAACACATAATCCGACCTTTGACCTATATGTTAAGCAATGTTCTGACTGACATACTAATATGAGTATTATTTCCTTTTCTGTCTATTGACTAACAAACATTTGTATATCCAATTTTTTTTTGTTTAATATTCATAATTTTTATTGTCAAGTTTTCATTTATTTATAAACTCAATAACAGCAAGTAAAACAAAAAAAAACAAATAATATAAAAATGAAAAATTGAAGCCTATACCTACATCAGATCATTACATGATAGGACTATTCCCCTGTAGTTAATGTGTTCTGATTTATGCAAAGGTGCAGTATTCTATGTATATACATAATAAACGATGGTGGTTTATTCAAATTACATTTCCCATGATGCAATGTTGTCATCCCAGTGATTGCAAAGCTAAGGCTTAATACTAGTTGATATATGATATTTTTTTTTAAAGCAGCAAATACACATGTAACAAGTTGTAACACAATTGAAAGCAATATGAATGGAGTTGCTGTAAACAAGAAGCTAGACAACTAATATAGATCTGATTTTTGAAATGCACAATGTGAAAGCAATCATATTCACAATATTAGAACAGAAGCAATGCATGGCACAGCCTCTGTTAGTTATCAAATTTAAGATATATAGTTTTGTTTATAGTAATATACTTTGAACATAAACATGTCAGAGATGTCCAGAAGCTTATGCTTATTATAACTTTTTAACATTAAAATGATTGACATTCAGTCTCTTGTATCTGAGATACCCAAATTATGTACATGTAGAAATTCAAACAGCAGAGCAATCCGTCTCATATGGTACTTTTCAAAAGAAGAAAATTTAAGTAACAAGAGCGATAATATAATACTGAAATTCACTCAGAGATTGACAACTAAAATATAGAGGAATGTAAACTTTGAATGAGTGGGTATACTGTACATGTACCTTTATAAAATACATACCTCTTGGATCAGTAAAACAAAGTAACTTCGTACTTTTATAGTAATGGCATTGTCACCATACAAAAAACGTCTGTATAGAAAATATAGGATGAACACAAACTGCTCATTGACAAATATATTGACATTCAAAGATAACAAAGCTGAAGATGACAAATCACAGCTTGGTGAAAAAAAACACAACAGTGCCACTAGAGTGCCACTCACATGGGTCATTCATTCACAGTGCTACTCAAAGCACCATTCACAGTGCAATTCAATTTTGATAATTATCACAAATTTTGCAGGTAAACTTATTATAATATTTCCACCTAACAAGTCAAACTGTTCAGCAGTTTTAAGAAAACAGTTAATGTCAGGAAATGAGAGACAGCTGCTAAAAAAAGTAATCTGACTTGTGGTTTTGTAGAAGTTGAAAAGAAGAAGATGGCAGTGCATGGACAATCAGTCGATGTGACACAAGTACAAACTTAGCAAAGGGGTAATTGCCAGTCATCAGCAAAATATACTAATTCTAAAGAAAGCAGAAATCATGAAATTCACTCGCACTATACAATGTCATGTAATTTAACAGTATATATTCAAATTTTACATGACACAAGAATTTAGGTGGATTTAAATGTTACCTTTGATTTTGTTCATCAATAGTCAATCCATTGAAATTCTCATAAAATTCAGATAATTTCACACCATGATCCAACGCCCTGAGAAGAAGAAAATATCAATGAGATTCTGACATTCATCAATACAGCTCAGCCAATCAATATGCTTCTTACATTCATTAACACATTTCAGCCAATCAATGTGATTCTAGCATTCATCAACACACTCAACAAATCAATATGATTCTGACATTCATCAACACAGCTCAGCCAATTAATGTGATTCTGACATTCATCAACACATGTCAGCCAATCAATGTAATTCTAACATTCATCAACACATTTCAGCCAATTAATGTGATTCTGACATTCATCAACACATCTCAGCCAATCAATGTAATTCTAACATTCATTAACACATTTCAGCCAATAAATGTGAGTCTAACATTCATCAACACTTTTCAGCCAATCAATGTGATTCTAACATTCATCTACACATTTCAGCCAATCAATGCGATTTTAACATTCATCAACACATTTCAGTCAATCAATGTGATTCTAACATTATTCAACACAGCTCAGCCAATCAATGTGATTCTAACATTATTCAACACAGCTCAGCCAATCAATATGATTCTAGCATTCATCAACACAGCTCAGCCAATCAATATGATTCTAACATTCATCAATACATTTCAGCCAATCAATGTGATTCTAACATTCATCAACACAGCTCAGCCAATCAATGTGATTCTAACATCATTCAACAAAGCTCAGCCAATCAATGTGATTATGACATTCATTAACACATTTCAGCCAATCAATGTGATTCTAACATTCATCAACACATTTCAGCCAATCAATGTGATTCTAACATTCATCAACACATTTCAGCCAATCAATGTGATTCTAACATTCATGAACACAGATCAGCAATTAATGTGATTTTGACATTCATGAACACAGCTCAGCCAATCAATGTGATTCTGCAATTCATCAACACATCTCAGGCAATCAATCTGATTCTGACATTCCTCAACACATCTCAGTCAATCAATGTGATTCTGACATTCATCAACACAGCTCAGTAATCAATGTAATTATAACATTCATCAACACATCTCAGTCAATCAATGTGATTCTGACATTCATCAACACATTTCAGCCAATCAATGTGATTCTAACATTCATCAACACATTTCAGCCAATCAATGTGATTCTATCATTCATTAACACTACTCAGCCAAACAATGTCATTCTGACATTCATCAACACATTTAAGCCAATCAATGTGATTCTATCATTCATTAACAGTACTCAGCCAAAAAATGTAATTCTGACATTCATCAACACATGTTAGCCAAACAATGTGATTCTAACATTCATCAACACTACTCAGCCAAACAATGTGATTCTAACATTCATTAACACATCTCAGCCAAACAATGTCATTCTGACATTCATCAACACATTTCAGCCAAACAATGTGATTCTAACATTCAATAACACATCTCAGCCAAACAATGTGATTCTGACATTCATCAAAACATCTCAGACAATCAATGTGATTCTAACATTCATCAACATATCTCAGCCAATCATGTGATTCTGACATTTATCAACACATCTCAGCCAATCAATGTGATTCTAACATTTTTCAACACAGATCAGCAAATCAATGTGATTCTAACATCATTCAACACAGCTCAGCCAATCAATGTGATTATGACATTCATTAACACATTTCAGCCAATCAATGTGATTCTAACATTCATCAACACATTTCAGCCAATCAATGTGTTTCTAACATTCATCAACACAGCTCAGCAATTAATGTGATTTTGACATTCATGAACACAGCTCAGCCAATCAATGTGATTCTGCAATTCATCAACACATCTCAGGCAATCAATCTGATTCTGACATTCCTCAACACATCTCAGTCAATCAATGTGATTCTGACATTCATCAACACAGCTCAGTAATCAATGTAATTATAACATTCATCAACACATCTCAGTCAATCAATGTGATTCTGACATTCATCAACACATTTCAGCCAATCAATGTGATTCTAACATTCATCAACACATTTCAGCCAATCAATGTGATTCTATCATTCATTAACACTACTCAGCCAAACAATGTCATTCTGACATTCATCAACACATTTAAGCCAATCAATGTGATTCTATCATTCATTAACAGTACTCAGCCAGAAAATGTCATTCTAACATTCATCAACACATTTCAGCCAATCAATGTGATTCTGACATTCATCAACACATTTCAGCCAATCAATGTGATTCTATCACTCATTAACACTACTCAGCCAAACAATGTGATTCTAACATTCAATAACACATCTCAGCCAAACAATGTGATTCTGACATTCATCAAAACATCTCAGACAATCAATGTGATTCTAACATTCATTCATCAACATATCTCAGCCAATCATGTGATTCTGACATTTATCAACACATCTCAGCCAATCAATGTGATTCTAACATTCTTCAACACAGATCAGCAAATCAATGTGATTCTAACATCATTCAACACAGCTCAGCCAATCAATGTGATTATGACATTCATTAACACATTTCAGCCAATCAATGTGATTCTAACATTCATTAACACATCTCAGCCAAACAATGTCATTCTGACATTCATCAACACATTTCAGCCAAACAATGTGATTCTAACATTCAATAACACAACTCAGCCAAACAATGTGATTCTGACATTCAATAACACATCTCAGCCAAACAATGTGATTTTGACATTCATGAACACAGCTCAGCCAATCAATGTGATTCTGCAAATCATCAACACATCTCAGGCAATCAATCTGATTCTGACATTCCTCAACACATCTATGTCAATCAATGTGATTCTGACATTCATCAACACAGCTCAGTAATCAATGTAATTATAACATTCATCAACACATCTCAGTCAATCAATGTGATTCTGACATTCATCAACACATTTCAGCCAATCAATGTGATTCTAACATTCTTCAACACATTTCAGCCAATCAATGTGATTCTATCATTCATTAACACTACTCAGCCAAACAATGTCATTCTGACATTCATCAACACATTTCAGCCAATCAATGTGATTCTATCATTCATTAACAGTACTCAGCCAAACAATGTCATTCTGACATTCATCAACACATTTCAGCCAAACAATGTGATTCTAACATTCATCAACACATTTCAGCCAATCAATGTGATTCTGACATTCATCAACACATTTCAGCCAATCAATGTGATTATATCACTCATTAACACTACTCAGCCAAACAAATTTATGTGATTCTAACATTCATTAACACATCTCAGCCAAACAATGTCATTCTGACATTCATCAACACATTTCAGCCAAACAATGTGATTCTAACATTCAATAACACATCTCAGACAAACAATGTGATTCTGACATTCATCAAAACATCTCAGACAATCAATGTGATTCTAACATTCATCAACATATCTCAGCCAATCATGTGATTCTGACATTTATCAACACATCTCAGCCAATTAATGTGATTCTAACATTCTTCAACACATATCAGCAAATCAACGTGATTCTAACATTCATCAACCCATTTCAGCCAATCAATGTGCTTATAACATTCATTAACACATTTCAGCCAATCAATGTGCTTCTAACACTCATTAACACATTTCAGCCAATCAATGTGATTATATCATTCATTAACACTACTCAGCCAAACAATGTCATTCTGACATTCATCAACACATTTCAGCCAATCAATGTGATTCTAACATTCATCAACACATTTCAGCCAATCAATGTGATTCTATCATTCATTAACACTACTCAGCCAAACAATGTCATTCTGACATTCATCAACACATTTAAGCCAATCAATGTGATTCTATCATTCATTAACAGTACTCAGCCAAAAAATGTCACTCTGACATTCATCAACACATGTTAGCCAAACAATGTGATTCTAACATTCATCAACACATTTCAGCCAATCAATGTGATTCTGACATTCATCAACACATTTCAGTCAATCAATGTGATTCTATCACTCATTAACACTACTCAGCCAAACAATGTGATTCTAACATTCATTAACACATCTCAGCCAAACAATGTCATTCTGACATTCATCAACACATTTCAGCCAAACAATGTGATTCTAACATTCAATAACACATCTCAGCCAAACAATGTGATTCTGACATTCATCAAAACATCTCAGACAATCAATGTGATTCTAACATTCATCAACATATCTCAGCCAATCATGTGATTCTGACATTTATCAACACATCTCAGCCAATCAATGTGATTCTAACATTCTTCAACACAGATCAGCAAATCAATGTGATTCTAACATCATTCAACACAGCTCAGCCAATCAATGTGATTCTAACATCATTCAACACAGCTCAGCCAATCAACGTGATTCTGACATTCATTAACACATTTCAGCCAATCAATGTGATTCTAGCACTCATCGACACATTTCAGCCAATCAATGTGCTTCTAACATTCATCAACCCATTTCAGCCAATCAATGTGATTCTAACATTCATCAACACATATCAGCCAATCAATGGGATTCTGACATTCATCAACACAGCTCAGCCAATCAATATGATTCTGACATTCATCAACACAGCTCAGCCAATTAATGTGATTCTGAAAGTCGTCAGCACCTCTCAGCCAATCAGTGTGATTCTGACATCCATCAACACAGCTCAGCCAATCAATGTGATTTTAACATTCATCAACACAGCTCAGCAATTAATGTGATTTTGACATTCATGAACACAGCTCAGCCAATCAATGTGATTCTGCAATTCATCAACACATCTCAGGCAATCAATCTGATTCTGACATTCTTCAACACATCTCAGTCAATCAATGTGATTCTGACATTCATCAACACATCTCAGTCAATCAATGTGATTCTGACACTCATCAACACATTTCAGCCAATCAATGTGATTTTAACATTCTTCAACACATTTCAGCCAATCAATGTGATTCTATCATTCATTAACACTACTCAGCCAAACAATGTCATTCTGACATTCATCAACACATTTCAGCCAATCAATGTGATTCTATCATTCATTAACAGTACTCAGCCAAACAATGTCATTCTGACATTCATCAACACATTACAGCCAAACAATGTGATTCTAACATTCATCAACACATTTCAGCCAATCAATGTGATTCTGACATTCATCAACACATTTCAGCCAATCAATGTGATTATATCACTCATTAACACTACTCAGCCAAACAATGTGATTCTAACATTCATTAACACATCTCAGCCAAACAATGTCATTCTGACATTCATCAACACATTTCAGCCAAACAATGTGATTCTAACATTCAATAACACAACTCAGCCAAACAATGTGATTCTGACATTCAATAACACATCTCAGCCAAACAATGTGATTCTGACATTCATCAAAACATCTCAGACAATCAATGTGATTCTATCATTCATCAACACATTTCAGCCAATCAATGTGCTTCTAACATTCATCAACACATTTCAGCCAATCAATGTGATTTTAACATTCACCAACACATTTCAGCCAATCAATGTGATTCTAACATTCATCAACACATTTCTGCCAATAAATGTGAGTCTAACATTCACCAACACAGCTCAGCCAATTAATGTGATTTTGAAAGTCATCAGCACCTCTCAGCCAATCAATGTGCATCTAACATTCATTAACACATTTTAGCCAATCAATGTGATTCTATCATTAACACTACTCAGCCAAACAATGTCGTTCTGACAGTCATCAACACATTTCAGCCAAACAATGTGATTCTAACATTCATCAACACATTTCAGCCAATCAATGTGATTCTATCATTCATTAACACTACTCAGCCAAACAATATCATTCTGACATTCATCAACACATTTCAGCCAAACAATGTCATTCTGACATTCATCAACACATTTCAGCCAAACAATGTGATTCTCACATTCATCAACACAGCTCAGCCAATTAATGTGATTCTGACATTCATCAACACATCTCAGCCAAACATTATGATTCTGACATTCATCAACACAGCTCAGCCAATCAATGTGATTCTAACATTCTTCAACACAGATCAGCAAATCAATGTGATTCTAACATTCATCAACACATTTTAGCCAATCAATGTAATTCTGACATTCATTAACACATTTCAGTCAATAAATGTGAGTCTAACATTCATCAACACTTTTCAGCCAATCAATGTGATTTTAACATTCATCAACACATTTCAGCCAATCAATGTGATTCTAACATTCATCAACACAGCTCAGCCAATCAATGTGATTCTAACATCATTCAACACTACTCAGCCAAACAATGTCATTCTGACATTCATCAACATATTTCAGCCAAACAATGTGATTCTAACATTCATTAACACATTTCAGCCAATCAATGTGATTCTAACATTCATCAACACATTTCAGCCAATCAATGTGCTTATAACATCCATTAACACATTTCAGCCAATCAATGTGCTTCTAACATTCATTAACACATTTCAGCCAATCAATGTGATTATCATTCATTAACAGTACTCAGCCAGAAAATGTCATTCTAACATTCATCAACACATTTCAGCCAATCAATGTGATTCTGACATTCATCAACACATTTCAGCCAATCAATGTGATTCTATCACTCATTAACACTACTCAGCCAAACAATGTGATTCTAACATTCAATAACACATCTCAGCCAAACAATGTGATTCTGACATTCATCAAAACATCTCAGACAATCAATGTGATTCTAACATTCATTCATCAACATATCTCAGCCAATCATGTGATTCTGACATTTATCAACACATCTCAGCCAATCAATGTGATTCTAACATTCTTCAACACAGATCAGCAAATCAATGTGATTCTAACATCATTCAACACAGCTCAGCCAATCAATGTGATTATGACATTCATTAACACATTTCAGCCAATCAATGTGATTCTAACATTCATTAACACATCTCAGCCAAACAATGTCATTCTGACATTCATCAACACATTTCAGCCAAACAATGTGATTCTAACATTCAATAACACAACTCAGCCAAACAATGTGATTCTGACATTCAATAACACATCTCAGCCAAACAATGTGATTTTGACATTCATGAACACAGCTCAGCCAATCAATGTGATTCTGCAAATCATCAACACATCTCAGGCAATCAATCTGATTCTGACATTCCTCAACACATCTATGTCAATGAATGTGATTCTGACATTCATCAACACAGCTCAGTAATCAATGTAATTATAACATTCATCAACACATCTCAGTCAATCAATGTGATTCTGACATTCATCAACACATTTCAGCCAATCAATGTGATTCTAACATTCTTCAACACATTTCAGCCAATCAATGTGATTCTATCATTCATTAACACTACTCAGCCAAACAATGTCATTCTGACATTCATCAACACATTTCAGCCAAACAATGTGATTCTATCATTCAATAACACATCTCAGACAAACAATGTGATTCTGACATTCATCAAAACATCTCAGACAATCAATGTGATTCTAACATTCATCAACACATTTCAGCCAATCAATGTGATTCTGACATTTATCAACACATCTCAGCCAATTAATGTGATTCTAACATTCTTCAACACATATCAGCAAATCAACGTGATTCTAACATTCATCAACCCATTTCAGCCAATCAATGTGCTTATAACATTCATTAACACATTTCAGCCAATCAATGTGCTTCTAACATTCATTAACACATTTCAGCCAATCAATGTGATTATATCATTCATTAACACTACTCAGCCAAACAATGTCATTCTGACATTCATCAACACATTTCAGCCAATCAATGTGATTCTAACATTCATCAACACATTTCAGCCAATCAATGTGATTCTATCATTCATTAACACTACTCAGCCAAACAATGTCATTCTGACATTCATCAACACATTTAAGCCAATCAATGTGATTCTATCATTCATTAACAGTACTCAGCCAAAAAATGTCACTCTGACATTCATCAACACATGTTAGCCAAACAATGTGATTCTAACATTCATCAACACATTTCAGCCAATCAATGTGATTCTGACATTCATCAACACATTTCAGTCAATCAATGTGATTCTATCACTCATTAACACTACTCAGCCAAACAATGTGATTCTAACATTCATTAACACATCTCAGCCAAACAATGTCATTCTGACATTCATCAACACATTTCAGCCAAACAATGTGATTCTAACATTCAATAACACATCTCAGCCAAACAATGTGATTCTGACATTCATCAAAACATCTCAGACAATCAATGTGATTCTAACATTCATCAACATATCTCAGCCAATCATGTGATTCTGACATTTATCAACACATCTCAGCCAATTAATGTGATTCTAACATTCTTCAACACAGATCAGCAAATCAACGTGATTCTAACATTCATCAACCCATTTCAGCCAATCAATGTGCTTATAACATTCATTAACACATTTCAGCCAATCAATGTGCTTCTAACATTCATTAACACATTTCAGCCAATCAATGTGATTATATCATTCATTAACACTACTCAGCCAAACAATGTCATTCTGACATTCATCAACACATTTCAGCCAATCAATGTGATTCTAACATTCATCAACACATTTCAGCCAATCAATGTGATTCTATCATTCATTAACACTACTCAGCCAAACAATGTCATTCTGACATTCATCAACACATTTAAGCCAATCAATGTGATTCTATCATTCATTAACAGTACTCAGCCAAAAAATGTCACTCTGACATTCATCAACACATGTTAGCCAAACAATGTGATTCTAACATTCATCAACACATTTCAGCCAATCAATGTGATTCTGACATTCATCAACACATTTCAGTCAATCAATGTGATTCTATCACTCATTAACACTACTCAGCCAAACAATGTGATTCTAACATTCATTAACACATCTCAGCCAAACAATGTCATTCTGACATTCATCAACACATTTCAGCCAAACAATGTGATTCTAACATTCAATAACACATCTCAGCCAAACAATGTGATTCTGACATTCATCAAAACATCTCAGACAATCAATGTGATTCTAACATTCATCAACATATCTCAGCCAATCATGTGATTCTGACATTCATCAACACATTTCAGCCAATCAATGTGATTCTATCATTCATTAACAGTACTCAGCCAAACAATGTCATTCTGACATTCATCAACACATTACAGCCAAACAATGTGATTCTAACATTCATCAACACATTTCAGCCAATCAATGTGATTCTGACATTCATCAACACATTTCAGCCAATCAATGTGATTATATCACTCATTAACACTACTCAGCCAAACAATGTGATTCTAACATTCATTAACACATCTCAGCCAAACAATGTCATTCTGACATTCATCAACACATTTCAGCCAAACAATGTGATTCTAACATTCAATAACACAACTCAGCCAAACAATGTGATTCTGACATTCAATAACACATCTCAGCCAAACAATGTGATTCTGACATTCATCAAAACATCTCAGACAATCAATGTGATTCTATCATTCATCAACACATTTCAGCCAATCAATGTGCTTCTAACATTCATCAACACATTTCAGCCAATCAATGTGATTTTAACATTCACCAACACATTTCAGCCAATCAATGTGATTCTAACATTCATCAACACATTTCTGCCAATAAATGTGAGTCTAACATTCACCAACACAGCTCAGCCAATTAATGTGATTTTGAAAGTCATCAGCACCTCTCAGCCAATCAATGTGCATCTAACATTCATTAACACATTTTAGCCAATCAATGTGATTCTATCATTAACACTACTCAGCCAAACAATGTCGTTCTGACAGTCATCAACACATTTCAGCCAAACAATGTGATTCTAACATTCATCAACACATTTCAGCCAATCAATGTGATTCTATCATTCATTAACACTACTCAGCCAAACAATGTCATTCTGACATTCATCAACACATTTAAGCCAATCAATGTGATTCTATCATTCATTAACAGTACTCAGCCAAAAAATGTCACTCTGACATTCATCAACACATGTTAGCCAAACAATGTGATTCTAACATTCATCAACACATTTCAGCCAATCAATGTGATTCTGACATTCATCAACACATTTCAGTCAATCAATGTGATTCTATCACTCATTAACACTACTCAGCCAAACAATGTGATTCTAACATTCATTAACACATCTCAGCCAAACAATGTCATTCTGACATTCATCAACACATTTCAGCCAAACAATGTGATTCTAACATTCAATAACACATCTCAGCCAAACAATGTGATTCTGACATTCATCAAAACATCTCAGACAATCAATGTGATTCTAACATTCATCAACATATCTCAGCCAATCATGTGATTCTGACATTTATCAACACATCTCAGCCAATCAATGTGATTCTAACATTCTTCAACACAGATCAGCAAATCAATGTGATTCTAACATCATTCAACACAGCTCAGCCAATCAATGTGATTCTAACATCATTCAACACAGCTCAGCCAATCAACGTGATTCTGACATTCATTAACACATTTCAGCCAATCAATGTGATTCTAGCACTCATCGACACATTTCAGCCAATCAATGTGCTTCTAACATTCATCAACCCATTTCAGCCAATCAATGTGATTCTAACATTCATCAACACATATCAGCCAATCAATGGGATTCTGACATTCATCAACACAGCTTAGCCAATCAATATGATTCTGACATTCATCAACACAGCTCAGCCAATTAATGTGATTTTGAAAGTCGTCAGCACCTCTCAGCCAATCAGTGTGATTCTGACATCCATCAACACAGCTCAGCCAATCAATGTGATTTTAACATTCATCAACACAGCTCAGCAATTAATGTGATTTTGACATTCATCAACACAGCTCAGCCAATCAATGTGATTCTGCAATTCATCAACACATCTCAGGCAATCAATCTGATTCTGACATTCTTCAACACATCTCAGTCAATCAATGTGATTCTGACATTCATCAACACATCTCAGTCAATCAATGTGATTCTGACACTCATCAACACATTTCAGCCAATCAATGTGATTTTAACATTCTTCAACACATTTCAGCCAATCAATGTGATTCTATCATTCATTAACACTACTCAGCCAAACAATGTCATTCTGACATTCATCAACACATTTCAGCCAATCAATGTGATTCTATCATTCATTAACAGTACTCAGCCAAACAATGTCATTCTGACATTCATCAACACATTACAGCCAAACAATGTGATTCTAACATTCATCAACACATTTCAGCCAATCAATGTGATTCTGACATTCATCAACACATTTCAGCCAATCAATGTGATTATATCACTCATTAACACTACTCAGCCAAACAATGTGATTCTAACATTCATTAACACATCTCAGCCAAACAATGTCATTCTGACATTCATCAACACATTTCAGCCAAACAATGTGATTCTAACATTCAATAACACAACTCAGCCAAACAATGTGATTCTGACATTCAATAACACATCTCAGCCAAACAATGTGATTCTGACATTCATCAAAACATCTCAGACAATCAATGTGATTCTATCATTCATCAACACATTTCAGCCAATCAATGTGCTTCTAACATTCATCAACACATTTCAGCCAATCAATGTGATTTTAACATTCACCAACACATTTCAGCCAATCAATGTGATTCTAACATTCATCA
This sequence comes from Saccoglossus kowalevskii, assembly GCF_978046115.1. Taxonomy (NCBI): domain Eukaryota; kingdom Metazoa; phylum Hemichordata; class Enteropneusta; family Harrimaniidae; genus Saccoglossus; species Saccoglossus kowalevskii. The sequence continues at coordinate 368,046 of NC_140655.1, forward strand.
ACACATTTCTGCCAATAAATGTGAGTCTAACATTCACCAACACAGCTCAGCCAATTAATGTGATTTTGAAAGTCATCAGCACCTCTCAGCCAATCAATGTGCATCTAACATTCATTAACACATTTTAGCCAATCAATGTGATTCTATCATTAACACTACTCAGCCAAACAATGTCGTTCTGACAGTCATCAACACATTTCAGCCAAACAATGTGATTCTAACATTCATCAACACATTTCAGCCAATCAATGTGATTCTATCATTCATTAACACTACTCAGCCAAAAAATATCATTCTGACATTCATCAACACATTTCAGCCAAACAATGTCATTCTGACATTCATCAACACATTTCAGCCAAACAATGTGATTCTGACATTCATCAACACAGCTCAGCCAATTAATGTGATTCTGACATTCATCAACACATCTCAGCCAAACATTATGATTCTGACATTCATCAACACAGCTCAGCCAATCAATGTGATTCTAACATTCTTCAACACAGATCAGCAAATCAATGTGATTCTAACATTCATCAACACATTTTAGCCAATCAATGTAATTCTGACATTCATTAACACATTTCAGTCAATAAATGTGAGTCTAACATTCATCAACACTTTTCAGCCAATCAATGTGATTTTAACATTCATCAACACATTTCAGCCAATCAATGTGATTCTAACATTCATCAACACAGCTCAGCCAATCAATGTGATTCTAACATCATTCAACACTACTCAGCCAAACAATGTCATTCTGACATTCATCAACATATTTCAGCCAAACAATGTGATTCTAACATTCATTAACACATTTCAGCCAATCAATGTGATTCTAACATTCATCAACACATTTCAGCCAATCAATGTGCTTATAACATCCATTAACACATTTCAGCCAATCAATGTGCTTCTAACATTCATTAACACATTTCAGCCAATCAATGTGATTATCATTCATTAACACTACTCAGCCAAACAATGTCATTCTGACATTCATCAACACATTTCAGCCAATCAATGTTATTCTAACATTCATCAACACATTTCAGCCAATCAATGTGATTCTATCATTCATTAACACTACTCAGACAAACAATGTCATTCTGACATTCATCAACACATTTCAGCCAAACAATGTGATTCTAACATTCATCAACACATTTCAGCCAATCAATGTGATTCTATCATTCATTAACACTACTCAGCCAAACAATGTGATTCTAACATTCAATAACACATCTCAGCCAAACAATGTGATTCTGACATTCATCAAAACATCTCAGACAATCAATGTGATTCTATCATTCATCAACACATTTCAGCCAATCAATGTGCTTCTAACATTCATCAACACATTTCAGCCAATCAATGTGATTTTAACATTCACCAACACATTTCAGCCAATCAATGTGATTCTAACATTCATCAACACATTTCTGCCAATAAATGTGAGTCTAACATTCACCAACACAGCTCAGCCAATTAATGTGATTCTGAAAGTCACCAGCACCTCTCAGCCAATCAATGTGCATCTAACATTCATTAACACATTTTAGCCAATCAATGTGATTCTATCATTAACACTACTCAGCCAAACAATGTCGTTCTGACAGTCATCAACACATTTCAGCCAAACAATGTGATTCTAACATTCATCAACACATTTCAGCCAATCAATGTGATTCTATCATTCATTAACACTACTCAGCCAAACAATGTCATTCTGACATTCATCAACACATTTCAGCCAAACAATGTCATTCTGACATTCATCAACACATTTCAGCCAAACAATGTGATTCTGACATTCATCAACACAGCTCAGCCAATTAATGTGATTCTGACATTCATCAACACATCTCAGCCAAACATTATGATTCTGACATTCATCAACACAGCTCAGCCAATCAATGTGATTCTAACATTCTTCAACACATTTCAGCCAATCAATGTGATTCTAACATTCATCAACACATTTCAGCCAATCAATGTGATTCTAACATTCATCAACACATTTCAGCCAATCAATGTGCTTCTAACATTCATCAACACATTTCAGCCAATCATTGTGATTCTAACATTCATCAACACATTTCAGCCAATCAATGTGATTCTAACATTCATCATCTCATTTCAGCCAATCAATGTGATTCTAACATTCATCAACACAGCTCAGCCAATCAATGTGATTCTGGCATTCATCAAAACATCTCAGACAATCAATGTGATTCTAACATTCATCAACATATCTCAGCCAATCATGTGATTCAGACATTTATCAACACATCTCAGCCAATCAATGTGATTCTAACATTCTTCAACACAGATCAGCAAATCAATGTGATTCTAACATTCATCAACACATTTCAGCCAATCAATGTGCTTATAACATTCATTAACACATTTTAGCCAATCAATGTGATTCTATCATTAACACTACTCAGCCAAACAATGTCATTCTGACATTCATCAACACATTTCAGCCAAACAATGTGATTCTAACATTCATCAACACATTTCAGTCAATCAATGTGATTCTAACATTCGTCAACACATTTGAGCCAATCAATGTGATTCTAACATTCATCAACACATTTCAGCCAATCAATGTGATTCTAACATTCATCAACACATTTCAGCCAATCAATGTGCTTCTAACATTCATCAACACATTTCAGCCAATCAATGTGATTCTAACATTCATCAACACATTTCAGCCAATCAATGTGATTCTAACATTCATCAACACATTTCAGCCAATCAATGTGCTTCTAACATTCATCAACACATTTCAGCCAATCATTGTGATTCTAACATTCATCAACACATTTCAGCCAATCAATGTGATTCTAACATTCATCAACACATTTCAGCCAATCAATGTGATTCTAACATTCATCAACTCATTTCAGCCAATCAATGTGATTCTAACATTCATCAACACAGCTCAGCCAATCAATGTGATTCTGCCATTCATCAAAACATCTCAGACAATCAATGTGATTCTAACATTCATCAACATATCTCAGCCAATCATGTGATTCTAACATTCTTCAACACAGATCAGCAAATCAATGTGATTCTAACATTCATCAACACATTTCAGCCAATCAATGTGCTTATAACATTCATTAACACATTTTAGCCAACCAATGTGATTCTATCATTAACACTACTCAGCCAAACAATGTCATTCTGACATTCATCAACACATTTCAGCCAAACAATGTGATTCTAACATTCATCAACACATTTCAGCCAATCAATGTGATTCTAACATTCATCAACACTTTTCAGCCAATCAATGTGATTCTAACATTCGTCAACACATTTCAGTCAATCAATGTGATTATAACATTCATCAACACATTTCAGCCAATCAATATGCTTCTAACATTCATCAACACATTTCAGCCAATCAATGTGATTCTAACATTCATCAACACATTTCAGCCAATCAATGTGATTCTAACATTCATCAACACATTTCAGCCAATCAATGTGCTTCTAACATTCATCAACACATTTCAGCCAATCATTGTGATTCTAACATTCATCAACACATTTCAGCCAATCAATGTGATTCTAACATTCATCAACTCATTTCAGCCAATCAATGTGCTTCTAACATTCACAACATATTTCAGCCAATCAATGTGATTTTAACATTCACCAACACATTTCAGCCAATCAATGTGATTCTAACATTCATCAACACATTTCAGCCAATCAATGTGATTCTAACATTCATCAGCACATTTCAGCCAATCAATGTGATTCTAACATTCATCAACACATTTCAGCCAATCAATGTGTTTCTAACATTCATAAACACAGCTCAGCCAATCAATGTGATTCTGACATTCAACACAGCTCAGCCAATCAATGTGATTCTGACATTCATCAACACAGCTCACCCAGTCAATGTGCTTCTAACATTCATCAACACATTTCAGCCAATCAATGTGATTTTAACATTCACCAACACATTTCAGCCAATCGATGTGATTCTAACATTCATCATCACATCTCAGCCAATCAAAGTGATTCTAACATTCATAAACACATTTCAGCCAATTAATGTGATTCTGACATTCATCAACACATCTCAGTCAATCAATGTGATTCTGACATTCATCAACACATCTCAGCCAATTAATGTGATTCTGAAAGTCATCAACACATTTCAGCCAATCAATTTGATTATAACATTCATCAAAACATTTCAGCCAATCAATGTGATTCTAACATTCTTCAACACATTTCAGCGAATCAATGTGATTATAACATTCATCAACACAGCTCAGCCAAACAATGTAATTATTTTTACTATTCATAATTGCCAGAATTACACTGCATATAACTGCTACAATGTAGTAGGTCTGCTCTATGTTAACAGTGTGGTTGTTCAACATCTATTTTCTCAGGCCAATGTCACGTTAAATGATATAGTTAAATGCTACCCGAAATGTAAACTCTGACAGTCATCAACACGGTCAAGCCAATTAATGTGGTTCTGAAAGTCATCAAAAGAGAACAACCAAAAAAGAACTTTATATAAAATATGTAAAATGTTTATTTTGATTGACATGTGCCAAAATTTGTCTACTACATTATTAGTACTTGTATATGGATCTTTTAGAGGAACAATAACATGTGAAATATATAGTATATATTTATATATATATTGTTACCTTAATTTCTTGAAAACACTTTCATTTGGATCCCAAATGTACTTTAATTTCTGGTAAACAAAGTATCGTAAATTTCCATTCACCAGAACATCTTGTCTTAAAATACCTTGTACATCAATGTCCAAGCTAAAATAAATAGCATAAAAAAACAAATTATGGATATTATAATGATATTTTATTCAATACTAGAGGCCTCCAGCCTAGAAATACAACATTATTGAAAAATATATGTTTTATAATGCACTGAGTGTAAGTTCATGAACATTTACAACAGTACATTATTACTATATTTAAAAGCATAGAAAATAAAACCTGGGCATGTATTCATCTTTGATATATCCAGGATTACAAAAACTACAAATTCTTTTTGCTCATTAAACACTGTTCTAGTGCCCAGTTTCAAATTTGAGTAAATTGGCAAATGTGTGGAGTTTACATAAAGCAGTTCTAAGTAATGGGTTGTCAATAACAGTAAGGCTTGAGGGTTAGATGACTTTTAAATAGTGAATACGTGTCTACCAGTAATTTAAAAAGCCTGGAGACTAAAATAAATCAGCTATCCAAGATATGCAATGTTAACACAGTGTGGTCCACAGTATTGAAGTTTATAATATGCACACAACATTGTTATTAAAACAAAAGGAAAATATATGATATTGTACATCTTTTGTTTTAAGTCTCATTTATTTCATAACAGATGTGATGTGAAGTTTACCATCAATCTGATTTTTTAAATGAAAATTAGGTAAAGAATATGTATAGTTTTCTGTGGATTAGCCTAGAATATCTATGTAACAAGTTTCATTGAAAACTGACTACTGGTACTTAAAAGCTGGGAAACAATTAAAAATTGGCTCATTTATATTTAAATTAGGTCATTATTATTTGCAATACTGAACTAATCACTTCTATGATACCACCACAGCACATGGTATTAACCTTAATTTGAAATCTGATTAATAATATATGAAAAATAAAATAATTTTTATGAAGATTTCAACAAAAACTAAACAGGCCTGAGAAGTATCCAAGGGCACTTCCATTCTGAATAATTAACAGATTAACATCTTTTAAATAAAAAGATGAATAAAATGAGGTTTTGACAGGTTTTGCATTGAAATTAGTCAAATCATGTTCACAGAGGAAGAAACCTCGTTCTGATTATATTTACAGTCTCATCTACAAGTGGTAGTTACTGTGTTAAGTACATGTCACATAATTATATTAGAAATAGACAGTCTCAACTACAAGTGGTAGTTACTGTGTGATGTACATGTCACATAACTATATTAGAAATAGACAGTCTCAACTACATGTACAAGTGGTAGTTACTGTGTTATGTACATGTCACATAACTATATTATAAATAGACAGTCTCAACTACAAGTGGTAGTTACTCTGTTATGTACATGTCACATAACTATATTAGAAATAGACAGTCTCAACTACAAGTGGTAATTACTGTGTTATGTACAGTCTTAACTTAAGTCATTAAATTCAAGTTATGTCAGGGATCTGACTCGACTAGCTTTTAAGCTATTTCAGATTCCATTTTACCTAGACTGCATGTACAATTTTGTGTATTGTATGAAATATTTTCTAGGTAAATAAATTATTATTATTTATTGATCCTGTTCTACTCTTATGATTAGCTGTTACATTTTATGGATCTGGCTCAAAGTGCAGATCGAAAAAAGGATATTTAAATGAGAATTCTAACCTGTTTTTGTGAACATCAATCTTGATGACTTTTGAGACTCTATCTTGTTTCTGGCATGACCCCTGTAAAGAATTCACAAGATAATTCATTGATGTCAGACCTCACACTGGCTAACATACCAATGAAGTACAATGAAACCAAATACACTCAACTCTGAGTCATGCATGCAGAAGAAATAGGTATGATTGGAGAGAGGATTTTCATGTATGCCAGAAAATGTTTGTAGGATTGTGTATCACTGGGTATTTTTGTGAGTAAATGTATCACTGGATATAGTTGTGGGTATGTGTATCATTGGGTATGGTTGTGGGAATGTATCATTGGGTATGTTTGTGGGTACATGTATCATTGGGTATGGTTGCGAGTACATGTATCCTTGGGTATGGTTGTGAGTAAATGTATCACTGGGTATAGTTGTGGGTATGTGTATCATTGGGTATGTGTATCATTGGGTATGGTTGTGGATATGTATCACTGGGTATGTTTGTGGGTACATGTATCACTGCGAATGGTTGTGGGTACATGTATCATTGGGTATGGTTTTGGGGGTGTGTATTATCGGGTATGGTTGTGGGAATGTATCACTGGGTACAGTTGTGGGTACATGTATCATTGGGTATGATTGTGGGTATATGTACTACTGGGTATGTTTGTGGGTACATGTGTCAATGGGTATACTGTAGTTATGGGTATGTGTGTCATTGGGTATGTGTATCATTGGGTATGGTTGTGGGAATGTACATATCACTGGTATGGTTGTATTGGGTATAAATATGGGTATGTGTATCACTGGGTACAGTTGTGGGTATGTGTATTTAGTTGTAGGAACATGTAACATTGGGTATGTCTGTCGGTATGTGTATCACTGGGTTTGGTTGTGGGAATGTACCATTGGGTATGTCTGTGGATATGTGTATCATTGGGTATAGTTATGGATATGTATATCATTGGGTATGGTTGTGGGTATGTATTACAGGGTATGACCCTCGGTATGCGTATCATTGGGTTTGGTTGTGGGAATGTAGCATTGGGTTTGGTTGTAGGAACATTTATCACTGGGTATGGTTGTGGGAATGTATCACTGGGTATGTATGTGGGTATGTGTATCATTGGGTATGTATGTGGGTATGTGTATCATTGGGTATGTCTGTGGGTATGTGTATCACTGGGTATGATTGTGGGAATGTATCATTGGGTTTGTCTGTGGGTATGTGTATCACTGGGTATGATTGTGGGAATGTATCATTGGGTTTGTCTGTGGGTATGTGTATCACTGGGTATGATTGTGGGAATGTATCATCGGGTTTGTCTGTAGGTATGTGTATTACTGGATATAGTTATAGGTATGTGTATCACTGGGTACAGTTGTTGGTATGTGTATCATTGGGTATGTCTGTCGGTATGTGTATCACTGGGTATGATTGTGGGAATGTATCATTGGCTTTGTCTGTGGGTATGTGTATCACTGGGTATGATTGTGGGAATGTATCATTGGGTTTGTCTGTGAGTATGTGTGTTATTGGATATAGTTATAGGTATGTGTAGCACTGGGTACAGTTGTTGGTATGTGTATCACTGGGTACAGTTGTTGGTATGTGTATCACTGGGTATGATTGTGGGAATGTATCATTGGGTTTGTCTGTGGGTATGTGTACCATTGGGTATGTCTGTCGGTATGTGTATCACTGGGTATGATTGTGGGGATGTATCATTGGGTTTGTCTGTGGGTATGTGTATCACTGGGTATGATTGTGGGAATGTATTATTGGGTTTGTGAGTATGTGTGTTATTGGATATAGTTATAGGTATGTGTAGCACTGGGTACAGTTGTTGGTATGTGTATCACTGGGTACAGTTGTTGGTATGTGTATCACTGGGTATGATTGTGGGAATGTATCATTGGGTATGTCTGTCGGTATGTGTATCACTGGGTATGATTGTGGGAATGTATCATTGGGTTTGTCTGTGGGTATGTGTACCATTGGGTATGTCTGTCGGTATGTGTATCACTGGGTATGATTGTGGGGATGTATCATTGGGTTTGTCTGTGGGTATATGTATCACTGGGTATGATTGTGGGAATGTATCATTGGGTTTGTCTGTGAGTGTGGGTACTACTGGATATAGTTATGGGTATGTGTATCATTGGGTATGTCTGTGGGTATGTGAATCACTGGGTATGGATGTGGGTACACGTATTTCTGGGAATGGTTCTGGACAGACAGACTGACAGACTGAATGCACCAAAATACAAAGACCCTGTTTCAGAAAATGGTTATAAATTTATTGTTGTCTGAGAAAAGCTGGGGGTTAGAATTTACATTATTAGTAATTTGATGTGACCACCTACTGAATAAACTATCTATACACACTCATACAGCACACACCATATTACACTGACCTTAATGAGTATAGCTGTAGCCTCTGATAAACTGATTCTGGAAGACACACATCTGAGATACCAATCCTTTCTCCAATAAAACACTAGTAATAGAAATCCCAGGGACAACAGAACAGCCAAAGCACAGAGTACCTGCTTCCAAGTCACAGTCTTATAACCAGTACACTCCTGTAATCAAGTGCACAGTTTCAACTATATGCAATTTCATAAACAGAGAATGAACTCCTGTATTCTGTATGTATTGCAGAGAACCACTGAAGCATACAAAATATCTAGAAATTGGAGTCTCATCAGAAGGTGCCCTACGAGCATTGTACATGTACATTGTCAAACTGTTCAAGAGCTGTGAGCCCCTCCTTGAGAAGGTAGGTCACTGTTTATACATTGTTGCACCTCACCTCTGATGTGGGACAGAAATAGGTCCAGAGGGCCACCATCAGCTCTTTTCAGTTGATTTGTCTTGCTAACTGACTGGTGTTCCAGAGCCCCTGGATCTGGAGATCCATTATGTGTGCCCCAGCCAGCCCCTGAGGCACCATCAAATGGACACTGTTGGTGGGGGTCGTATATAATAATAATAATAATAATTGTCGGATGCCTCTTTGAACTGGGAATAATTCTTATAAGCCATTTTTTAATTTTATACAACTCGATGAGCTAGTCTAAGTGTAGATTGATTGGATGATTTTGTGAAATTTTCCTGAAATACCATTTTGTAAAAGTTTGTACAAAAGACCTTGATGCAAAATTGAATAAAATGCCTTTTGAAAATCTATGAAGCAGCCGTAAATGTATTTATTTTGACTAGTGTGTTTTGTAATGATTTGTTTTAATACAAATATATGATCGATTGTACTAAACTGTGGGATGAATCCTATTTGTTCTTTGATTAGAAGCCTGTTTTTTTACAAAGTGTTTAAATAATTCATTTCTTAAAACTGATGTGAAAAGTTTGCTAAGTGTATTTAATAATGTTATGCCACTGTAATTACCTGGGTCCGATCTATCACCTTTTTTGAAGATTGGACTAATTATTCCAGTACGCCAAATGTTAGGGAAATGACCACTTGTAAGAATTAAGTTGAAAAGAGTTTGATTATGTTTTAGGACAAAGTTTCTACTGACTTTCATTTCATTTCTAATCATTTCATTTGTGATACTGTCTGTACCCATTTGTCATTCTTTACATTGCTAATTGCTTTCTGTATTTCTGTTGTACAAGATGTGTTCTGTTCTAAGTGTTTTATCTTTTCATTGATAACTGTCTCTATGGCTTCATTACTAGTCTTTCTATTTAGGTCTTTGAAATGTTTAAATAATTTACTGCTGCCAATATTTTCATGAGTCTCATCTTTGTTGTTATTTTTAAGCTCTTTTATGAGGTCCCAGTATTTATTTGGGTTTGTTTACCTAAAACTCTCAAGTTTATTTAGTATTTAATTTTTGTATTTTCTTACTTTCTTTTTTACCAAATCTTTATAATGTTTCTTTTTAACCAATTTCTTATATTCTTTCTTTTTAACCAATTCCTTATATTCTTTCTTTTTAACCAATTTTTTATATTCTTTCTTTTTAACCAATTTCTTATATTCTTTCTTTTTAACCAATTCCTTATATTCTTTCTTTTTAACCAATTCCTTATATTCTTTCTTTTTAACCAATTCCTTATATTCTTTCTTTTTAACCAATTCCTTATATTCTTTCTTTTTAACCAATTTCTTATATTCTTTCTTTTTAACCAATTTCTTACATTGTTTCTTTTTAACCAATTCCTTATATTCTTTCTTTTTAACCAATTTCTTATATTCTTTCTTTTTAACCAATTTCTTATATTCTTTCTTTTTAACCAATTTCTTATATTCTTTCTTTTTAACCAATTTCTTATATTCTTTCTTTTTAACCAATTTCTTATAATGTTTCTTTTTAACCAATTTCTTATATTCTTTCTTTTTAACCAATTCCTTATATTCTTTCTTTTTAACCAATTCCTTATATTCTTTCTTTTTAACCAATTCCTTATATTCTTTCTTTTTAACCAATTTCTTATATTCTTTCTTTTTAACCAATTCCTTATATTCTTTCTTTTTAACCAATTTCTTATATTCTTTCTTTTTAACCAATTTCTTATATTCTTTCTTTTTAACCAATTTCTTATAATGTTTCTTTTTAACCAATTTCTTATATTCTTTCTTTCTAACCAATTCCTTATATTCTTTCTTTTTAACAATTCCTTATATTCTTTCTTTTTAACCAATTTCTTATATTCTTTCTTTTTAACCAATTTCTTATATTCTTTCTTTTTAACCAATTTCTTATATTCTTTCTTTTTAACCAATTTCTTATATTGTTTCTTTTTAACCAATTCCTTATATTCTTTCTTTTTAACCAATTTCTTATAATGTTTCTTTTTAACCAATTCCTTATATTCTTTCTTTTTAACCAATTTCTTATATTCTTTCTTTTTAACCAATTTCTTATATTCTTTCTTTTTAACCAATTTCTTATATTGTTTCTTTTTAACCAATTTCTTATATTCTTTCTTTTTAACCAATTTCTTATAATGTTTCTTTTTAACCAATTTCTTATATTCTTTCTTTTTAACCAATTCCTTATATTTTTTCTTTTTAACCAATTTCTTATATTGTTTCTTTTTAACCAATTCCTTATATTCTTTCTTTTTAACCAATTTCTTATAATGTTTCTTTTTAACCAATTTCTTATATTCTTTCTTTTTAACCAATTTCTTATATTCTTTCTTTTTAACCAATTTCTTATAATGTTTCTTTTTAACCAATTTCTTATATTCTTTCTTTTTAACCAATTTCTTATATTCTTTCTTTTTAACCAATTTCTTATGTTTCTTTTTAACCAATTTCTTATATTCTTTCTTTTTAACCAATTTCTTATAATGTTTCTTTTTAACCAATTTCTTATATTCTTTCTTTTTAACCAATTCCTTATATTCTTTCTTTTTAACCAATTTCTTATATTCTTTCTTTTTAACCAATTTCTTATATTCTTTCTTTTTAACCAATTTCTTATATTCTTTCTTTTTAACCAATTCCTTATATTCTTTCTTTTTAACCAATTCCTTATATTGTTTCTTTTTAACCAATTCCTTATATTCTTTCTTTTTAACCAATTTCTTATGTTTCTTTTTAACCAATTCCTTATATTCTTTCTTTTTAACCAATTTCTTATATTCTTTCTTTTTAACCAATTTCTTATATTCTTTCTTTTTAACCAATTTCTTATATTGTTTCTTTTTAACCAATTCCTTATATTCTTTCTTTTTAACCAATTTCTTATAATGTTTCTTTTTAACCAATTTCTTATATTCTTTCTTTTTAACCAATTCCTTATATTCTTTCTTTTTAACCAATTTCTTATATTGTTTCTTTTTAACCAATTCCTTATATTCTTTCTTTTTAACCAATTTCTTATAATGTTTCTTTTTAACCAATTTCTTATATTCTTTCTTTTTAACCAATTTCTTATATTCTTTCTTTTTAACCAATTTCTTATAATGTTTCTTTTTAACCAATTTCTTATATTCTTTCTTTTTAACCAATTTCTTATATTCTTTTTTTTTAACCAATTTCTTATAATGTTTCTTTTTAACCAATTTCTTATATTCTTTCTTTTTAACCAATTTCTTATAATGTTTCTTTTTAACCAATTTCTTATATTCTTTCTTTTTAACCAATTCCTTATATTCTTTCTTTTTAACCAATTTCTTATATTCTTTCTTTTTAACCAATTTCTTATATTCTTTCATTTTAACCAATTTCTTATATTCTTTCTTTTTAACCAATTCCTTATATTCTTTCTTTTTAACCAATTCCTTATATTCTTTCTTTTTAACCAATTTCTTATATTCTTTCTTTTTAACCAATTTCTTACATTCTTTCTTTTTAACCAATTTCTTACATTGTTTCTTTTTAACCAATTTCTTATATTCTTTCTTTTTAACCAATTTCTTATATTCTTTCTTTTTAACCAATTCCTTATATTCTTTCTTTTTAACCAATTTCTTATATTCTTTCTTTTTAACCAATTTCTTATATTCTTTCTTTTTAACCAATTCCTTATATTCTTTCTTTTTAACCAATTCCTTATATTCTTTCTTTTTAACCAATTTCTTACATTGTTTCTTTTTAACCAATTCCTTATATTCTTTCTTTTTAACCAATTTCTTATATTCTTTCCTTTTAACCAATTTCTTATATTCTTTCTTTCTTAACCAATTTCTTATATTCTTTCTTTTTAACCAATTTCTTATATTCTTTCTTTTTAACCAATTTCTTATATTCTTTCTTTTTAACCAATTTCTTACATTGTTTCTTTTTAACCAATTCCTTATATTCTTTCTTTTTAACCAATTTCTTATATTGTTTCTTTTTAACCAATTTCTTACATTGTTTCTTTTTAACCAATTCCTTATATTCTTTCTTTTTAACCAATTTCTTATATTCTTTCTTTTTAACCAATTCCTTATATTCTTTCTTTTTAACCAATTCCTTATATTCTTTCTTTTTAACCAATTTCTTATATTCTTTCTTTTTAACCAATTTCTTATATTCTTTCTTTTTAACCAATTCCTTATATTCTTTCTTTTTAACCAATTCCCTATATTCTTTCTTTTTAACCAATTTCTTATATTCTTTCTTTTTAACCAATTTCTTATATTCTTTCTTTTTAACCAATTCTTTATATTGTTTCTTTTTAACCAATTTCTTACATTGTTTCTGTTTAACCAATTCCTTATATTCTTTCTTTTTAACCAATTCCTTATATTCTTTCTTTTTAACCAATTCCTTATATTGTTTCTTTTTAACCAATTTCTTACATTGTTTCTTTTTAACCAATTCCTTATATTCTTTCTTTTTAACCAATTCCTTATATTCTTTCTTTTTAACCAATTTCTTATATTCTTTCTTTTTAACCAATTTCTTATATTCTTTCTTTTTAACCAATCTCTTATATTCTTTCTTTTTAACCAATTTCTTATATTCTTTCTTTTTAACCAATTTCTTACATTGTTTCTTTTTAACCAATTTCTTACATTGTTTCTTTTTAACCAATTCCTTATATTGTTTCTTTTTAACCAATTTCTTACATTGTTTCTTTTTAACCAATTCCTTATATTCTTTCTTTTTAACCAATTCCTTATATTCTTTCTTTTTAACCAATTTCTTATATTCTTTCTTTTTAACCAATTTCTTACATTGTTTCTTTTTAACCAATTTCTTACATTGTTTCTTTTTAACCAATTCCTTATATTGTTTCTTTTTAACCAATTTCTTACATTGTTTCTTTTTAACCAATTCCTTATATTCTTTCTTTTTAACCAATTCCTTATATTCTTTCTTTTTAACCAATTTCTTATATTCTTTCTTTTTAACCAATTTCTTATATTCTTTCTTTTTAACTAATTCCTTATATTCTTTCTTTTTAACCAATTTCTTATATTCTTTCTTTTTAACCAATTCCTTAATATATTCTTTCTTTTTAACCAATTTCTTATATTCTTTCTTTTTAACCAATTTCTTATATTGTTTCTTTAAATTATAACAATGTATCCTTAGTTGTTTATTATAGGGGTCTTTACTTAGTTTTATTGATAGTTTGTGAACATCATTTTTGAAGTTTTTTTTTTAATTTTTTAGTATAACATTTTGTTTTTTAGGCTTTTTAATATTTGCCTTCATATTTTTATTTTCATAATTCATTTTTTAAGCTTTTACCAGCTGCCTCATGATAGATGTTTTGATAACATTGCACAAGCAGCTTCAATTGATTGTTTTGAAACATCAAAATTTTTATTGTTACATGTGTCTATTAATGTAAATACTTCTTTACTTTGTAAAGCACTGTAGAATTCATATTGTGAATCCTTATTCCAAATGTATGTAACAGCTGGTTTATATACATGTAAATTGTTAGTTATTTCAGATGAATCTCTATGTAAATGACCAGATAATTGTTTCTTGCCTAAAAGAAGTTTGACAGTGATCAGATAGAATTATGAAGGGCATTCTCACCACCAGGTGACTAGGAGGTCTATAGGTACTGTGCCTGAATGCAGAATGAGTGGCTGTATTGCTCTGGTGTGCAATCCAAAGTTTTCATTGGCTATGGCTATTGGTTAACATATGGGCTATGTGTTGTCTCTAACTGTGACCTGCCCATATTGACTATCAACCTTAACTCAGGAATGCCAGAGTGTACTAAAAGTATTTGTCTAAAGTCCCCCTTAGTTTATGGTGACAAAACCATTTATGTATGAGCACACAGAGATGCCAAGCATGTGAAGTTAAACTACCAAAGTCTTACATATTCTTGTCAACACCAGCGATGCAAAGACTTAATGGCAGTACTTGATAATGGTACACTATTCCTTCTACAACAAACCTCAACAGAAATTGGCTTGCTGGGTGTATTGGTATACATCCTTGGGGTCCAGGGCTGCCATAAGATCATTTTTGACATAGTGTCTGGTAGTTTATGCAGTAACCATCTTGAACAACTTTAGGTTGACTGAGGGTTTCAAGAATGACAAGTCTACTACTGGTTTTAGCTTCCCTGAATTCACACAAAACTGTATGAAACACAAGCCGGAGGTGAAACAGCCTGGGATGAAGACCCGTGTCAGAACCTGTTGAGAACACCAGGGATTTCATACATTGGTGACTTTGTATATTTCTGAGAATTACTGTGGAATACATTATTTTCGCTTGGAATTTATTTTCGCTAATTTCACTGAAGAGATGATTCTGAGAAAATAAAATCCAGCGAATATACTTTTTTTCCTATATTTCACATTAAACTCATCAAAAATCAGTGAAAATAAATTCCATACACAACACCCAAAAAGCCTTTTCAGCGAAAATTAATTCCAGTGAAAATAAAGTATTCCACAGTACTGTAAAACATTACATATTACTTTAGCTAATTAAGCAAATCTGTACTTTTGGTAATTCAAGGTGTAGCTAATTTTAGAGAAATTATATCAAAATTCATGCACTGAGTCAAATTGGCTAAATTGCATGCAGCTATTTCAACATGTTTTACAGTATTACTAGCCTTACATGTACCTAGTGGTTATGCTCACCCTTGCCCATATGGAGATACCTCCCTAGTGGTTATGCTCACCCTTGCCCATATGGAGATACCTCCCTAGTGGTTATGCTCACCCTTGCCCATATGGAGATACCTCCCTAGTGGTTATGCTCACCCTTGCCCATATGGAGATACCTCCCTAGTGGTTATGCTCACCCTTGCCCATATGGAGATACCTCCCTAGTGGTTATGCTCACCCTTGCCCATGGAGATACCTCCCTAGTGGTTATGCTCACCCTTTCCCATGGAGATACCTCCCTAGTGGTTATGCTCACCCTTGCCCATATGGAGATACCTCCCTAGTGGTTATGCTCACCCTTGCCCATAGAGATACCTCCCTAGTGGTTATGCTCACCCATGCCCATGGAGATACCTCCCTAGTGGTTATGTTCACCCATGCCCATGGAGATACCTCCCTAGTGGTTATGCTCACCCATGCCCATGGAGATACCTCCCTAGTGGTTATGCTCACCCTTGCCCATAGAGATACCTCCCTAGTGGTTATGTTCACCCTTGCCCATAGAGATACCTCCCTAGTGGTTATGCTCACCCTTGCCCATAAGAGATACCTCCCTAGTGGTTATGCTCACCCTTGCCCATGGAGATACCTCCCTAGTGGTTATGCTCACCCTTGCCCATAGAGATACACATGTACCTCCCTAGTGGTTATGCTCACCCTTGCCCATAGAGATACCTCCCTAGTGGTTATGCTCACCCTTGCCCATGGAGATACCTCCCTAGTGGTTATGCTCACCCTTGCCCATGGAGATACCTCCCTAGTGGTTATGCTCACCCTTGCCCATGGAGATACCTCCCTAGTGGTTATGCTCACCCTTGCCCATGGAGATACCTTCCTAGTGGTTATATGCTCACCCTTGCCCATGGAGATACCTCCCTAGTAGTTATGCTCACCCTTGCACATGGAGATACCTCCCTAGTGGTTATGCTCACCCTTGCCCATAGAGATACTTCCTAGTGGTTATGCTCACCCTTGCCCATATGGAGATACCTCCCTAGTGGTTATGCTCACCCTTGCCCATGGAGATACCTCCCTAGTGGTTATGCTCACCCTTGCCCATAGAGATACCTCCCTAGTGGTTATGCTCACCCTTGCCCATGGAGATACCTCCCTAGTGGTTATGCTCACCCTTGCCAATGAAGATACCTCCCTAGTGGTTATGCTCACCCTTGCCCATGGAGATACCTCCCTAGTAGTTATGCTCACCCTTGCCCATGGAGGTACCTCCCTAGTGGTTATGCTCACCCTTGCCCATAGAGATACCTCCCTAGTGTTTATGCTCACCCTTGCCCATGGAGACTTCCCTAAGCTGATCAGCTAATGATACACAACAAGCAGCAAATATGACAGACAGGTTTGCAACATGAAAAGTCAAATAACATTCTTGCTCGGCTCATATATGAATATGATCATAAAAATCATATTCGACATCAAATGTAGCATAATAAGGCGAGACAGCATGGATCTTGACAATAAAAGGGGAGAACGATTGACATACATGTATACAACATGCATAGACAATGTGCAAAGATCACCTGAAGCTTTCCAACTCCGGGAATAACTTAGATAGAAGTGACACAAAATGACTTTATATTTGGTAGATGAATTAAGGCCTCCTGTCATAGAGCATCTATGTATCAAATTTCAGTGGAACAGAGTACATATGTACATACATGTTGATTAACCTCAATAGTTTTTAAGCTTGGGAAATAAGGTGACATACATTTTACTATTATGCATAATGCAGCTGTATTTATCACAGAACAACAATACATGGGCTGAGTTATCTCAAATATTGATAACAAGACATGACATGTCATGTCATAGTCCCCGCTCAGAAAAAAATTTAGAAACTTATATTGAACTGGGTTTGTGCCAGAGTGAATTAATTCATTATGAGCTGTATTAAAATTCCGTTAATAATTGTTCAGAATTGATGTTACAATTTTAGGGGGTGGGGTAAAAATTTATTCATTTGGTCTTTCAGAGACAATTTATAACTTGTTAAACATATAATATGCGATGTAAACAATTATAACCTGTCCCTGTACCAACTTTGAACAAAACTTGATGACACATATCTGAGAAAAAGCTGGTAACAGCTAGAAAAAGCTTGTTTTTTTTTTAGATTTTTGAGGAAAAAAATGGCCTCCAAGTTGTAAAAATTTATCCAATCAAACTGGTCATGAATGACACTGCCTTCACTTGTTGTCATTTGAAAGTTGCAACATATAATTTGTCCAGTTTTTGGCATGGGTGTAAATTGGCAAACATGATTTCTATGGCATTTTCAAGTTTATAGCACTCTCCATCCTGGTCTCAGCAAGAACACTAGAGAGCAACAAACAAGTACACTGTCAGGTAAAATGACATGCAAGTATGCAAATCAGATCTGCAAATATGTTGAAGAGTCAGTGTTGTATCTGTTTGGATAAACTTCCTTGTACAACTGTATTCCTAATACAAGAACACTGTCAATCACAGAACTGTTCCAGCGAAAAACGTCTGATATTTTAAACAGTAACAGGACAAAGATACCGTTTGTCATACAAGTACTAGCACCAGATGAGGAACTGAGAAACTGCAATGATCCTTGGTGTACATTACCTGTGTCAACAACTTTACTTCCCATGTACTTCATCTACAGATCTACATGTAGTTTGTGGCCCTGAATTAGTTTCAATATCTCTAAATAAGGACAAGAGTACTTCTCATATGACAATGAAACAAATACAAAATGTAAAGTGCAAGAATCCAGAAAAATATTATCAAGTTTTTATTATCATACATTAATATTAACAAATCATGTGAAATTGAACTTTTATGTACAGAGAAACACATATTTATGCTTTGGTTGACAGCACTTCTCAAAGTAAAAAAAGAGGACCTGCAAAACTTCATACAATTGTCAGACATGCAGCAAATAGTATGCTTTTGTAATATATGCAGTTTCAGTGGCTTTGCTTTCCGAGAAAAAAATTCTGGCTCTGCACCTGAAAAAAACAAAAAAACATTTAGTCAAAAGTAAGCAGAGGTTGTAGCATATGTGCTCCCATTAGCTGTTAAATTTAATTAAAAAAGATATTTGTGTACCGTCTTTTTAGTACGAAAACATATTACTTAATATATTTATGCCAGCCAGAAAGAAATTGCAGTTTACACTGAGCAATTAAGAATATACATGGACAACAATTGATGCAAGTCTAGCAATATACTGTTTGAAAGGCTTCAAGATGTAATGAATAGCAAACCAATCACTACTCGAGTCGGACTGGCTGGGAAACTACACAATACATACAAAAATGTATGCAAAAGATATATGAGCAGCTCTACCAAATATAAAAATATTCTTTCCATAGTTATGACTCTAATGTGAATGTGATTTTCCAGTCCTTAGCAATAGTAGTTAGAGTATTGTATTGTACTGTATCGTACAAGTTTATTGTGATTCTATATGTGTTTGTAATATTATTTAGCTTTATTTAGCATTCTGTTTAGTTGGTTAACTTTACTGTATCTTAATGTAGTTTGTTTTATTTTTATATGACCATAGAAGAACTCACTGTAGTTTGTTTTAATGTTGAATAAAAATTAAAATCAGTCACTGTATAGTGGTGACGTATTGCGCGAAATTGTTGCAAGGACAATACTTTTCTCGATTTGCGTGCCGTCGTGTGTCGATAAAAATGCATGGAATGGTCGGCAGTATCGATCAAGTTCGTCTAGTGTGACATTCGTGGCTGGCGACAAGATGCCGTATAATCGTTTAAATAGGCGTCAAGAAGGAGTGAAAGGCCTTAATTTGGTTCTACAATAGGCGTCATGAAATGTTGGAAAGTTACAGTCAATCAAAAAAACTGTTCACATGACAACAAAAAATATTCACTATATTTATTATGCATTATTTTTTTGTTGGTAGCAAATGATCACGGTACAGTAGCTTACTTGTTTTCGAAGTGTTGTAATTGTTGATTAGTACTCAGTAGTGATTATATTAACGTACAAAAAATAAATTTGTTGAATTGTTGAAATGCAAGTAAAATTCAACTTAGTTTTATCGTAAGCAAATGTTTTCGGTTACATGTTAACGCCCGAAGCGAGACGATATCCGCCATGTTATCCATGCCCACGAGGTGTGTTTATTGACCAGATAGGTCAACCAATCACAATGCTGGATGGTGCCCATGTGCTCAAATTACCATAAAGCATTTAAATATGACAGTTCAGCGACCTCATGGTGAAAGCAACACGGAAGACCAGATTTACCGATGTTTTAGTGCGATCTTTTGGCTTCGTTTCTCATGGGGAAAAAGGCATGATTTATTTTTAATCGGCTCGATTTAAAAAAATAAATAAACGTACCGCCCCAAATAAGAATGTACCAGGTGGAATTTTTCTGTGAAAAAAAATAAACGTACCGGTACGTTTATTTGGGACATTTAGCGTTGTGGGCGAGCTCTCCTGAGTAGCGACATATTTTTAACTTCGCCTATTGCGTGATCAGTGGATTACGTAAATAAACCAACACTTTCAATAAGTACATGCCGACCCAACTAAACTTGTTTATGGCTGTTTATGAACAGCGAGGACGCATCTCGTAGAACAATAGCTGTGGAAATCATAAACAAATATAAATGTTGCGGAAATCAAGCATGGCGATAATGATTTTGAGCGAGGCAGAGTCTGGCAAGCGTCTCAGAGCAGCATTGCGCCGACACCACCACGACGTTTGAATCCCGGTGAGAGCACTGTAAACCTCTTAAATCACGAGGTAAACTTTCAATTTACACAATACATAATCAGTTCCTACAACAATAATAAAAAGGCAGTTTTTCTGGTGAAGCTCTTGCCAGGTTAGCAAGAGTTCCTCACGATCACCAAAACCGAGACACAAACGATAATACAAAGTGTATAAATACCATAACAAGCACAGTTTCTTACCTTTGAAATTGACGAGACACAATTTTGTCCATATAAGCGTTGCGCAAATAAAGATACAATTCCGGGATACAACATCCTCACACAAAAATGACTGATTTCCACCGAGACAAGAACTGCGTATGCGTCATCAAAACTCGGATTACACTCGGGTAATTTCAGGAAAAGTCGGATTTTCCAGCAGCTTTGAAGGAAAAATGTTAAAAATCAAAGAAAAACACACTGAAACTTTGAAGAATCGAAAAAATAACTTGATGTGCATCATAGCACCATCAATTCCTGTCTCTGTACCAACTCTGAACTGAATTGGATCACACATGTGTGAGAAAAAGCTGGTCACGTGAAAATGTGCACACACGGATGCACAGACATTACCCAAATTAATACCCACCGCCCGGATCACAGATTGGGCGGGGGCTAAAAAATTAACAGGAGATGTATGGGGACATATACTGTACAACCACATCTCGCAATTTGATCACTGTTTGAAGGTCAGATCTATCAATAAATACATATTTTACCATCAAATGATACATAGAACAGATTGTTGCTATACATAGTCTTCTGGAGTTGTTTATATAATAATTATTAAATGTCAAATACTCACTATTTCATCGTCTTCCCCTTCATTGACAACAGATTTGACAGAATGAGTTCTCTGGTATGCAACATCATCACTGTAATCTAAAAATAGCATTTATTAATTACATTGCTAAACATAACAGCATGCGTCATTACTTCCTTCTATCAGAAAACTACACTGTAACTTTTTATTTATATGGATTTATTATACTTATCTAATGGAGAAACAACCAATTGTGATAGTGTAAACTTATAATTATTGTATTATAATTATTATTGCCATTGCTTCCCAAGCCCAAGAACTATAATCAACTGTACGCAGTCCCTATAAGCGTTGTCAACAATTAATCATAAGACTGGTTACGAACCACACCGAGGTTACGACTCAGTTAGCTTCGCTCAACTGGTTCATAACCAGTCTTGTGATTGGTTCTTGACAAATTCTGAGCAGGCCACGCCTCCAACTTTGCCGTGCGTTTGGGCCAACCGTTAATTATTCATAAATGGAGTCAATTTGTGTAGTTTTCTTGATTTATTCTGCAGATATAGGTAAATATAGGTAAGGCTTTGGCGAAATTTGAAAAAGCAACAAATATTCCTCAACCTGGTATTTTTTATAGATTTTATTTGTTATTCTGTTCATCTGTTCATCTGGAGCCTTCATCCCTAGTCTATTTCTCATACTAGATACCAGCCGATACTGTGTACAGTTGATCAACAATAACAAAGACAGACATTTTCCACTCATACATGTATACCTTGACTTTCATCAATGATGATACGGATAAGGTAATAAAGGCATCACTCAGTGTGAATGACTCCAGCACAAAGTTGTTGAAATGTTGAAAGTTCATTGCTTGCCATATACATTGTATGGATGCCATGAGTGACCTGAAGCATGAATTGTGATTTGAAAACTGCTTGACCTTGTCTCATTACAAGCCTGCTAGTTGCATAGTTTGGAATTTCTGATTGCATCCAAATTAATGCAACAATGAACATACAATATTTTTATTTGGCAGATCTGTATACTTTCTACAAACCTGCACTGAACCAATACTGTTTTGTGCATAAAATTCTTGCTAAACATGGCGATGATAGATTATATTACTGTAACAGCAAATGTTACATCTGTCACTATTTATTATATTAACAAAATATTATTCTTAGACTATTTATGACACAAGACCTCATATACGTTAAAGCTTATTTATTGGCAAAAAAGGGGGGGGCTCGACCAAAACCACAGCGCTGTCTGCCAATACAATATTAATTTATGGTCCTGGTGCGGCCCCCATAATGCGACTGCAAAGATATAGAAAAATACACAACTGATAGCAAAATACACAACTGATTAGGAATAAATTCAAAACAACAGAGTTAGTACAAAGAACGTATAAAGGTTATAGCAGGCTGTACTGCTGTGAAGTTAGTAATGAGATGACAGAGGCAGCGTGACTGCGACTGTTTGAAACATCCAGAGCGATGTGGTTATATATAGTTTTGTTTATAGTAATATAGCTGGAATATAACCATGTCAGGAATATGATTTTTTTAACATTAAAATGATTGACATTTGTATCTGATCGTCAAAAAAGTACTTATTGAGAGATATTGCTCTGGAACAGCATTCAAAATCAGCCATTTTGAATACATGTATATATATAACATGATGTATAACGAATATATAAAATTCAAATATAATCAGTCAAAGCATTTAAGAGATATGGCTCTAGAAGCCCAATCATTAAAACAAAATGGCCGCCAAACAGCCATTTTGAATCTGATCTGAAAAATAAATGATGTGCATCAGGAACCTGTAATGTCTAACATATGTACCAAGTTTGAACGAAATGCACCTGCATATGTACAACACATTGTACTAAATCTGAACAAAATCCATCCATGCATGACTGAGATCTGGTTCCGGAATTGTGAAAATACGTGATTTTAATGCATTTTCGGTCTTAAAATGGCCATCATTCAGCTATTGTTAAGCGGATCATGAAACAAATGCACATATCTATTTGTGACATGATGCACCATGTGTGTGTGAAGTTTGAACTTGATCAATCCAGACATGTCTTGGATACGGATCCAGAACTGAATTCTTTAAGAAAATGGCCGCCAGTCGGCCATTTCGAACTTGATCCGGGAAAAAAAAATGACGTGCATCAAGGTCCTATTATGTTTAATGTAAGTACCAAATTTGAACGAAATCCGTCCATGCATAACTGAGATCAGAGTTCGGAATGGTGAAATGTGCGATTTCAATGCATTTTCGGCCTTAAAATGGCCGCTATTCGGCTATCGTTAATCGGATCATGAAAAAAATGCATGTGCATATGTCCCATATAATGTGTGATGTATGAGTGAAGTTTGAACATAATCGGTCCATGCCTGTTCGAGATACAGGTGATCACGGACGGACACACGGACGCACGGACGGACGCACGCACACAGGGCAAAACATAAGTCCCCGTTTTCGGACTCCGTCCGAACGGGGACTAACAAAATGGCCACCAGTCGGCCATTTTGAATCTTATCTGAAAACAAAATGATGTGCATCAAGGTCCTATAATGTCCAACGTATATACCAAGTTTGAACAAAATCTATCTGTAAACAGCCGAGAAATGCTTGATTTTGATGATTTTTAGAACAAAAATGGCTGCCATTCGGCCATCTTGAATCAGATCGTGAAACAATTTGATGTGCATATGTATAATATCATGTATGATGTATGTATGAAGTTTGATTGTGATTGGTCGAGGCATTTCTAAGGTACACGCATGCACGGACGGACGTAAGCACGAACGGAGCATGTATGTTAATGTGTCGAAATGGGCGTAGTGCAAGTGGTTAGTGCTAGTAGCACTAATCCGAAAAAGTACTAGATCTAGTGCTAAAATGGCACTAGATCTAGTGCTAAAATGCCACTAGATCTAGCGCTCGCACAGTGCGAGTGGCATTGTTATCGCATTGTCAACGACGTCGAATAATAGGAGGGGCATCCACTTTCATATGCAAACTACAAACAGTATAAAACATCGGCAATATACGCAAGATGTCCATAATAATACTTTCTTTATATTGTGCCGTAAATTCGCCATCCCAAAAATTGCCCTGGGGATTTCACGGCTGGTGGGCACTTATTTTGGGCTCAAAATTTCAAAAAATAATTATCAAATATTTTTTGGGGACTTCTATTTTCATCATTGAAGTATCTAACTACGCAGACTTTCAACACCGACAGTTGGGCCACCCAAGGCGAAAGAAACTATTGCAGAATTAACAATAATTAATAATTCTTGTTGAATTAAAAAGTAGACCGCTGTAGTGTTGTGACCTTTAACCTTATATTTATGAGCATGACGTAATCTTGTAAGATCGGTGCACGCGCAGATAACAAAAATAATGTACGTAAGACTATAATCTGCGCAACACTTGTGAACGATAAGCTTTGAAATAAAATACCACTCTGTTTGTTATGCTAAAGACTGTAGCCGTTTCTTACAACAACAGTACAACTGCCTGAAATTTTATTACAATGTCGCCCAGTGTAATTTTTCAAATACATTTGTTTTTATTTTATTGGTAACGAAAGTATATTCTCAACGAAGTTTCAAATAAAAACGAACAGTACTGCATTGCGTAGTAGCAAATGATTATGGTTGCGCAATCCGATCATGCTGCGTTTCACAATTGTTGAATATTAGTCAGTAGTGATTATAATAACGCACAAAAAATAAATTCGTTGAATTGTTATGAAATTCAAATAAAATTCAACTTAGTTTCATCGCAAGCAAATGATTCCGATCGCATATAAACGCCCGATGCTATAGGGTATCCGAAGTGTTTCTCTTGCATGAGTTGAGCTAATAGGTCAAATCGCTAATTAACCAATCAAAATGCTGGAGGATGCCAACATGTTCAAATCACCATAGCTCAAAGCGGAAAAGATTTGCCGATGTTGTAGAACGATCTTTTGGCTTGGATTTTAATGGGAAAATGGCATGATTCTTTTTTTTTCAAATAAAAAAATAGTTGTTTTCAAAACATGAACTGAGCATTAGAAGAATAATTTTAATATTGTTGACAGTGATAACAGCTCTTTGTCCAAACAAAGCTTACCCATTCACGCTAGTAACAAGAAACACGCTCTTGAATAAAAACTTAAATCACCGTCCGTTTTGAGGGATGGTGCTCAAATAGACTATTTTAGACGTCAGGAAAGATAGCAATGTCTGAAAAATGACGCCAAAATATTTTTAAAAAAAACTTTAAAAACTGCCGAAAAACCGACGCATTATGAAACTACGGTCATCACGTAAGCGCACTGGGTTTGTTTAGCTATGAAGGGTTAAAATACGCATTTCACAACCGGAAATTCAACAGACGAACTTGAAACTTCACAGATTTCACGTGTTTTAATTATTAGCAACTGTAACAAGAACAAAATTTCGAGAGTCTAGAACAAATAATCCTAGGGACTACTAAAAATATTATTGCAGAGAAAGTGTCTAGACATATATTATATGGTCATGTTAAAAAATCGGCGAGGTTATATCATATTCCGCTAACTGGTTACTTGTGTAAACAATCGCAAACTATCATTGACATCAAAGATGAGCTAGACAATGTCCTTATCAGGATTAACTTGAAACAAAAGGAAATAAGCCAGTTAAGAGGCTTAAATGGCCACTTGAGAGGCGTTGTGGAGGTACCATAGTACAATGTAACAACAGGATTGCGTGAATCCACTTTTATCATTATCATTTAAAGCATTTGATAAAATCTGGAGACAGGGGCTTTTCTATAAATTACTTAATAATGGTATAAATGGGAAAATCTATAACATCATTAAAAATATGTATCTAAATACAAAATCATGCATTCGTTTCAAAAATAAAATTACACCCATATTTGAAACGACCAAGGGTGTTAGGCAGGGTTGTGTCATTAGCCCAATGCTTTTTAATTTGTTTATTAATGACTTAAATAATTCACTAGAAGATGAATCATTAGATCCAGTTACATTGAATAACTGTAAAATTAATTCCCTACTCTATGCAGATGATCTAGTGTTAATATCTGAAACAAAAAATGGTCTACAAAATGCACTAAATAGTTTAGAGGTTTATTGTCATAAATGGAAACTTCAGGTAAATCTGACAAAAACAAAAGTTGTTATTTTCAGACGAGGAACACTAAAAAATACAGAAAAATTCTATTATAATGAACAAAATATTACCTGTGTAGACATGTACAACTACCTGGGTATAAACATAAAGTCAAATGGCTGCTACACTGAAGCCAAACAAAATTTAGCAGATAAAGCAGCCCGAGCAATGTATGCATTGAAACAGTTCCTACCACCAGAAACAAATTGTAGAACTTTCATCCATCTTTTTAAAAGGTGTATTCAACCAATATTATTGTACGGGTCTGAAATCTGGGGTCATGAAATTCAAGATTACAACAAATAAGACAAAACAATAACAGAAAAGACACAATTGAATTTTTACAAACAACTACTAGGATTGAACAAATTTGTGACAAACATTGCATGCAGAGCTGAAGTAGGAGAATTCCCACTCTTAGTAGACATTAGGATCAATTTAATAAAATACTGGACTCGTATCAGTAAATTACCAGGCAATAATATCACAAAACAAGCATACCTTGAACAAAAGAAATCAAATTTACAATGGTATTCTTCAATACAAAAAAATTATGAACAACATGAATTTTTCACGAGAACAACAGAATGATTGGTTAACAAAACATATACAGCAAATTGGCAAAGTTGTCAAACAAAAATACATAAATTTCTGGAGAAAAAATATAACCGAAAAAACAAAACTGAGAACTTATGAAAAATTCAAAGACTCTTATAATTTTGAAAAATACTTGGATGTGTTGAATTTGAAGCAAAGAATTTCAATGACAAAATTTCGAACTAGTAATCACAATCTAGCAATAGAAAAAAGGAGGCATATGCAACCAAAAATACCTACTGAAAATAGAATTTGCAAACAATGTACACAGAATAAAATAGAAGATGAACTGCACTTTGTCATGATATGTCCACAATATAAAGTAATACGCCAACAAATCATTCAAGACATTACATTTCCAGAAGAAACACAGGATGATCTCCAGAAATTTAAGTTCTTGATGACTTCAAAAGATGATGTAATAATAAAAAAGATTGGCAATTATATTCATAACGCATTTCAATCAAGGAATGAAAATGTCATTTGATATGTAACACTTGCTTTATCCTATTAACAACTAACTTTCTTTTTGTAGTAGTAGTTATCACAACTAATCTTTATTGCTATTAACTGATAGAAACATTGTATTTCTAAGGATGCAATAAAGTTATTATTATTATTATTATTATTATTGGTTGATTATGTCCGCAAAGGTCAATGTTATGACAACCAGACAACGGTTCATTTTCTGTCTGGTTCCTAGCGGTACTGAGCAACATGCCCATTCACAGGTCGCCGTACACACAAAATCCACTGAGCTTTAAAGGAACCCGGGACTTAGACTAGGAGTATACAAATTTTTTATTTAGTTCATATATGGCATCATAATTTCATTGAAGATCTATTTTCATTAAGTGTGGTGCAGACTAGAAATAAAATCAACGCTGAATTCCTCCATTTACATACAAGTTACAAGTTTATATCCACCGAAGCTGAAAACACAAACTTCACCACAATACCATTTCAAACAGTGTATCTATTCATAATTTGTAAAAATTGTGAAGTTTGACCTGCAGTTTCACTGTTCGTAGAGCTAGTTTCCCGGCCGATCGCGTTGTTTCAAAGGTCTATTACGACAAACATGGACAATGACATTCATGTACATTCTCAATTTAACCACTGCAGCACATTTCCAATGAATGAAAGATACAACAATTTACGTAAATATTAATCATTTTCGGACAATTACGGGATGTCTCGACGTCATTGACAACGTGATATCAATGCCACTCGCACTATGTACATTTTAGCACTAGATCTAGTGTCATTTTAGCACTAGATCTAGTACTATTTCGGATTAGTGCTACTAGCACTAACCACTCGCACTACGCCCATTTTGACACATTTACATACCTCCATGGAGGTCAAAACATAAACAAATGAAATATCTGGTATATGCTGTTACCAATCTAGTCAATTACTAGTTACAAGTTTTTCAAATATTTGCTTGTTTTATTTTCCCTCAAAGGCTATTTCATCCTTGATTTGTCTATTTTCTTGGATAAAATTGGTTTGAATGCATGTTCAAAGAGACCATTTCTCTGTGATCTACATATGTATATGTAATGAATAAATGAAAAGCATTTGTATGCCAAGTTGTAGTTAAAATTAATTAAGTTTCATGAACCTGTGTTCCCTGTGGAAATAGATGAATTATTTATTTATTTTTATTTATTTATTTGAGATACCAACAGGTTTCCCCAATTACAGACACTCGTAAAATACAAATACAAAAATATTTACAACAAGCAGCCTGTCCGCTGAGATAGCTCCGCTGTTAGCAATGCACATGGCAATTAAAGAACAGAAGATATCATTAGAAAATGAACAAATCTGAGAGAGGTCCACATGTAGTACCTATATGTATAATATATCAAAGCAATTGGACTTGCGGTTTTCAACAAGAAGTCGAAAATATCACTTTTTACCAAAAATTACAAAAATATTCATCAAAATTAGAGAATTAAAGATATCATCATGAAATGAACAAATCTGAGAAAGGTCCACATGTAGTACCTATATATGTAATATCAAAGCAATTGGACATGCGGTTTTCAACAAGAAGTCGAAAATATCACTTTTTACCAAAAATTACAAAAATATTCACCAAAATTAGAGAATTAAAGATATCATTACAAAATAAACAAATCTGAGAGAGGTCCACATGTAGTACCTATATATGTAATATCAAAGCAATTGGACTTGCGGTTTTCAACAAGAAGTCGAAAATATCACTTTTTACCAAAAATGACAAAAATATTCACCAAAATTAGAGAATTAAAGATATCATTACAAAATAAACAAATCTGAGAGAGGTCCACATGTAGTACCTATATATGTAATATCAAAGCAATTGGACTTGCGGTTTTCAACAAGAAGTCGAAAATATCACTTTTTACCAAAAATGACAAAAATATTCACCAAAATTAGAGAATTAAAGATATCATTACAAAATAAACAAATCTGAGAGAGGTCCACATATAGTACCTATATATGTAATATCAAAGCAATTGGACTTGCGGTTATCAACAAGAAGTCGAAAATATCACTTTTTACCAAAAATTACAAAAATATTCACCAAAATTAGAGAATTAAAGATATCATTACAAAATGAACAAATCTGAGAGAGGTCCACATGTAGTACCTATATATGTAATATCAAAGCAATTGGACTTGCGGTTTTCAACAAGAAGTCGAAAATATCACTTTTTACCAAAAATGACAAAAATATTCACCAAAATTAGAGAATTAAAGATATCATTACAAAATAAACAAATCTGAGAGAGGTCCACATGTAGTACCTATATATGTAATATCAAAGCAATTGGACTTGCGGTTTTCAACAAGAAGTCGAAAATATCACTTTTTACCAAAAATGACAAAAATATTCACCAAAATTAGAGAATTAAAGATATCATTACAAAATGAACAAATCTGAGAGAGATCCACATGTAGTACCTATATATGTAATATCAAAGCAATTGGACTTGCGGTTTTCAACAAGAAGTTGAAAATATCACTTTTTACTAAAAATGACAAAAATATTCACCAAAATTAGAGAATTGAAGATATCATCATGAAATGAACAAATCTGAGAGAGGTCTACCCAAGGTACATATACACCAAGTATCAAAGCATTCAGGCTTGTAGTTTTCAAGAAGAAGTCGAAAAAGTAAAACATTGACACGGACGACGACGGACGACGACGACGACGACGGACGACGACGGACAGTCACTCATATGATAAGCTCCGCTCGACAAAGTCGACAGCGGAGCTAAAAATAATATAAAATAAAAAAAAAACCAAAGCTCAATTTTTAAAACAGATGTCTTAAAAGAAGATAGACTTGTAAAAATTTTTACTGAACATACAATACAAATACAATTTAAAAAGTCAAGACATCAAGGGATAAAAGAATATTTTCTGAGACTACTAGTAGCTTCGCGGTGAGTGGCTTTACAGATAAGTGGGTTTCGTATCGTGTGGGTTTCGCGTGGAGTAGAGCTTCGTCTCAGTAACTGGTCCTTTCATCCTTGTTGAGAATTAAAGTTTTATGTTTCTTTAACAACTGGTGCTATTCTGGGAATACCATCCTGGCAGGAGTTCCAAAATAAGACCCATACTCTGATAATGCCTCTAGTTTCAAAGACCAATAAACATTACTAATATGATCTTATTGGTGTTGCAAAATATAGTTAAATATTGCAATATAAAATATTCCATCAGTAATACTTCTCAAAGGCATATTTCACGGTCAGTGTTATTTACGAAATATTTGTTTATAGGTTTATAAACTTGCTTGGCAATACTTACGCCAATTGGATATAATGTGTACATATTTTAATAAATAAAAATGAAATATAAATTATTTCATATTTTATTATATAACCTGCACAAAAGTAATCAATATTTTTCCTTGCTAGAGTGATGTGTAACTTCATACGGGAATCCTGATAAAGTTCACAACTGGCGATTTAGCAATATATGGATTGTCAACTTCCTGTGAATTTGATTAAACCTAACGTTTTTAGGTTTATGTGCTGCAAATTACAGAACACGTACCTAAGCGGCTGTCCCCCAGCAAATAATTAAGCCAAGGTGGTTTCGATATCGAAATCAAGAAACTCTCCGTTTTTACACAATCTGGGAAGTTTGAATTACTAAATGAAGTACAGGATGATGAAGCTGAAATATCCAAGAACCAACACATACAAAAAATATCAAAAGTGAATATTCGCGGTGTATTTTAAGTCTAACCGTCCGGAAGTGCACAAAAGTAATAAATATTTTTCCATGCTAGAATGATGTGTAACTTCATACGGGAATCCTGATAAAGTTCACAACTGCTGATTTAGCACTATTAGGGATTGTCAACTTTCTGTGAATTTGACTACCTAACGTTTTTTGGTTCATGTGCTGCAAGTTACAGAGCATGTACCAAAGCGGCCGTCCTCCAGCAAATAATTAAGCCAAGGTGTTTTTGATATTGAAATCAGGAAACTCTTTATTTATACATAATCTGGGAAGTTTGAATTACTAAATGAAGTACAGGATGACGAAGCTGAAATATCCAAGAACCAACACATACCATAAATTTCAAAAGTGAATATTCGTGGTGTATTTTAAGTCTAATCGGACCGGAAGTGAGAATTTGTTAGTACTCCATATATCCAAACATATTTTAGTATAAGGTGGTAACAACTTGTCAATAATTAGGGGATTATTTGTAAGCATAAGATTGTTATGTGAAATTTGTTCATAAATTTTCAGGGCCAAACTGATTCAGACTCCTATATGTCCAAGGCTGTTTACTAGTGCCAGCCTACTTACTTGTCAGTGTCTGACTGTTATATACAGCCCAGAACAGAATAGTAAAAAAAAAGTCAGAAAATGTCAGTTGCCCATGCCATGAGAGCCGGCCACAGAACCAAAACAATCTGTCATCCTTCGTCGCCAACAGCATCGATATGATCACTAAATGCAGCTATCCCCAGTCGGTTAGCAATCGAATCATCAATCTTCATGAGTGATGTACATGTAACTGGTATTTCCATCTATTTGCTTAGTGGTCCGTATGTGAATGTTGTCAAGTTCAAGTGTGTTTAGATGTACAGCGACGTGAACATTATTGCTACAATTTTGGGCTTCACCATGTTCTATATTCACCCAAAACAACAAACCTGAAACAAAAGTAACCGCAAAATGATACAAAGTAAATGACATACGTAATTATATGCATCAATGATACACCTTAAGGAGAATTAGTGTTATTTACGAAAATATTTGTTCACAATTTTATAAACTGGCATGGAAATTCCTACCACCTATGCAAATTCACATAATTTTGTTTACTTTGTATGTGTACTATGATTGCATATTTTAATTCATAAACACTCAAAATATTTATCATATAACTTATATAAGATTTATTTATTATTTTTCCATGCCATGAGACATTTCCCCTATCTGTGTTACTTCATGTTTTAGTATAAGGTAGTAAGAATGCATATACGTTAACTGGGATGTATATATCCAAGCTAGTTTCTAGTGCAGCCTCTCATATTACTTGACAATAGTCTATAAATATTTTGTAAGTTATGAAATTGGTATGCATTAACTTGAATGTAACAGATGTAAGTAAAAGTTACATCCCAGTAAGTAGAAGAACTAAATGTTTTAATTGGTTGTAAAAGGGCTGAAGGAGATGACTTATTTTAACACTTACTGTCCGTAAATTACTGAGATACAAAGGGTGACAGTCGCCTGACTCAAGGTGTTGACGGGGTGTCAAATCGCGACTTTACAGACTCCTTGGCCGGTATGCCTTTGATAAAGCTCTATTAAATTCACAACAATGAGTTGAATCCTTGTGGGCATGGAAGCTGTGATGTTTTTCAATAAAGAAAACTTACTACGAACACGTGTGTATATGTGCTATTTATCCGTTTTCAACGCATGAACCTCCCCTCACGAACTGTGATATGTCGCGTTTTATGTTTGATTCCCGACACCCGCGATTTAATAAAATTAAAAAATTTCAATATTTAAACATTCCATCACTGACAATGATGGGTGTATTTTACGGTTAGTGTTTGTTACGAAAATATTTGTTCACTATTTTATAAAATGGCTTTGTAATTCCCATAACCAATTATATATAATGCACATCATGTTACTACCGGTAATCCAAAATCACTTTCAATAATTTTGTTTACTCTGTACTATGTACTACTGTGTACTATGGTTGCATTTGAAGTTTTTATCATTAATGGTGTGTATATTTTAACGGTAGTACATAAAGGTACACTTTACAAAAATACCCATCATGATGATATATTAATTATATAATCCATTATACAACCTGGACAAAAGAAATTCTTATTTTTTCTTGATATAATGATATGTTACTTTATGCGGAATTCCTAGTAAATGAGATTTTAAAAAAAGGGATTGTCACTTGCCCATTAATGCTGTAAGTTGATGCTAACTTCAGGTCCTACCTGTTATTCAGAGTCTCATGTTGACTATGCGCCGGATCGTTTACTTACTGATCAGTGTAAAATTTGACCGAGAAAAAGTCGGAAAAGTCAAAAAAAATAAAAGTCAGTTGCCCGTGTCAAGAAAGCTTACAGAATCAAAATAGTCTGTCAGCCGTTGATGTCCATACCAGCGATATTTTACACAAAGAAATTGAGAATCACAATTGCATAGAAATGAAGACTATTAGCTATTCCGGCCATCAGGCCATCAATCGAATCATCAGTCTTCATGATTGATTTAACTGATATTTCCATTCATATGTGTGAGTGTGTTTTTACGTACGGCGAGGTCAACATTATCGATTACATCACAGTCTCTCAACACTGATTACATTAAAGTGCCATTGTAAAATTTCAGAGAGTAGAAGACTTTTTATACTGGAGACGTTCCAGTACGGGTCCAGGGTTGTTCGATTGGCATATCAAAATTCTTTATTAAATAGGGCATGTTCTATATATTCACCAAAATAACAACGTTGCCATGTTTCTAGGCATACAACGAACTTTAAACAAAAGAAATCGTTCGATCCAAACGACCTGTGTCCTTGGAAATCAAGTCTTATGGCCATGGTGTTTCTGATTCCCAGGGAACAAATATTAATGCTGTATTTCACTTTGATGTGGGAATAGGTGACAAAGGTCAAAACAATTTGGGAGAATCCGAAAACATAACTTACTGCACGCGAATTTCACGAACTTGAAACAAAATAAATCGTTCGATCCAAACGACCTGGGGAACAAATATTAAAGCTGTATTTCACTTTGATGTGGGAATAGGTGACAAAGGTCAAAACAAATATTTGGGGGAATCCGAAAACGTAACTTACTGCACAGGAATTTCACAACGAAGTTTTAAACATTCTGGTTATCTCTGTGAGACAGTAGCCTTTGAAACAAAATTGGAGGACTCTAAAAACGCAATGTATGGCATGACAAAAACTGAATGTAATGCAAGTAATGCAATATCACGACGAATGTTTTGAATGTTCGCCCATTCTTCCATGTTTATTTGGCGATATGAATGATTCAGCAGAGCGCTTAGATAGGTTATTCATTAGAGGCGCCCGGGTAATCGAAATTTAGCGTGAATGGCTTCCCGAGCGAAAAATGTTGGGGTAAAACTAAAGGAACTATTTTCGCCCATTCATCCATTTTTGGGGTGATATATCATTGATTCAGCCCAGCAGTAGTGTAGTTTATTTTTTAGAGGTACCAGGGAACTAAAATTTGGGACGTGAATTATTTGGAAGACAATTATAACCAAGAGGTGAGAGACTACTTACCGAGGCGACATGCAGCTACGGTGACTGTGACCCCAATCATATTTTAATTTTAGTAAGCTAGGGTAAAACCTGTGTTTATGCTATGAGAAAGTGCAGATCCCACCAAAGTGACGAGTTACGTAGCTCTCTCGGTGTTATACCACGTGTCAGTAGATCGGCTGGATTACTTTCCGTTGGCACATACTTGTAGTCTTGTTGAAAACTGTTGATTTCAGCGACACGGTTTGTTGTGAAGATGTTGGGTTTGCCACGGGAATGAATCCAGTGTAGTGCGATATGCGAATCAGACCACAACACGTTACGGGATATATTGTATTTCGTAGCCAATGCTGAGCTCACATAATTACTCAACCGTGTAGCGATTACAGCGGCCATTAATTCAAGGCGAGGTAATGTTAATGTTTGTTTCCGAATCGGGGCAACGCGTGTCTTGGTTTCTACCAGCGTGGTTTCATCAGCGAATGCATGTACTTCAATGTTGTTGTCATTGTTCTCAGTGAAATAACAACGATTAACATTTATACTGCTTACTTCTCGCAGATCATTGGCAATATTTAACCAATCATGTTGTAGGTCTTCGGATATAGGGTCATCCCAATTATGACTGAGTTTCCATAATGTCTGAATTAGTAATTTGGCACGCACATGGACTGGTGAAAGTAGACCTAGTGGATCGTACAAACATGCTGAGTAACTGACGACGTTGCGTTTAGTAGTCACAGGTCGGGTAGTTGGGGGGGTTCAGTTGATTTAAGTAGAGTACGTCACTTTCTGTGTTCCATTTCATACCGAGAATGCCGACAGTTGTAGCAGGTTTCGCTTTGTTGTCTTGTGTGATTATGTCCCGAATTGTAGGATCATTAGTATTCCATGATCGTAGGTTGAAACCACAAGTAGCGAGCAGATTGGTAGAGTCGTTGTAAAAACGATGAGCTTCTTCTGAGTCGCGACAACCAGTGATTACGTCATCCACGTAGATATTATGCTGTATTAAAATCATTAGCAGCAGGTATATGAGTGTTATCATTTATTAATGTTTTTATAGCAGCATTTAAGATAAAGGGACTGCAAGTAGCTCCAAACAATACAGAACTGAACTGATAAGTAACAAAGTCACTGTTTATATCATTGACATCTGCAAGCCACAAGAACTTAGTATATTTCCGATCATTATTATGGAGTCGAATCTGGAGAAATGCTTTTTCAATGTCACTTGTTAACGCCACTGGATTTGAGCGAAAGCGTAATTGGAACGCAGTGATATCGTTGAGAAGTGGCGGTCCTGTTTCAAGGCAATCATTTAAACTAGGTTGCCCAACACCACATGTCGCACTACAGTCATAAACTACGCGGATTGGCGTTGTAGTACTGTCATGTTTTACGGAGCGATGAGGAAGGTAGTGTCCGTCTGATTTATCATCGGCAATGACACGTTCGATGTGGCCATTTTTCAGTTGATCGGATATGATCTTGTTGTAGACGTGTATAAGTTCACGTGGTAGCTTCTTGATCATATGGCGTGTTCTTTTGTTAGCAATGTCAAAGTTAGTTGGTAATGGATCATGGCCTGATTTCCACGGAAATTTCGCAGTGAAGCGTCCATCTTCTTGAGTTAAACAGTTGGTAGTATACTGTTTAAGCTGTTTATCACGGGTGGTCTTTTCGGATGGAGCATTGATTGTATCACGTACGCCGATTGATTCTAGGTCCCAATAGGATGCGACTTGTTTTGTGAGTATGTCGTCGTTGGATGGGAGTGCAGTAATATGAAATGTCTGCACACAATTGTAGCGTGATTTACCGGTATAGGTGGGTCCTGACAATAGATACCCGAATGATGAGTTAACGGCGACTGGTCCTGATCCGCGAATGATATGGTTTCCCACAAAGTCCCAGTATCTGTCAGCGCCGATCAATATATCGATAGTTATTGTAGGCGTCTCGGAGATAGGGTGTGCAAGTTTCAGTTGACGTAGATGTGGTAATTGTGCAACATCGGAGGTTACATTGTTACAAAGATAGAAGCGAGTTCACCATTGTCTTTGTGTAGTTGTAAAGTAGTACACGGAATGGTTTGAAATCCAGTTTGTGGATGATTTCAAGTTCAAAATCTCAGTGTTGTGTACATTTGCTCTGACTGACTGTGCAAATCGTTGAGTCATGAACAAGCGATCAGCTCCTTCATCGAAAAGTACTGTAGCCAGGGCCATTTTCCCCTGATATGAGGTAGGAATTCGTGCAGTTTTAAGCAAGACACTGCGAGTACGGGATTCAGGTGTAATAACGTCCCCCTGAAATGGACATTTGGGTTTAACAGAATTCTGTGAGGCATGTGTAAAATTCACGCTCACATGGGAGGTTTTGGAATCAAATTGGGGCAAAACAGATTTGTTATCACTCAATTGTTGGATATGGAGTGACGTATGATGTCGCCCTTGGCAATGTTTACAAGTGAATTTGGATTTGCAATGTTTAACAGCGTGCTTACCCAAACAGTTGTAACAAAGCTGGTCACGTTTGATAATATCCATTCGTTGTTTGTAATCTGAGACTTTCAAGCAATCTTTGGAGTTGTGTTGTTCTTTACAATATACGCAACATCGCTGGAAGATTTTCTGACGCATGCCCGATTTTGATTTTGTAGAATATCCAGGGTCGTATTTACGTCGAGTTCCCATATGGAAAGCAGAGATTTTTTGTTGTTCGGCTGGAACGGGTTGGGCTTCATTATAACATGCAGTAACTGTGGACTGAAGGTGGTCGGGATTATACATAGATTGTTCACTTCCGACTGATAAGACTCGTATTTCATTTGATACGGCTTCGCTCAGTGCAGGTAATGTCCACGCTTCTTTTCCGTGTGTCCTCGCGAGTTGGCGTTGGAAATCGAGCGGTAGTTTTTCGAGAATCATTGGAATAAGCAATAGTCCATATTGAGATTCGTCTTCTCCAAGCACTTTCAGACCTCGTACAGTTGCTTTGAGTCAGTCATGGAAATGTCGCAGACTTGTGGGAGTGTTGTCCGGTCGTGGTTGTTCGCATAACGATTTCATGTATACATGGATAATGTCTTGCTTCTGACCATATGACCGTTCTGACCGTTGTGTTTGTAACGTGAATAAAATTTTAATTGTCATCTCTACAGTCATTCATGCGATCAAAAACTTTACACTGTTTTGAAGCAAAAGTCATGAAGTTTAAATCCGTATTTCTATTTTTTGCATTAAGTATTTTTTTCCTTTCCGAAAATCACAAATTTCAAGCACGTTTTTTGGTGTTAAAGTTTGTGTATATCGATGGTTTGCGCGAGGTTTGTGAAAAAACGCAATAGAATTTCGCTAAAATGGAAATACGGATATGAAGCCAACATATCCAAGAGTAAGAAAAACCAAACGGCGACATCGTAGCGCTACTCACTGAAACGCTATTTAAAATTAGGTCAACGGTAATTGTCAGAAACCGAACACCGAGAAATCGGCACTTTTATGATTTCAAACTTCAATCAACTTTAACTCCCGTTTTAGCAGCAAAATTTACATGGGCTAATTTTAAATGAAATACTTTGAAAGTTGTTTTTGAGAAAAATCATGAACCGACATTTATATCTGTGAAAAACTTTGTTTTTTGGCCGTTTTCTTTCACACTATGGAGTTTTGTGACGGTCTGTTCTGATAACGAACAGTGACGTCATTCATTAAAGCTTGGATTATGCAAAGTGGGCGGTTCTGTTTGCGAGTAACAAACAATACAGAGACTACACTTAGCAGTTGAAGTGTTTGCAAATACAGTGTATTTATTTTTGGGCCGTTGTGTTTGTAAACTTATTAGTTCAAGCATGCCACGACTTTCGAAGTCTCCTGGAGGCAGAAGAACACCTTCCAACACCAACTTGCGCGGAATACGATAGCAAATGAAATGGCGGCTGTGGGGTAATCGCTCGCATTCCAATGGCAGCCTTTCTATTTATTTCGAAAACTGCTCCCTTCTTTCGGGATGACGGGAAGCTAGGCGGGCTCAGTTTCGATCGAATACAATCTCCTTACGTGCAAAGGATTTCAAGCTGACTGCCCAGACCGTGACGCCTGCGCTCCACTATTGAGATATTGTCTACTTTGCAAAATTGACAAATCGCTTTTTCTAGGGCGCCATTCAACAGTGCCAAGTCAATGAGTCGAATCTCTCCGTCTTCAAACGATCGGTCGTGACATTCACTCTCGTTTTCTTCTTCTACGTCGGAAGATAACAATATTTTCCTGCGAGATACAGACATCTCTCGAACGTTTTGAACAGGAGTATCACCCACCATATCGAAGTCTGATTCATGGTAAAACTTTCTTCGCCCACTTCATGGCCGACACTGGTTTCGACGGGGAAATCCGTTCTGTACGAACCCAGCATTGTCTCTTTCAACATTTTTTTGACAGAAGTGATCATTCTTTTGACGTTTTTCTTCTTTCTTCCTCGCTTTCTTTTTTTTTTTTGGAAATTTTCAAGTGCTTACTATCTCGTCCATAATTAGTGAATGACAACTAAACT
The DNA here is from genome assembly GCF_978046115.1 of Saccoglossus kowalevskii. Classification (NCBI taxonomy): domain Eukaryota; kingdom Metazoa; phylum Hemichordata; class Enteropneusta; family Harrimaniidae; genus Saccoglossus; species Saccoglossus kowalevskii. The sequence continues at coordinate 407,668 of NC_140655.1, forward strand.
AAACTAAAGAATACTGATGACCCTCTCCTTCTTTGCATATTTTGCACATTAATGAAGGAAGCTGCCCTGCTTTTTAATTGGTGTGAATGAAATAATTGTAAAATGTGACCCAGTGATGTATGCCGGCATGTAGCATTTCCTGTGCTATTTAAAATCAAATCCCGCAAAACAGAGTTTTACCGTCGCAGTAACCTCCGGTCTTATACTTGTAGATGAATCTCTTCAAAATTTAATTGTAACCGGACTCACTGTTATCATCTATAAAAACTACCTAGATTTTAGATGATAATTTTATTTTTTTACCAAAGTTGTACGAAAAAGTCAACCCCTGCCTTTGCATGTAGCATGCCTTAGGGAACTATTCGTGTTCAAAGATATTTAAGTCATTGTTTCTTGATAAAACAGTCAATGGAGTACCTTCCTAGCCTACCATAAACAGCCATTTCTGGTGTGAATTTGGAGAGACCAAGAATGAACAGACAAAATTAAAGATGAACATCCTCAATTGCAGACTTAGTTGTGCTTTCATAACCCCAAACATCACTACCATATACAATAATGGGTTTTATCAGTTTGTCAAATAAAGATAGTTGGAGGGGTATGTTTTAGTGAGTTGTCATAACCGAGTTTGCATTTCAAAGCAAAGAGAGCTATTTTATTTACTAAGTAGGCCTTTATTTTTTTAAATTATTGATACCCTCTTTACCCTCTTACAACACATTTAAAAGTAATTATAAGTTAGATAACTATTTGGATGAAATTAAAAACAAGAAACATAGAATAGCTTTAACTAAATACCGTATTTCAGTACACTTTCTACGTATTGAGACAAGCCGTTACCAGGGTACTGATAGAGATAATAGAGTATGTAATTAAATTATGTAACAACGATGACTTTGGAAATGAAATACATTATATAATGCACTGTAAACATAATGATATTACTGGGCACAGGTATAAGTTCCTTAAATCATTGTATATTTATGAAATACATTATATAATGCACTGCAAACATAATGATATTACTGGGCACAGGGATAAGTTCCTTAAATCATTGTATATTTATGAAATACATTATATAATGCACTGCAAACATAATGATATTACTGGGCCCAGGTATAAGTGTCTTAAATCATTGTATATTTATGAAATACATTATATAATGCACTGCAAACATAATGATATTACTGGGCACAGGGATAAGTTCCTTAAATCATTGTATATTTATGAAATACATTATATAATGCACTGCAAACATAATGATATTACTGGGCCCAGGTATAAGTGTCTTAAATCATTGTATATTTATGAAATACATTATATAATGCACTGCAAACATAATGATATTACTGGGCACAGGAATAAGTTTCTTAAATCATTGTATATTTATGAAATACATTATATAATGCACTGCAAACATAATGATATTACTGGGCACAGGAATAAGTTTCTTAAATCATTGTATATTTATGAAATACATTATATAATGCACTGCAAACATAATGATATTACTGGGCACAGGAATAAGTTTCTTAAATCATTGTATATTTATGAAATACATTATATAATGCACTGCAAACATAATGATATTACTGGGCACAGGAATAAGTTTCTTAAATCATTGTATATTTATGAAATACATTATATAATGCACTGTAAACATAATGATATTACTGGGCACAGGGATAAGTTTCTTAAATCATTGTATATTTATGCACCCAATCTACATAATTTATGTGAGGAAGATTTGTTTGTGCAGATTTTCTCTAGTAATGATAAATTTATCTATATCAACTTAGCTAATTTTGTTTTTCAGATTATGAAATTATTTTTTTAGTTTAGTTATTTAGTTAGTTGTTTTGTATTGTCTTTTTATTTTGTTTTTTGGACTTTACTCAAGCTCTGTATTGTGTACGTTCCAAATAAAATATCCTGTATCCTGTATTCACTCTGACTCTTTACATTTATAGCTATGTGAACAGGGTAGTGGTTGAAAGATACACATGTATGTAAATATGAGAATTAATTTTGTTTGGACTTATTGCCAGAGTAATTAATAACTGTTGACTCAGACGCAATTTCTGCGCAATACTTCATTCTTCTGTGGGATAATTGTTTATGTTAATGTCTCAGTTGGCCACTCATTGCTTGGGTATTAGTTAGCTGTTTTGCAATCTTGATAGCAAATTTTATAGCTATCTTGCAAAACTGCAGTTCCATGTGCATGTGGCCCTACCATTGGTGAGACCTTCATGATATTTGTTTACAAGTAATTCTATAGTGAATCCACACTCACTTACCAAAAGTTCCCATGGAAACCAAGACACATACCAAACAATGTGTGAATTGACTTTTTCATTCTTTCGGTATTGTCAATTTGAGAGAACATAGTTAAACTGGAAAATGTACCATTCCATTAAGATTGATCAGAATTCAATCAATATGTTTTGTTGTCAGTAATTTTAAACAATTTAGTTTGTTTGCCATTTTCATTCTGGTTGTCAATTTGTTAAACAATGACCTGGGTTAAATAAAACAATAATGACCAGTCTACAGGGATACATGTATTGATAAAAACGTGAGATATGATAAATCAATATTGCCATGCAACATAATCCTACCATCTGCATTATACACAGATTACTCAATAATAATTTTCCAACATACTTGAGTGTGAAGCTTAAAGCGCAGCTCCACAATCCGAGGGATTGCACTAGTGCATCATGGGAAATATCATTTGCATGGTCTGCCCAGTAGTGCATTTGGTACACAGCTGTTATCAATTAACATCAAAGGTATTAATTCGGTAAGCTAACATCGTGCATTACACTATTATCCAATTTGAAAGGACCAATTGAATAGCATTGTGTAACGCTCATGGGGCCCATGCAATATTTTGAAAGCAGTATTCATGGAGCATGAAACAGCCAATCGTCATAAATCATTGTGGTTCATTTGTATGACCTACACAATGCAGTTATCACACAGTAAAACGTTTGCCATAATGTGTCTTGTTGGCAAGGAAATAATGACGTTATGCAACATGAAAAAAATTAAAACAAAAAAAAACAAAAAAAAACAAAACAAGCAGCCTGTCGGCTGAGATAGCTCCGCTGTTAGCAATGAACATGGCAATTAAAGAACAGAAGATATCATTAGAAAATGAACAAATCTGAGAGGTCCACATGTAGTACCTATATGTATAATATATCAAAGCAATTGGATTTGCGGTTTTCAACAAGAACTCAAAAATATCACTTTTTACCAAAAATTACAAAAATATTCATCAAAATTAGAGAATTAAAGATATCATCATGAAATGAACAAATCTGAGAGAGGTCTACCCAAGGTACATATACACCAAGTATCAAAGCATTCAGGCTTGTAGTTTTCAAGAAGAAGTCGAAAAAGTAAAACATTGACACGGACGACGACAGACGACGACGGACAATCACTCATATGATAAGCTCCGCTCGACAAAGTCAACAGCGGAGCTAAAAACTTTGTCATACAGCTGTATGGCACGGGCATACCCAGTGCCCGACGCCAAAAATACATAAATATGTGCAAGACTCATATATTACAAAAAGGTCTTGAACAGAACATCAGAAAGCAAATACATTGCAGGCTACATTGGAAAGCAAATATATTGTAGCCTACATCAGAAAGCAAATAGATTGTAGCCTACATCAGAATGCAAATATTAGTAGATTGCAGGCTACATATCAGAAAGCAAATAGATTGCAGGCAACATCAGAAAGCAAATAGATTGTAGCCTACATCAGAATGCAAATATTAGTAGATTAAAGGCTACATATCAGAAAGCAAATAGATTGCAGGCTACATCAGAAAGCAAATAGATGATAGGCTACATCAGAAAGCACATAGATGATAGGCTACATCAGAAAGCACATAGATGATAGGCTACATCAGAAAGCACATAGATGATAGGCTACATCAGAAAGCAAATAGATAGGCTACATCAGAAAGCAAATAGATGATAGGCTACATCAGAAAGCACATAGATAGGCTACATCAGAAAGCAAATAGATGATAGGCTACATCAGAAAGCACATAGATGATAGGCTACATCAGAAAGCACATAGATGATAGGCTACATCAGAAAGCACATAGATGATAGGCTACATCAGAAAGCACATAGATGATAGGCTACATCAGAAAGCACATAGATGATAGGCTACATCAGAAAGCAAATAGATAGGCTACATCAGAAAGCAAATAGATTATAGGCTACATCAGAAAGCAAATAGATGATAGGCTACATCAGAAAGCACATAGATGATAGGCTACATCAGAAAGCAAATAGATGATAGGCTACATCAGAAAGCAAATAGATGATAGGCTACATCAGAAAGCAAATAGATGATAGGCTACATCAGAAAGCAAATAGATGATAGGCTACATCAGAAAGCAAATAGATGATAGGCTACATCAGAAAGAAAATAGACGATAGGCTACATCAGAAAGCAAATAGATGATAGGCTACATCAGAAAGCAAATAGATGATAGGCTACATCAGAAAGCAAATAGATGATAGGCTACATCAGAAAGCAAATAGATGATAGGCTACATCAGAAAGCACATAGATGATAGGCTACATCAGAAAGCAAATAGATGATAGGCTACAACAGAAAGCAATAAATTATAGGCTACATCAGAAAGAAAATAGATGATAGGCTACATCAGAAAGCACATAGATAGGCTACATCAGAAAGCAAATAGATGATAGGCTACATCAGAAAGCAAATAGATGATAGGCTACATCAGAAAGCACATAGATGATAGGCTACATCAGAAAGCAATAAATTATAGGCTACATCAGAAAGCAAATAGATGATAGGCTACATCAGAAAGCAAATAGATGATAGGCTACATCAGAAAGCACATAGATGATAGGCTACACCAGAAAGCAAATAGATGATAGGCTACAACAGAAAGCAATAAATTATAGGCTACATCAGAAAGAAAATAGATGATAGGCTACATCAGAAAGCACATAGATAGGCTACATCAGAAAGCAAATAGATGATAGGCTACATCAGAAAGCACATAGATGATAGGCTACATCAGAAAGCAATAAATTATAGGCTACATCAGAAAGCAAATAGATGATAGGCTACATCAGAAAGCAAATAGATGATAGGCTACATCAGAAAGCACATAGATGATAGGCTACATCTGAAAGCAAATAAATTGTAGTCTACATCAGAAAGCAAATAGATGATAGGCTACATCAGAAAGCAAATAGATAGGCAACATCAGAAAGCAAATAGATTATAGGCTACATCAGAAAGCACAAGATGATAGGCTACATCAGAAAGCAAATAGATAGGCTACATCAGAAAGCACATAGATGATAGGCTACATCAGAAAGCACATAGATGATAGGTTACATCAGAAAGCACATAGATGATAGGCTACATCAGAAAGCAAATAGATGATAGGCTACATCAGAAAGCACATAGATTATAGGCTACATCAGAAAGCACATAGATTATAGGCTACATCAGAAAGCAAATAGATTATAGGCTACATCAGAAAGCAAATAGATAATAGGCTACATCAGAAAGCAAATAGATAATAGGCTACATCAGAAAGCAAATAGATGATAGGCTACATCAGAAAGCAAATAGATAGGCTACATCAGAAAGCACATAGATGATAGGCTACATCAGAAAGCACATAGATGATAGGCTACATCAGAAAGCACATAGATTATAGGCTACATCAGAAAGCAAATAGATGATAGGCTACATCAGAAAGCACATAGATTATAGGCTACATCAGAAAGCAAATAGATAGGCTACATCAGAAAGCACATAGATGATAGGCTACATCAGAAAGCACATAGATGATAGGCTATATCAGAAAGCACATAGATTATAGGCTACATCAGAAAGCAAATAGATGATAGGCTACATCAGAAAGCACATAGATTATAGGCTACATCAGAAAGCAAATAGATTATAGGCTACATCAGAAAGCAAATAGATTATAGGCTACATCAGAAAGCAAATAGATAATAGGCTACATCAGAAAGCAAATAGATTATAGGCTACATCAGAAAGCAAATAGGTTATAGGCTACATCAGAAAGCAAATAGGTTATAGGCTACATCAGAAAGCAAATAGATGATAGGCTACATCAGAAAGCAAATATATTATAGGCTACATCAGAAAGCAAATAGATTATAGGCTACATCAGAAAGCAAATAGATGATAGGCTACATCAGAAAGCAAATAGATGATAGGCTACATCAAAAAGCAAATAGATGATAGGCTACATCAGAAAGCAAATAGATGATAGGCTACATCAGAAAGCAAATAGATGATAGGCTACATCAGAAAGCAAATAGATGATAGGCTACATCAGAAAGCAAATAGATGATAGGCTACATCAGAAAGCAAATAGATGATAGGCTACATCAGAAAGCAAATAGATGATAGGCTACATCAGAAAGCACATAGATGATAGGCTACATCAGAAAGCAAATAGATGATAGGCTACATCAGAAAGCAAATAGATAATAGGCTACATCAGAAAGCAAATAGATTATAGGCTACATCAGAAAGCAAATAGGTTATAGGCTACATCAGAAAGCAAATAGGTTATAGGCTACATCAGAAAGCAAATAGATTATAGGCTACATCAGAAAGCAAATATATTATAGGCTACATCAGAAAGCAAATATATTATAGGCTACATCAGAAAGCAAATAGATGATAGGCTACATCAGAAAGCAAATATATTATAGGCTACATCAGAAAGCAAATAGATTATAGGCTACATCAGAAAGCAAATAGATTATAGGCTACATCAGAAAGCAAATAGATGATAGGCTACATCAGAAAGCAAATATATTATAGGCTACATCAGAAAGCAAATAGATTATAGGCTACATCAGAAAGCAAATAGATGATAGGCTACATCAGAAAGCAAATAGATGATAGGCTACATCAGAAAGCAAATAGATGATAGGCTACATCAGAAAGCAAATAGATGATAGGCTACATCAGAAAGCAAATAGATGATAGGCTACATCAGAAAGCAAATAGATGATAGGCTACATCAGAAAGCAAATAGATGATAGGCTACATCAGAAAACAAATAGATGATAGGCTACATCAGAAAGCAAATAGATGATAGGCTACATCAGAAAGCACATAGATGATAGGCTACATCAGAAAGCACATAGATAGGCTACATCAGAAAGCAAATAGATGATAGGCTACATCAGAAAGCACATAGATGATAGGCTACATCAGAAAGCAATAAATTATAGGCTACATCAGAAAGCAAATAGATGATAGGCTACATCAGAAAGCAAATAGATGATAGGCTACATCAGAAAGCACATAGATGATAGGCTACATCTGAAAGCAAATAAATTGTAGTCTACATCAGAAAGCAAATAGATGATAGGCTACATCAGAAAGCAAATAGATAGGCAACATCAGAAAGCAAATAGATTATAGGCTACATCAGAAAGCACAAGATGATAGGCTACATCAGAAAGCAAATAGATAGGCTACATCAGAAAGCACATAGATGATAGGCTACATCAGAAAGCACATAGATGATAGGTTACATCAGAAAGCACATAGATGATAGGCTACATCAGAAAGCAAATAGATGATAGGCTACATCAGAAAGCACATAGATTATAGGCTACATCAGAAAGCAAATAGATTATAGGCTACATCAGAAAGCAAATAGATTATAGGCTACATCAGAAAGCAAATAGATAATAGGCTACATCAGAAAGCAAATAGATGATAGGCTACATCAGAAAGCAAATAGATAGGCTACATCAGAAAGCACATAGATGATAGGCTACATCAGAAAGCACATAGATGATAGGCTACATCAGAAAGCACATAGATTATAGGCTACATCAGAAAGCAAATAGATGATAGGCTACATCAGAAAGCACATAGATTATAGGCTACATCAGAAAGCAAATAGATAGGCTACATCAGAAAGCACATAGATGATAGGCTACATCAGAAAGCACATAGATGATAGGCTATATCAGAAAGCACATAGATTATAGGCTACATCAGAAAGCAAATAGATGATAGGCTACATCAGAAAGCACATAGATTATAGGCTACATCAGAAAGCAAATAGATTATAGGCTACATCAGAAAGCAAATAGATTATAGGCTACATCAGAAAGCAAATAGATAATAGGCTACATCAGAAAGCAAATAGATTATAGGCTACATCAGAAAGCAAATAGGTTATAGGCTACATCAGAAAGCAAATAGGTTATAGGCTACATCAGAAAGCAAATAGATGATAGGCTACATCAGAAAGCAAATATATTATAGGCTACATCAGAAAGCAAATAGATTATAGGCTACATCAGAAAGCAAATAGATGATAGGCTACATCAGAAAGCAAATAGGTTATATGCTACATCAGAAAGCAAATAGATTATAGGCTACATCAGAAAGCAAATAGATGATAGGCTACATCAGAAAGCAAATAGATGATAGGCTACATCAAAAAGCAAATAGATGATAGGCTACATCAGAAAGCAAATAGATGATAGGCTACATCAGAAAGCAAATAGATGATAGGCTACATCAGAAAGCAAATAGATGATAGGCTACATCAGAAAGCAAATAGATGATAGGCTACATCAGAAAGCACATAGATGATAGGCTACATCAGAAAGCAAATAGATGATAGGCTACATCAGAAAGCAAATAGATAATAGGCTACATCAGAAAGCAAATAGATTATAGGCTACATCAGAAAGCAAATAGGTTATAGGCTACATCAGAAAGCAAATAGGTTATAGGCTACATCAGAAAGCAAATAGATTATAGGCTACATCAGAAAGCAAATATATTATAGGCTACATCAGAAAGCAAATATATTATAGGCTACATCAGAAAGCAAATAGATGATAGGCTACATCAGAAAGCAAATATATTATAGGCTACATCAGAAAGCAAATAGATTATAGGCTACATCAGAAAGCAAATAGATTATAGGCTACATCAGAAAGCAAATAGATGATAGGCTACATCAGAAAGCAAATATATTATAGGCTACATCAGAAAGCAAATAGATTATAGGCTACATCAGAAAGCAAATACATTATAGGCTACATCAGAAAGCAAATAGATGATAGGCTACATCAGAAAGCAAATAGATGATAGGCTACATCAGAAAGCAAATAGATGATAGGCTACATCAGAAAGCAAATAGATGATAGGCTACATCAGAAAGCAAATAGATGATAGGCTACATCAGAAAGCAAATAGATGATAGGCTACATCAGAAAACAAATAGATGATAGGCTACATCAGAAAGCAAATAGATGATAGGCTACATCAGAAAGCACATAGATGATAGGCTACATCAGAAAGCAAATAGATGATAGGCTACATCAGAAAGCAAATAGATAATAGGCTACATCAGAAAGCAAATAGATAATAGGCTACATCAGAAAGCAAATAGATTATAGGCTACATCAGAAAGCAAATAGATTATAGGCTACATCAGAAAGCAAATAGGTTATAGGCTACATCAGAAAGCAAATAGATTATAGGCTACATCAGAAAGCAAATAGATTATAGGCTACATCAGAAAGCAAATAGATGATAGGCTACATCAGAAAGCAAATATATTATAGGCTACATCAGAAAGCAAATAGATTATAGGCTACATCAGAAAGCAAATAGATTATAGGCTACATCAGAAAGCAAATAGATTATAGGCTACATCAGAAAGCACATAGATGATAGGCTACATCAGAAAGCAAATAGATGATAGGCTACATCAGAAAGCAAATGGATTATAGGCTACATCAGAAAGCAAATAGATTATAGGTTACATCAGAAAGCACATAGATTATAGGCTACATCAGAAAGCAAATAGATGATAGGCTACATCAGAAAGCACATAGATTATAGGCTACATCAGAAAGCACATAGATTATAGGCTACATCAGAAAGCACATAGATTATAGGCTACATCAGAAAGCAGATACACTGCATGATTTAATGTTTAATGTACATGTATATGAGAGTATAGGGGTCACTTGATTCCAATGACACAGTAATAAAATGTTATGGGGTACTTTGATGTAGGTCACTTTATGGGGTACTTTGATGTAGGTCACTTTATAATGTCATGGACAGATACTGTTACATTAAGTAAAAGAAGGTCCCAGAGTAGCAAGCACCAAAGTTTTTAAGAGAAAGGTCATAATATTTATTGACACAACACTGACTTAGGGAAGCAGTAATGTAAGGTTTCAAAGACAAATCAATACAAATAGGTCATAATTGTCAACAATGAAGATAACCATTTTTCAAAAATATTAAATGATGTTAACTTCAAAAATTATAAAAGACACATGGAGGGAAAATCAAAGCAATAATGGGAAAATATTCATGGATACCCAGGCAGTGAACAGTAAATGTGTATATACATGTACAAACTATATTGATAACATCCCACAAACAAGTAGATAAATAGAACAATTCATTGTGAAATTGTGCCCCTATCTAGTTTTAGTGACTGTGACAATGATAATTATGAATGATTATATAGACCCTGTCCAGTTATAAGTCTGTGTCAATGATAAACAATGAAAAAAGACATATTTATTTATTTATTTATTTATTTATTTATTTATTTATTTATTTATTTATTTATTTATTTATTTATTCAACACTAAAACGAACTACGGTGAGTTGTTCTATGGTCATATAACAATAAAATAAAGATACAATAAAAATAAAATAAAATAAAATAGTATAAGATTAAATAAACTAAACTAAACTACACTAAGATACAGTAATGTTAATCAACTACACAGAATGCTAAATAAAGCTAAATAATATTACAAACACGCAAAGGATCATAATAAACTTATACGGTACAATACAATACATGTACATACAATACATGGTACATGTAGACATTGTCAACTAGATAATGAATGATGAAAGATGGTTGTTTGACAGAAACCACATCATCACTTGAATATCAGTGTCAAGCATTGTGACAAGATTGTTAAACCAATTTCTGATATAATGAAATTGTTACATATTTGCTCATGGCAAAAAGTATTGGGTAATTGTAAATAAACTATGACAAAATGTAACATTAGATAGCTGGTAGAAATTTTTAGATAACTGAGATAAATATTGGTGCTGAGCAGTTTAGACTAGCTAAATGCAATACATAGCGCAGTTAGTCTGAAGAAATAAAGATACCAAGATTCCAGTGTTAGAGGTATTTTATAATCAGCTTCTGATTTGTTCATTTCATTAAGGTCAATTAAGGTGAGATTTCAATTTGATACATTGGTTAGGTTTAGTTTGTTGGAAAGAAATTCTTACAGCAAATAATAATAATAATAATAATAATAATAATTTTATTACACTACCAAACCATCAGCGGGTTCAGTATACATGTAGTAAATAAAAAATATTACAAGACTAGGACAATTCTAAATACAATACAGTAATAGAAAATACAATAATAAAAAATAAGAATAAAATAAAGACCGAGTTAAAAAATAAATGTAAAAAATAATTACTAGAATGAATACAATCAAAACAAAAACTGATCTAAAAAAGAACTAGTAATTTAGTCCTACCAGCCCCCTTCCATAGGTGAAGTGATTAATTATTTTGGCTTAAATATTGTGCTTTTTAAAAATGTTGATAGAGCTATACTGTTATTTTCACTATTGATTTTAGAGAAGATGTATGTGTTATTATTTATATTTTTAATGTCTTCATTGCACTCTCGGAACAATACCTCTCTCTCTTTATTGAAGTGTGTGCATTTCAAAATAAGGTGTTTTTCATCATCTATCTTATTGTCATTATACCTTGTACATATTCTCTTCTCCAGTTGTGTTTTTGGCGTTGTTCTTCTGCCTAATTCAATTCCTAAATTTGATCGCTCAAACGAAATTTAGACAGACATTGCCTTTGAGTAAAATTAGTAATTATTTTTAAGTAATTTTCCATTTCAAATTCTTTTTTAAAAATACTACATGTTCTTAATTTGTTACCTTGTCCAGTTGTGCCTTTGGTATTTCTAATTTGATTTTTCCATGTTTATATGTATCTGTCAGCTGTGATTGTAATTCTTTTGTCAGTTGTTTTCTATTTTTACCATTGTAGGTTTCTTTATAATTTCCAAGTTCACATTCTTCAAGAATATTTTTTTTTTGAATTTAATCCAGTTTGTGTTATTTTTTTCTGATTCTTTTAATGCATCTTGAAGGATGTGATTTTCTGGAAGAGATTTCATTCTGTGCCAGTATTTTGTTGTGGCAATATCTGCTTTAATTTTGATGGGAAACCTGCCAAGTTCACCCCTTATACCTATTGTGGGTGTCATTTTATTAACACCAAGAATAAAACGATAAAATGAGCTACAAACCTGTTCCAAGACATTGTTATTTAATAATTCACAGGCCCATATTTCAGAACTGTACATTAAAATTGGCGATATAAGTTGGTCATACATTTTGATACATATAGTTGGTGATATCATTTTATTACTTAGTATAGCGTTTCTTATTGTAAATAATGCTTTCATGGCTTTATTTTTTAACATTTGGTTGTAGAGATACTGCTCTATAATTGTTGGGATCACTTTTTTCTCGAGATGTATGCAATGGCATTAGTAAGACTGGTTTCCAGCTATCAGGAAATTTTCCGCTAATCAGTATATCCTTGAAAAGTTTGGCTAGGCATTCAATTAGTAACTTGCTTTTGTTTTTGTGCATTTCATTTGCAATTCCGTTTTCACCGGTTGATTTTTTTGTACTTGGCTTTTTTTAGTGCATCTCTAACTTCTTTTAATGTTATTTTTGCATTTAGAAATGTATTGTAATTTGTCATACATTTTTTTTGTTCTAGAAGTTGCAAAAGATTATTATTATTATTATTATTGTGTTTGTTCTCAAACATTTTTTCAAAATAGTTTTTCCACTCCATGCTTGTTAAATTTGGGTCAGGAGTTTTGTTATTTTTTCCACAACGTAGTTGTTTAAGTGTGTTCCAGTATTCTTGACCGCTATTGTAAGTTTTCTCAAGATGGTTTATCATTGTAATTTTAAATTAATAAGAAACCACCATTCTTATTTGAAGAACAGGACCGGTCAAGACACTGGGAATAACCAAGAACAGGATCGGTCAAGATTTTAATACAACATTCTGGCCAGGTATACCACTTAATTTTGCATAGCACTTCATATACAAACTCACTATCATGCATATATACCATACCAGGACATGGTGTAGATACATGTAAATTACCCTTGACAATGGTCAGCAATATGGTAATATATGGTCAACCATGGTTAACTACAGTTGAACATAAACTAGTTTTTTTTAGTAACACATTGCCTTGTATGGTTAACCAAGGTTATTTAATAGTTTATCTTGAGTATGATAGTTCATGGTTAGCATGGTTATAGTTCAAGCTTTTATTTTTATTAAACAATTCTGTTTTTACAGTTATATTTTACAACTTATTCTTTTTTGCCTTCCCCTTAATAAATTTTAGGAAAGCAATGAAGTTGTTGGTAGCTATTCACATTCATTCATTTGGTAAATCATAGACCCTCTACTGGAGGGTCTATGGGTAAATTCAATGCAATTAAACATACATAAACACAACTAGAGAGGGCAGTGTTATTTACATAGAGACTAAAACTGTATCTGAAATATTCACAAACCATGCTAGCATTAAATCAATATACGTGTGTATTTACACAGCAAAGTGACTAGCAGATGAGTACAATGCATACAGTGTACTTGGAAAGTCAACATGACCCACACAGTTCAAACAAGGGTCAAAGTAAAGTTATAAAAGAACTACACACTGTACTACTCAAATCACACATGAATTGAAATTTGAATGCGTTAACAATATCAAGCATTTTAGTTTGTAATGCCAGAGTTGTAGCTTATAATCAATCAATGCCAATGTGTTTTTTTTGCAATTTTATAGTAATTAATATCAAGTATATACATGTGGAAATAAATGGTTTAAACCTCTGAATTAGGGATGACTTTTAAAGTGTGGTGGAATAACTCTACATTTTACATAACATCAACTAGTAAAACAAAATATAATCTTTCCAATAATAAAGTCCTCCTTTAGAAGCACACTAGTCAATTAGTAACTGAAGATACAATGGAAGAAGGAAACGATTAAGTTATTTTGTTTAAGACATTACTGCATTTCAGATTTCTCAGATATTAAATCATTCATTATAAACAAAACCCAATTACAGATCTGGAATGAAAGTTGCAGATATTCCCTGGTAATTTGTTGCAACAAAGATGATGTGATTTTAATTGCTGCGTTCTCACTGGCGAACTCAATCCGGTTCGAGATGGAGCTAAACCTCGGCACGTGCCGAAATCTGTGTGAGAACAGTCAGGATCGAGTCGGCACATGCCAAGTTTTTGCGTATCTAAGCCTGCTTAGAAAGCCCAGATCCAACTCGACACGTGCCCACTTTTGTGTGTTGGAACGCATTTTAGTGGTACCGAAACCGCCCCAGTGGCAAACCAGAGAGAGGTTTGCATAGCTCCTTTCATTCAAACTCAAAAAATGGCGGCAAGTGTATTGTCCGGAGAGACTTCTACAACCAAGAAAGGTTTAGACAGATATCAAAGTTGCGTTATACTTATCAGCAAACTTAAAGCGCGGCTCCGCAATCCCAGGAATTGCACCAGTGCATCATGGGAAATGTAATTTGCATGGTCCGCCCAGTTGTTTACTTGGTACACAGCTGTTATCATTACAACTGAAGGCGTTAATTCCGTAAGCTAACGTCATGCATTACGCTATTATCTGATTTGAAAGGACTTGCTGAATCCCGTTGTTCGACGTTCACTGGGCCTACGCACTCTTTTGAAAGCCGTTTTCTGTGTTTGTTTCGCTCGTGGTCGACTGTAAAGCACAATTTCTGTAAATGGCGTGACGGCATTGTAAGGTTCTCTCTGAATTGAGCTCATGCCTTTGCTTTCTTGCTATTGTACTAATATGTTACAAGTGCGACCTTTTTATACAATGTATTTATTCATTCACTCGCTGCTATTAGGCGTCGTTTATACAAAAAGTATTGGACGATGCTCGGACGACGAAATGCGTGGACTGACGAAAGATACATCCAGCGCAAGTCACAACTTATGAGGGCTGATGACGTTGTGGTCACACAAAAAGAAGTGATGCCGGAGTGTGTTGTAAGACAGATACGCGGACTGTATCCCAATCTTCCAGGCGTGCCTTATATGGGTCATCTCTGGTACTGAAAAATATGTGTCTCACATTGATACAAACGAACCAAACGGCCCTTTTCAGGGCCAACAAATATTCCAAAAAGAGAACTACCGTATTGTCAATTACTTGCATCATGAAAAAAACTGTATTTTATTTGAATGACCTACACAATGTAGTTGTCGTACAACGTTTGCCATAATGTGTCTTGTCGGCTCGGCAATAATGACGTTATGCAACGTCAACAAAACAAAAAAAAAAAAAAAATTTATTATACGTATACGGCTGTGCGGCACGGGTCCGACGCCAAATATACATAAATATATGCGCGGCTCATACTAGTACGTGACAAAAAGGGCTAAATATTTCACTGCGGAGACATGTTTCAGGGAACATTATAATTTTTTGTGAGACCTTTCAATTTATTTATTTCGAGAACGAAGGGAAATTTGAGAAGCATACTCGACATATTGTAGGGGACGTATTTGGGACTCCCTCGACTCTTTTCATCGATATCAGAGTGAAACCCATTTTTTTTACAGCCCTGTAACCGCGAATGTCTTTCTTTGCGCACACACACTACAGAAATTATTGGTATGTTTACGCAAAGTCCCTCCCCTCTCGCGCACACCCCAGCTCGTGCGATTCGCACTCGCTCGGGTCGGACCGCTTCGTGGAGCGCCATCGTCCCCTGAGATGAGCGGACGGACAAACAGCTCACAGCATATCATTTCTTATTAGCTCCACGATATCACTTACATGATCAACTCCGTAATTACATAAACATACCTAGAGATTGAACAAATAACTCGGGATTAACACCTTACATTTGCATAAATCCATGACTGACAGCCAGTTTGAGCAGTCAAAACGACTGTTTGAATCATGCTTTTCCGTCGCTTTTACGCGGAAATCGCACTGACATCGCACCGAACTCGTAAATTAACATCGCAGTTGTATCGCGGACATATTCATGTTTGTGTACGACATGAAAATAAAGCACCACAGGCGTTAAGATTGCCGAAAAGAGTGATTTTGCGGAGCACCCCGAAGAGAAGTTTCACGCTTGAGTGTCATTTGCATACTGAAAAGTGGCGGCCATCTTTCCTTTTATACACCCAGACCCGCGGTTTAACAACATTAAATACAAGACAGTTGGACCATTCCAATGATCAGACATGCCGCCGGCCATTTTTATTAAAAACTGTCACCACTCCGTCGAATGAGGGCGTGATTTCGGCATATGCCGACTGGGTCCAGTCCTAGTATGAACGCGTTGTTGTTAATCCCTATACAAACTCGGTTTTGATCCAGATCGAGTTCGCCACTGAGAACACAACTATTATGTGCACTTAGAATAAAATAGCACACAGGAGCAATCCCATGTATATACAATGTATCTTTTTACACTGCAGTCAAACCCCCAATCTTGTGGACACATGGCAGACAGGCTAACCTTTAAGCAACATATCAGGTTTATACATCTTTACTAGAGTGTAATCTGAAATAATCAAGTCATGGTTCATTTAATGTTGGATCTGGAAATGTTTCAAATAATTGCAATGACAGGAACTGCTTGATAATTAGGATTTGAATACCTGTCATCATTTCTACTGTAGG
The DNA here is from genome assembly GCF_978046115.1 of Saccoglossus kowalevskii. Classification (NCBI taxonomy): domain Eukaryota; kingdom Metazoa; phylum Hemichordata; class Enteropneusta; family Harrimaniidae; genus Saccoglossus; species Saccoglossus kowalevskii. The sequence goes on from NC_140655.1 coordinate 424,588, forward strand.
TGAAACAGTGAAACAGTGTCAATAAAAGAAACAAGTGTTCAGACTAATTGAGGGCTTATCAGTTTTCAAAAGGTTTTTATACATTGAGTGAACTGCTAGAAAGATACAGTGACCTCTCATTATTGATCTAAGCAAAAAATTAAAGGGGACAGTCGATTCAAATCACATTCGTCCCAAGTCAAATCGTCGATTCATCCCAAAGTTTATTCCACTCGTTTATTCATCACATTTTGCAGTATGTTAATTTGTCGATCCTCAAACCGTCGACATATTCATATTCCAAGATTATAGTGTAATGTTCTGTAATTGATTAATGTTAAGTAAAAATAGCATATTTTTATTATAATAATTTTGTAATTGTTTTCATAACGTTTTTTCAACAGTTCACATGTAATCAACTGAGCTTACCTGAAAGTGTCTTGTACAAAGCGCCACTTAGACCTTTCAAATACATCAAACCAAAACAATTTCACTACAGGAACGAGTATGGCGTACACGCAACGTAGTGTTAGTGTTTAATAAATATAAATGCGTCATACACACAACATATAGTCATTGTCATTTTGTTATTACAACTTGGATACAGTGTACTACAATTGAATCCACAGAAATGGACCTCAATCTTTGTTTACTTGAAGTTTCCTTCGTGTTTGTCGTCAACAGAACCCAACAAAATATAGCACACATCGTACTCTGATTTCAACTCCTTGCACACAAACATATATAAAAATCAAAATCACCCTGCCAAAGATCGTGATGCTGACCAGAAAAAAAATGGGACGAATGTGAATTGGGACGAATGTGAATTGGAACGAAAATTAATTGGAACGAATTAACTTGTGGGAAAAATGGGAAATGGGGTGAATTGACTGTGAAACCTTATCAAATGTCACTTATCAAGGACAGACAGACTGGATAACTTTTACTTAGACATGGTTATCAGTTGGAAACTAGAGATCAGAATGATGAGTTTTATAGGGCTTTATCAAAGCAGTAATAGCCGAGAAACATGTAAACTCATGACACATTGACCCAAAGCGAGGACACCAGTATTTGACAGGGCAATGAAAGAAAGATAAATGAATCATAACTTTATTTAAAACTACTACAATAGAATTCTAGGGTACCATTCAATTAGCAACTTAACAAGGTGTGACTGCATTTATAACTGAATCTTTGAAAGCCAGCTTAGAATTAATTTTAAGAAATAAAAAAAAGGTCATGCATAACAATAAGAAAGCAAACTACAACATAATCATCAACAAAAATAAATGGAAAATGCACCATAACTAAAATCTAGCATAAACGCATGTCAGATTTGTGTGAAAATCAAGTTAACTTTTTGGCAAGTTTTTGAAAATCAAGTCTACACTCTCTGTTTCAACTTACTCAATAGCATCTTTAATTTATTCTATTGTTATACCACATGTTTGCTTAAATGCAAATACTGCAATGCAACAAAGGGGGTTAGCCACACCCAGGATGACATGGGGCTCTGCAAGAAACGTCTTACAATTACAGAGAATGAACAACCCTCAGTTTGCTTTCTCCGCTTCCAATTGAAAAACATTTACTAGATACAATCAGTCGGTCGCCAACTGACATGTACGTTCAACAGAACTCACATCTGACATCAAAGTAGTTGAAAAACACAGACAGAGATGCAATCAAAAACAAAAGAGGAACATATTGTAGAGGAACAGAGAAGGAAATCAACCCTGATACGATGTGTAGGCAACCTTGTGTGAGAATGCGCAAACAAAATCAGTACAATAGAAATAAGAAGATACACAGAACTAATAATCCAGAAAATATTGATCAAATTGCATTAAAAGTCATTTAAACAATCCATCCTGATGTGAGCTATGCATAAACCACATAATGTACAGAAATATGCTGCAATGCATAGCACACGTAATGTACGGAGTGAACTTCAGTTGATGGAATGAATAATGTGCAGAAGTGAACTGCAATTCTTTGACCACATAATATGCAGGAATACGCTGCAATACATAGAACACATAATATACAGAGTAAACTGTAGTTGATTGGCCGAATAATGTGGAGAAGTGAACTGCAATTCATAGACCACATAATATGCAGGAATACGCAGCAATGCATAGAACACATAATGTACAAAGTAAACTGCAGTTGATTGGCCGAATAATGTGCAGAAGTGAACTGCAATTCATAGACCACATAATATGCAGGAATACGCTGCAATGCATAGAACACATAATATGCATGAGTGAACTTCAGTTGATTGGCAGAATAATGTGCAGAAGTGAACTGCAATTCATAGACCACATAATATGCAGGAGTACACTGCAGTGCATAGAACACATAATGTGCGGAGTAAACTGCAGTTGATTGACCGAATAATGTGCAGAAGTGAACTGCAATTCATAGACCACATAATATGCTGGAATACGCTGCAATGCATAGAACACATAATGTACGATGTAAATTGCAGTTGATTGGCCGAATAATGTGCAGAAGTGAACTGCAATTCATAGACCACATAATATGCAGGAGTACACTGCAATGCATAGAACACATAATGTGCGGAGTGAACTGCAGTTGATTGACCGAATAATGTGAAGAAGTGAACTGCAATTCATAGACCACATAATATGCAGGAATACACTGCAATGCATAGAACACATAATGTACGGAGTAAACTGCAGTTGATTGGACGAATAATGTGCAGAAGTGAACTGCAATTCATAGACCACATAATATGCAGGAATACGCTGCAATACATAGAACACATAATATGCATGAGTGAACTTCAGTTGATGGAATGAATAATGTGCAGAAGTGAACTGCAATTCATAGACCACATAATATGCTGGAATACGCTGCAATGCATAGAACACATAATGTGTGGAGTGAACTTCAGTTGATGGAATGAATAATGTGCAGAAGTGAACTGCAATTCATAGACCACATAATATGCTGGAATACGCTGCAATGCATAGAATACATAATGTGCGGAGTGATCTGTAGTTGATTGGCCGAATAATGTGCAGAAGTGAACTGCAATTCATAGACCACATAATATGCAGGAATACGCTGCAATCCATAGAACACATAATGTACGGAGTAAACTGCAGTTGATTGGCCGAATAATGTGCAGAAGTGAACTGCAATTCATAGACCACATAATATGCAGGAGTACACTGCAATGCATAGAACACATAATGTGCGGAGTGAACTGCAGTTGATTGACCGAATAATGTGATGAAGTGAACTGCAATTCATAGACCACATAATATGCAGGAATACACTGCAATGCATAGAACACATAATGTACGGAGTAAACTGCAGTTGATTGGACGAATAATGTGCAGAAGTGAACTGCAATTCATAGACCACATAATATGCAGGAATACGCTGCAATACATAGAACACATAATATGCATGAGTGAACTTCAGTTGATGGAATGAATAATGTGCAGAAGTGAACTGCAATTCATAGACCACATAATATGCTGGAATACGCTGCAATGCATAGAACACATAATGTGTGGAGTGAACTGCAGTTGATTGACCGAATAATGTGCAGAAGTGAACTGCAATTCATAGACCACATAATATGCTGGAATAAGCTGCAATGCATATAACATATAATATGCATGAGTGAACTTCAGTTGATGGAATGAATAATGTGCAGAAGTGAACTGCAATTCATAGACCACATAATATGCTGGAATACGCTGCAATGCATAGAACACATAATATGCATGAGTGAACTTCAGTTGATGGAATGAATAATGTGCAGAAGTGAACTGCAATTCATAGACCACATAATATGCAGGAATACACTGCAATGCATAGAACACATACTGTGCGGAGTGATCTGTAGTTGATTGGCCGAATAATGTGCAGAAGTGAACTGCAATTCATAGACCACATAATATGCAGGAATACGCTGCAATCCATAGAACACATAATGTACGGAGTAAACTGCAGTTGATTGGCCGAATAATGAGCAGAAGTGAACTGCAATTCATAGACCACATAATATACAGGAATACGCTGCAATGCATAGAACACATAATATGCATGAGTGAACTTCAGTTGATGGAATGAATAATGTGCAGAAGTGAACTGCAATTCATAGACCACATAATATGCAGGAATACGCTGCAATACATAGAACACATAATGTACGGAGTAAACTGCAGTTGATTGGCCGAATAATGAGCAGAAGTGAACTGCAATTCATAGACCACATAATATACAGGAATACGCTGCAATGCATAGAACACATAATATGCATGAGTGAACTTCAGTTGATGGAATGAATAATGTGCAGAAGTGAACTGCAATTCATGGAACACATAATATGAAGAAATATGCTGCAATGCATAGAACACATAATGTGCGGCGTGAACTGCAGTTGTTTGACCAAATAACTGTATGAGAGTAAACTGCAGTGCAGAGAACACAACATAGTTGAACTCTGGTGACCTTGCCCTTTGTTATATAATATCATTCCCATTATCATAGTTTGTTTCAATATGAATATGCATTGTCATAATTCATTTTGAATACAAACAAGTTTTGGGGTTGAAACAACAGTGGGGAATGTTCTTGATAGATGTAAATATCTTACAAAAACATTGGTGAATAATTTGTTTAATTAGTTTAAGGGACAATATTTCCAGCTTTATTCAAAGTAATTCAGATATTTTTGTATAGAAACAAATGCCTCATCTCAGAAAAAAAGTGCTGCATTTAGAGGTGAATAGATTCATAAAACATGCAAGATAACAGAAAATCTTAGCTGGCAAGTATTAGCTAGTAAAATGATTCACTGAGATAAATATGAACTGCCTTATTATATTCATTGTATGAAAATCCAAGCAACAATATCCAACTATAATCCAAACAAGCAATGTCAAATGGCAATATTTACAAATCCGAGAACACACTACTGTATTATTTGAAAAATAAAATAAAACGTCCTCTATGAAAAGCTATCATGTTGCAAGCTCTGCTTTGTATGCAAATCGACTTAAATAGATTGTTGGCGTCCAGTGGAGAGAGAAGTCAACAGTACTGTTGCCTTCTGAGAATCTACATCTTCAAACACTGCAATCTTCGTTTTTGAAGTGTGTTTTTGAATGAGTAATAAATAAGCCCTATATCATTCTGTTCTAATAGCTGAAACAAATTTCTGTAAATTTTCATTTGTCGAATGAACTGTTTGTCAAATACAGAATACATATTTTTGAGTACAATTTTCTTTTCAAAATGTGGATGCAACGTTTGCTTTTTATGTATTGTTTTTGATTTGATAATTTTGAACTAAATAGATTTTCTATTAGCTTCAGATCTTGATCAAAGTTTGGCATCCAGGTCATAGGAGTGCTTATATTGATTTTCTGAGATCTTGTTTTTTGTAAAGATTTTATTGGTAGGTTTGCAAATGTGTATTAGACTGTGCAAAAACTCTCTCCATGACTTGGTTTTGAAACCCAATCTGGTACTCTCATGGGATTTGAGAGATACAATACTAACGATATTATTACAAGATAAATGACATTAACAACGACAATGACGACGACAACAACACCGGTCAGAAATTTTTCCCGAATATACCTTTCCCTTCCATCTTTGATTGTACGGGCAAGGTAATAAAGTACAGAAGTGAACTGCAGTGCATACAAAACATAATGTACTAGAAAGAACTGCAATGCATAGAACACATGATGTACAGGAGAGAATTGCAGTGCATAGAACACATGACGTACAGGAGTAAATTGTAGTGCATAGAACACATAATGTACAGGAGAGAATTGCAGTGCATAGAACACATGACGTACAGGAGTAAATTGTAGTGCATAGAACACATAATGTACAGGAGAGAATTGCAGTGTATAGAACACATGATGTACAGGAGTAAATTGTAGTGCATAGAACACATAATGTACAGGAGTGAATTCTAGTGCATAGAACACATAATGTACAGGAGTGAATTGTAGTGCATATAACACATAATGTACAGGATAGAATTGCAATGCATAGAACACATGATGTACAGGAGAGAATTGTAGTGCATAGAACACATAATGTACAGGATAGAATTGCAATGCATAGAACACATGATGTACAGGAGAGAATTGCAGTGCATAGAACACATGACGTACAGGAGTAAATTGTAGTGCATAGAACACATAATGTACAGGAGAGAATTGCAGTGCATAGAACACATGACGTACAGAAGTAAATTGTAGTGCATAGAACACATAATGTACAGGAGTGAATTGTAGTGCATAGAACACATAATGTACAGGATAGAATTGCAGTGCATAGAACACATGATGTACAGGAGTAAATTGTAGTGCATAGAACACATAATGTACAGGAGTGAATTGTAGTGCATAGAACACATAATGTACAGGAGTGAATTGTAGTGCATAGAACACATAATGTGCAGGAGTGAATTGTAGTGCATAGAACACATAATGTACAGGAGTAAATTGTATAGCATAGAACACATAATGTACAGGAGTAAATTGTATAGCATAGAACACATGATGTACAAGAGTGAATTGTTGTGCATAGAACACATAATGTACAGGAAGGAATTGCAGTGCATAGAACACATGGTGTACAAGAGTGAATTGTAGTGCATAGAACACATAATGTGCAGGAGAGAATTGCAGTGCAAAGAACACATAATGTACAGGAGAGAATTGCAGTACATAGACCACATAATGTACAGGAGTGAATTGTTGTGCATAGAACACATGTTGTACATAATACAGGAGAGAATTGCAGTGGATAGACCACATAATGTACAGGAGAGAATTGCAGAGCGTAGACGACATAATGCACAGGAGAGAATTGCAGTGCATAGAACACATGATGTACAAGAGTGAATTGTTGTGCATAGAACACATGATGTACATTATACATGAGAGAATTGCAGTGCATAGACCACATAATGTACAGGAGTGAATTGTAGTGCATAGAACACATGATGTACAGGAGTGAATTGTAGTGCATAGAAAATATAATGTACAGGAGTGAATTGTAGTGCATAGAACACATGATGTACAAGAGTGAATTGTAGTGCATAGAACACATGATGTACAGGAGTGAATTGTAGTGCATAGACAACATAATGTACAGGAGAGAATTGCAGTGCATAGAACACATAATGTACAGGAGTGAATTGTAGTACATAGAACACAAGATGTACAGGAGTGAATTGTAGTGCATAGACAACATAATGTACAGGAGAGAATTGTAGTGCAAAGAACACATGATGTACAGGAGAGAATTGTAGTGCATAGAACATATAATGTACAGGAGTGAATTGTAGTGCATATACCACACAATGTACAGGAGTGAATTGTAGTGCATAGAACACATGATGTACAGGAGTGAATTGTAGTGCATAGAAAACATGATGTACAGGAGTGAATTGCAGTGCATAGAACACATGCTGTATAGGAGTGAATTGTAGTACATAGAACACAAGATGTACAGGAGTGAATTGTAGTGCATAGACAACATAATGTACAGGAGTGAATTGTAGTGCATAGAACACATAATGTGCAGGAGAGAATTGCAGTGCATAGAACACATGATGTACAGGAGTGAATTACAGTGGATAGAACACAAGATGTACATGAGTAAATAGTAGTGCATAGAACACATGACATACTAGAGTGAATTGTAGTGCATAGAATACAATGTACAGGAGAGAATTGCAGTGCATAGAACACATGACGTACAAGAGTGAATTGTAGTGCATAGAACACATAATGTACAGGATAGAATTGCAGAACATAGAACACATGATGTGCAGGAGAGAATTGTAGTGCATAGAACACATGATGTACAAGAGTGAATTGTAGTGCATAGAACACATGATGTACAAGAGTGAATTGTAGTGCATAGAACACAAAATGTGCAGGAGAGAATTGCAGTGCATAGAACACATAATGTACAGGAGAGAATTGTAGTGCATAGACCACATAATGTGTAGGAGAGAATTGCAGTGCATAGAACACATAATGTGCAGGAGAGAATTGTAGTGCATAGACCACATGATGTACAAGAGTGAATTGTAGTGCATAGAACACATAATGTGCAGGAGAGAATTGTAGTGCATAGAACACATAATGTACAGGAGAGAATTGCAGTGCATAGAACACATAATGTACAGGAGAGAATTGTAGTGCATAGACCACATGATGTACAAGAGTGAATTGTAGTGCATAGAACACATAATGTGCAGGAGAGAATTGCAGTGCATAGAACACATAATGTACAGGAGAGAATTGTGGTACATAGACTACATGATGTACAAGAGTGAATTGTAGTGCATAGAACACATAATGTGCAGGAGAGAATTGCAGTGCATAGAACACATAATGTGCAGGAGAGAATTGTAGTGCATAGAACACATGATGTACAAGAGTGAATTGTTGTGCATAGAACACATGGTCTACATTATACAGGAGAGAATTGCAGTGCATAGACCACATAATGTACAGGAGAGAAATGCAGTGCATAGACCACATAATGTACAGGAGTGAATTGTAGTGCATAGAACACAAGATGTGCAAGAGAGAATTGCAGTGCCTAGACCACATAATGTACAGGAGAGAATTGCAGTGGATAGAACACATAATGTACAGTAGTGAATTGTGGTGCATAGAACACATGATGTACGGGAGTAAGTTACAGTGCATAGAACACATGATGTACAGGAGAGAATTGCAGTGCATAGAACACATAATGTGCAGGAGTGAATTGTAGTGCATAGACCACATAATGTACAGGAGAGAATTGCAGTGAATAGACCACATAATGTACAGGAGTGAATTGTAGTGCATAGAACACATGATGTACAGGAGAGAATTGTAGTGCACAGAGCACATGATGTACAGGAGTGAATTGCAGTGCATAGAACACATGATGTACAGGAGAGAATTGCAGTGCATAGACCACATAATGTACAGGAGTGAATTGTAGTGCATAGAACACAAGATGTGCAAGAGAGAATTGCAGTGCCTAGACCACATAATGTGCAGGAGAGAATTGCAGTGCATAGTACATGATGTACAGGAGAGAATTGCAGTGCATAGAACACATAATGTACAGGAGTAAATTGTAGTGCATAGAACACAAGATGTACAGGAGTGAATTGTAGTGCATAGACCACATAATGTACAGGGGAGAATTGCAGTACATAGACCACATAATATACAGGAGTGAATTGCAGTGCATAAAACACATAATGTACAGGAGAGAATTGCAGTGCATAGACCACATAATGTACAGGAGAGAATTGTAGTGCATGGACCACATGATGATCACGAGTGAATTGTAGTGCATCGACCACATGATGTACAGGAGATAATTGCAGTGCATAGAACACATAATGTACAGGAGATAATTGCAGTGCATAGAACACATGATGTACAAGAGTGAATTGTAGTGCATAGAACACATAATGTGCAGGAGAGAATTGCAGTGCATAGAACACATAATGTACAGGAGAGAATTGCAGTACATAGACCACATAATGTACGGGATATAATTGCAGTGCATAGAACACATAATGTACAGGAGAGAATTGCAGTGCATAGACCACATAATGTACAGGAGAGAATTGTAGTGCATAGACCACATGATGTACAAGAGTGAATTGTAGTGCATAGAACACATAATGTGCAAGGGGAGAATTGCAGTACATAGAACACATGATGTACAAGAGTGATTGTTGTGCATAGAACACATGTTCTACATTATACAGGAGAGAAATGCAGTGCATAGACCACATAATGCACAGGAGAGAATTGCAGTGCATAGACCACATAATGCACAGGAGAGAATTGCAGTGCATAGACCACATAATGTACAGGAGAGAATTGCAGTGCATAGACCACATAATGTACAGGAGAGAATTGCAGTGCATAGACCACATAATGTACAGGAGAGAATTGCAGTGCATAGACCACATAATGCACAGGAGAGAATTGCAGTGCATAGACCACATAATGTACAGGAGTGAAATGCAGTGCATAGACCACATAATGTACAGGAGTAAAATGCAGTGCATAGACCACATAATGTACAGGATAGAATTGCAGTGCATGGACCACAGGATGTACAGGAGTGAATAGCAGTGCATAGAACACATGATGTACAGGAGAGAATTGTAGTGCATAGAGCACATGATGTACAGGAGAGAATTGCAGTGCATAGAACACATGATGTACAGGAAAGAATTGCAGTGCATAGAACACAAGATGTACAGGAGTGAATTGCAGTGCATAGAACACAAGATGTACAGGAGTGAATTGCAGTGCATAGAACACAAGATGTACAGGAGTGAATTGCAGTGCATAGAACACATGATGTACAATAGTGAATTGCAGTGCATAGAACACATGATGTACAGGAGAGAATTGCAGTGCATAGAACACAAAATGTACAGGAGTGAATTGCAGTGCATAGAACACATGATGTGCAAGAGAGAATTGCAGTGCCTAGACCACATAATGTACAGGAGAGAATTGCAGTGCATAGAGCACATGATGTACAAGAGTGAATTGTTGCGCATAGAACACAAGATGTACAGGAGTGAATTGCAGTGCATAGAACACATGATGTGCAAGAGAGAATTGCAGTGCCTAGAACACATAATGTACAGGAGAGAATTGCAGTGCATAGAACACATAATGTACAGTAGTGAATTGTAGTGCATAGAACACATGATGTACGGGAGTAAGTTGCAGTGCATAGAACACATAATGTACAGGATAGAATTGCAGTGCATAGAACACATAATGTACAGGAGAGAATTGTAGTGCATAGACCCCATGATGTACAGGAGAGAATTGTAGTGCATAGAGCACATGATGTACAGGACAGAATTGTAGTGCATAGAGCACATAATGTGCAGGAGTGAATTGTAGTGCATAGAACACATAATGTACAGTAGTGAATTGTAGTGCATAGAACACATGATGTACAAGAGTGAATTGCAGTGCATAGACCACATAATGTATAGAAGGGAATTGCAGTGCATAGAACACATGATGTACAGGAGTGAATCGCAGTGCATAGACCACATAATGTACAGTAGTGAATTGTAGTGCATAGAACACATGAGGTACAGGATTGAATTGTTGTGCATAGAACACATAATGTACAGGAGAGAATTGCAGTGCATAGACCACATAATATACAGGAGAGAATTGCAGTGCATAGACCACATAATGTACAGGAGAGAATTGCAATGCATGGACCACATGATGTACAGGAGTGATTTGCAGTGCATAGAACACATAATGTACAGGATAGAATTGTAGTGCATAGAACACATGATGTACAAGAGTGAATTGCAGTGCATAGACCACATAATGTATAGAAGGGAATTGCAATGCATAGAACACATGATGTACAGGAGTGAATTGCAGTGCATAGACCACATAATGTACAGGAGAGAATTGCAATGCATGGACCACATGATGTACAGGAGTGAATTGCAGTGCATAGAACACATACATGTAATGTACAGTAGTGAATTGCAGTGCATAGAACACATGAGGTACAGGATTGAATTGTAGTGCATAGACCACATAATGTACAGGAGTGAATTGCAGTGCATAGAACACATAATGTACGGGAGAGAATTGCAGTGCATAGACCACATAATGTACAGAAGGGAATTGCAGTGCATAGAACACATAATGTACAGGATAGAATTGTAGTGCATAGAACACATGATGTACAAGAGTGAATTGCAGTGCATAGACCACATAATGTATAGAAGGGAATTGCAGTGCATAGAACACATGATGTACAGGAGTGAATCGCAGTGCATAGACCACATAATGTACAGAAGAGAATTGCAATGCATGGACCACATGATGTACAGGAGTGAATTGCAGTGCATAGAACACATAATGTACAGTAGTGAATTGTAGTGCATAGAACACATGAGGTACAGGATTGAATTGTAGTGCATAGAACACATAATGTACAGGAGAGAATTGCAGTGCATAGACCACATAATATACAGGAGAGAATTGCAGTGCATAGACCACATAATGTACAGGAGAGAATTGCAATGCATGGACCACATAATGTACAGGAGTGAATTGCAGTGCATAGAACACATAATGTACAGGATAGAATTGTAGTGCATAGAACACATGATGTACAAGAGTGAATTGCAGTGCATAGACTACATAATGTATAGAAGGGAATTGCAATGCATAGAACACATGATGTACAGGAGTGAATTGCAGTGCATAGACCACATAATGTACAGGAGAGAATTGCAATGCATGGACCACATGATGTACAGGAGTGAATTGCAGTGCATAGAACACATAATGTACAGTAGTGAATTGTAGTGCATAGACCACATAATGTATAGAAGGGAATTGCAGTGCATAGAACACATGATGTACAGGAGTGAATCGCAGTGCATAGACCACATAATGTACAGAAGAGAATTGCAATGCATGGACCACATGATGTACAGGAGTGAATTGCAGTGCATAGAACACATAATGTACAGTAGTGAATTGTAGTGCATAGAACACATGAGGTACAGGATTGAATTGTAGTGCATAGAACACATAATGTACAGGAGAGAATTGCAGTGCATAGACCACATAATATACAGGAGAGAATTGCAGTGCATAGACCACATAATGTACAGGAGAGAATTGCAATGCATGGACCACATAATGTACAGGAGTGAATTGCAGTGCATAGAACACATAATGTACAGGATAGAATTGTAGTGCATAGAACACATGATGTACAAGAGTGAATTGCAGTGCATAGACTACATAATGTATAGAAGGGAATTGCAATGCATAGAACACATGATGTACAGGAGTGAATTGCAGTGCATAGACCACATAATGTACAGGAGAGAATTGCAATGCATGGACCACATGATGTACAGGAGTGAATTGCAGTGCATAGAACACATAATGTACAGTAGTGAATTGTAGTGCATAGAACACATGAGGTACAGAATTGAATTGTAGTGCATAGACCACATAATGTACAGGAGTGAATTGTAGTGCATAGAACACATAATGTACAGGAGAGAATTGCAGTGCATAGACCACATAATGTACAGAAGGGAATTGCAGTGCATAGAACACATGATGTACAGTAGTGAATTCTAGTGCATAGAACACATAATGTACAGGAGTGAATTATAGTGCATAGAACACAATGTACAGGAGTGAATTGCAGTGCATAGAACATATAATGTACAGGAGAGAATTGCAGTGCATCGACCACATAATGTACAGAAGGGAATTGCAGTGCATAGAACACATGATGTACAGAAGGGAATTGCAGTGCATAGAACACATGATGTACAGTTGTAAATTCTAGTGCATAAAATGTAGAACACATAATGTACAGGAGTGAATTGTAGTGCATAGAACACAATGTACAGGAGTGAATTGCAGTGCATAGACCACATAATGTACAGGAGAGAATTGCAGTGCATATACCACATAATGTGCAGGAGTGAATTGCAGTGCATAGATCACATAATGTACAGGAGTGAATTGCAGTGCATAGAACACATAATGTACAGGAGAGAATTGCAGTGCATCGACCACATAATGTACAGAAGGGAATTGCAGTGCATAGAACACATGATGTACAGAAGGGAATTGCAGTGCATAGAACACATGATCAACAGTTGTAAATTCTAGTGCATAGAACACATAATGTACAGGAGTGAATTGCAGTGCACATTATGTATAGGAGTGAGCTGTAAACATAGTCATGAGTTTAAAAGGGTCAGTTTGTGAAAGGTTTATGCAGGGCAGGATTTGCTCTATGTAGACACAGGATTCAAATGTCTTTGTAAGCGAAAGAATGAGATAAATAATTGTGGCTTGTTCATGTCTGTGTGGCTTTATGCATGACCAGAGTGAAAAGTAAGTTTTTTATATATATACAGTGTGATATGCACCACTGTATATATGTCTCAATGAGTGGACAGCATCACAATAATAGTACTGAATGATTTATATGGTGTACATCTGAATACAAGCTCCATGTAAACAGTTAGTGTGAATTATGTAACTCCTGTTAACTTAGGAATCTGGTGTCAAGGTCATTTGGCTGAATGAGGTCACACTGTACACAAACTTTCATTTGAATGGACATTACACTATTTTGAATTTACTCTGAAAATTATTTAAATGAGGAAGGATTTATTTACAGAACAATGGGGCACTATTTTATTGCTATAAAAATTTTTAAGTAAAGTAGCAATGGTAAATAAACTTAGGAAAAATTCAAAGACTCTTATAATACTGACTGAAAATAGAATTTGCAAACAACGTACACAAAATGAAATAGAAGATGAACAGCACTTTGTTATGATATGCTCACAATATAAAGTAATACGCCAACAAATCATTCAAGACATTACATTTCCAGAAAAAACACAGGATGATCTCCAGAAAGGATGCAATAAAGTTATTATTATTATTATTAATTTTATGATTTCTAAAATTTGATGATTTTATTTATTTATAAACTTAAATATTTATTAGGTCAGTCATGAAGTCATAAAGTAGTGATATCTTAACGAAAGATAGCCTGTCAAATCATCTTGATTGTTACATTTTAAACATGTTTATATATTCAACATCTTCATAAACGATTTACCTGATGTCCTTAATAAACCTAGATGTGACCCACCCAAACTACAAAACACACCTATTAACTGTATAATGTATGCTGACGATCTTGTAATACTTTCTGAATCAAAAACAGGATTACAAACTTGCCTTGATAATTTATCGATATACACTAAAAAATGGCATCTAACTGTTAACACGGTAAAGACAAAAACTATGATCTTTAACAGATCAAACAGACTTCTAGAGAATGATATTTTCTTCTTTGAAGGTTGTGAGTTAATTACTGTAAAATCAGCCAATTACCTAGGATTAATAGTAAGCGCTAATGGAAAATTCAAGGAAGGCCTAAAAAGCATAAAAAGAAAAGCTTTAAAGCCCTTATTTTCCTTAAAGGGAAAAACAGGCAAAAATCTAGGTATACCACTGTCAGTCGCTCTGTTTGATAAACTAATCAGACCAATTCTCACATATGGTAGTGATGTATGGGGAGATGAAATTTCACTAAAATCACCAATTGAAGATGTACATATAAATTATCTTCGTTTTCTTTTGGGTACATCGAAAAACACTACAACAATGGGTTTATACGGCGAACTTGGACGTTACCCATTGGAGACTTTTATCAAAAAACAAATGATAAAATATTTTAATCGTATAAAGAACTCGTCAAATCCATTACTAAAACTAGCTTTCCAAGAAAATAAAGAAATTAACAGTAAATGGTACACCAATATAGATTCCCTTTTAAATAACATCAACCAGTCTTACCTGATCGACAGCGATGAAACTCTAACTGCAAGGCAATTAGGACAAATCAACAAAAATATACAAACATCATTCATATCAACTTGGAAAAGTGAATTACATGACAATCGATCAAAACAAAATGAAAAAAATAAATTAAAAACATACAGAGAATTAAAAAACAATTTTGCTTTCGAAACATACCTTGTTACCCTGAAAAACATTGATATGCGCGAAAATTTAACTAAATTCCACCTCAGTGACCATAACTTGAAAATTGAGACTGGCAGACACAAAAGAATACCCCTTGCTAATAGATTATGCAACCTTTGTGATAAAAATGAAGTAGAAGATGAGTATCACCTCATGATGTCATGTAAAAGATATACCCCCGAAAGAAATGTCCTATTCGAAATAGCAAAAACCAAAATCCAAAACTTTAAAAATTTGCCGCTAAAGACTCAATTCATAGCCTTGCTAAACAACAGTGGCCTAACACTCCCCGTAGCAAGGTACCTAAAGAAGTGTTTTGAAATAAGACAGCAACCCCAGTGACAACCTTCTCTCACTATTTGAGTTTTGCATTTTGTTTTCTATCTCTCGCAGTATCATAATTTTATACTAGCTATTATCTGTAATGTATTAGCTTAGATTGTTGTTTTTTGTTTTTGTTTTTTATTATTTGTAACCACTGCCAATCCCCCCGGGGAATGTGTAAGTGTTAATAAAATTATTATTATTATTATTATTATTATTATTATTATTATTATAATAATAACTTTATTATTCAACAACTACCATCTGAGGGTACGGTACGGTACGGTAAAGACAAAATATAAAATACATTGCACAGGCAAAAAACAAATAATACATAAATTGAAAAACTATTTAAAAAAGAAGATATCTTATACATATTCATATTAACATAAATAAAGTTTGTATTGTTCACAGTACAATCATTTATACCAGCAGTATAGAATTGTCTACTTGTACATGAATACAATGCTGTGTATAAATTAACTGTACAGTGGTGATACAATTCTATTTGAAACATTTTTCACAAACAATTAATTTCAATCATTAACAAATTTTATATCATGGGGTATTGAAAACTTTATTTTTTTTTTTTTTTCAGTGATTGTTATGGTCTTTATTTCCAAATTCAGGGCCATCGACCCATAAAAGTATTTACACTTACAAGAAGAATATTCGAAAAATAAAAATACTTTACAGAATATTTAAATAAAATCACATATCTCATTCCTAAGTTTCAATGCATGAAAGATGTATGTAGCCAGTGGTTGTAAAATGTCAGAATTTTGAGAACTAACAAGATCTATAAATTTATCAAAAGATGGGGTATTATATAATGTATTGGGTAAGTACGAGGTTCGCAATTCATGGTAATATGGGCAAACAAGAAGAAAGTGAAACTCATTTTCAATTTCATCTATGTCTCAAAGAGGCACGGCACGTGTCACGTGTGAGCTGTCTGTTTGCGCTCTCCGAAAAAGTTGAATATTTTTCGTTATTTGTGAGTATTACTTGACTACCTGGACTTTATAAACAGTGATACTTAAAGTAGCATCGATGGGTGTTGGAATTGTGGCGTGGAGAGCCATTATTGGTTTGTTTACTCAACCTAAAAGTTGGAAAGCAGTTTTGCTTAGTGACGGATATATGCCATACTCAAGATGGTCTCCTCTCAACGACTTTATGAACAGAATGATATGTATTACCCGTGTATTTTCCATTAATATTGGTGGTGGTTTCATGGTGGCCAAAGGTATAGACCAATTTCATGTCTGGTTGGAAAATATGGGAAAATTAACATGTATGATTGACGTAGCTGAAGAAATGCAGATCGAAAACGGTAATATATTCATGAACTTGGACTTGTCAGTGTGATGTACATTGCATTCCGTAGACTCGAACTTAATGCTGACATTCAACCGCTGCGAATCACTCGTAAATCCTCACATTCCAAGTATATTACTATGCGCTGGAGATATCGAAAGTAATCCAGGACCAGAAAAGGACATCATCAAGGCTATGCAAGATATGAAATCTGATCTTTTGACGGAAATTAACCGGAATGGTGATGAAATACGCCGGGAACTGAGGGAAGCAAAACCAGGACCAACTGCGCAAGAAATATTCGCGACTTGATGAACGAGTAACTAAGTTAGATAAATCGCTCTGTGAACTGAAAAATGAAGTTGATGAAATCAGCAAAAATGGAAATATATGCGGGCTCGATGTAGCTGAAATTGATAACAAGCTTGACCAAATTATTTCACGACTTGATATCTTGGATCAAGATGCGGATAAGCAGGAAGCGGTTAGTAGACGGGACAATGTCAGATTTTACGGAATTGCTGAGGAAACTGGTGAAACGTTTGCTAAATGTAAAGATAAGGTAATCAATATTTTAAATGCAAATGTGAAAGATAAAGTATAGGTACCAAGCTCACAAATACAAGGTCGTGTACGACCGATAATAGCTAAATTTCATCATTCAGATGACAAGATAAATGCACTCTCCGGTCGGCCTTCTTTAAAAGAGGCTGGGATAGGTATTGGAAATGACCTCACGAGACGGCAGCGTGAATCGCTAAACAAGCTGAAATCCCAGGGTCGTAAAGGGTACTTCAAGAGAGGAAAGCTGGTTATTGTCCCGGAAGGAGAAATTGGCCAACAAAAAGAACGACAAAGATCGGGAAGAGAAGGACGAGCTTCACCAAAACGAGTTAAAAATCCACGAACACGACTACAGCATAAACAGCTGTCAAGCGATAGAGGTGCAATAGCTGATGCTACACGATAGGGACATGGCCTTGGTCCATCATTTTTAAACTTTTTGTCTTGGAATGTTAGAAGTTTTAATAGAAAACTGAAAAATGGTTTACAATTTAAGCATTCAAAATATATACATGATTAACGAATGATTAATTTTGAACGTTGTGAATGTATTTTTGATGGGAAATTTGTTCTGCGTAAATTGGTCATAATTGAGGAAAAACAGAAACTTATGGATAATGGACATTACCAAAGGTCTTCTGCAAGCAATGAAAACTTCTCCTGATTTAAAGGTATTACAACGTACAACTACAGTGATACAATATAAAGGATTTTGATTTAGTGGTTAAACTTCAATTTTATATTTGTATAGTATAAGTGAGTACAATTAATATTAGGTTACTACGAGCATTGAGCATATTATAAAGTTATCGCAAAGTATGCACAAAAGAAGTACGACGATCTTATTGACCAAAGCGTAACTGAATATTTTGCATTATTCTCGTGATTACATTATTATTCTACAACTTTTTTTTCTGCTTGTAATAATAATTTAAACAAAGATTATCTCCAAAAATAGCAACAATGTTTTCATTCACTAACAGGATTCTATTTGGACTAAAGCATTTAGATAAACAAAAACAGTGATACATTCAATATGCATGGCAATGAACTGATGTGAAGTCAATGCATACTGCATACTTCAAGATTTCAAGTACATTCTATGGATAAAGAGTATTTTTATCATAATCTTTAAAAACAAATTAAAAGGACTGCTCATAACCTGTTTTTTTATTTCTGCCAAATAGTGGAAAAACTTAAAATAAGCAACGGAAAAAAGAGAGGGGCACTTACTGTGCACTGTGTTATAATTTTTTCTGGTTGTAGTAAAGTTTTACAAAACTCATAACTGTGTATGAGCCTATTTGTTTTTAGTGATTCAATTCTATTTTGATCACGGACATACAATACTGTTGATATTTCAAATTTAAACAAAAGAAAATATTCCAATCTGATATAAAGAACCCCCCAAACTCTAGTACTGGTAATCCTTAAATCTAAAGAAAACCGTTTGAACTGGAAAATATAACAAGACAAACTTCACTCCGTTTTTGTTTGCTTTTTTAAAATGATTTGTAATTATATTAAATTGTTTCAAATTACACTTAATTTATAAATTACAAAACTAGTACAAACTAAAGCTGAATGATATGACTGTGTATTGAGCAGATATTAAGTTATTCACACTCCTATGAAGTATCAAATATCAGAGAACAGAGGGTGGTACATCCAATTACACCTCTGTTTGGAATTTGATTAATAAATCTTTCTTTGCAAATATTTACTGTTATATATATGGATATAACAAAAACATATCGTGTAGTAAGTTTCATTGTATTAATTTTCTGAGACTACATCGACTTCGTAATATAATACTGCAGTTCGATAAAGAAATAAGTCAAGTGACCAAGGCCTAGTGAACCAAACAGGATGTTCCAGATCATATAATGTGATGTCACAGCCAGTTTGTTGCTCGACTGGGTTTGGTTTTATTGAGTGTCCTTCAATGTGTGTTGTTGCTGAACTTAATGGGTAGACCTGTATTCACACGATAACAACAAATATCGCAGCGTGCACACACACTTGAAAGTATTTTCTTACTTAGTGACAGTGTTTGTCTGAAAAATATCGGTACAGCCCGGGGTTTCTAAAAAATAGCTGTGTCGACCCCCAACAACAACAATTGTAAGAAGTGTATCAAAATGACACCGTATGAAAAATGAACACGCACATAGAGACTTAACAATGACTGATCAAGTGTTCCAGTAAACACTGCCGACAACCTGGAATGTTATATAGAACCTTCACTAAATGGTCACCTTCTACCAGCACGGTCAACAGCACAGATCGGACGAAGAGCGGTTTGCCTGCTCGTCGCGTGCACACACGTTGCTGGGACTTGGCAAAAAGTTACACACGGAAATAAATAACGGTATTTACGCTTACCTGCTCCAGGTGACATGTCTGATTCGGTCCGTATGCACAGATTCCCGCTCTTTCTGTCGCTTTCACATGCACAGCGAAGCCAACATCTAATACATGCGTTTGTGAATAGACTTACGTCAAGTAACCATAACCCTTGACCTCTGTCTTCACTGGGATGGGTTCAACCAACTTAGTTTTTTTAAGTGGGAACAAATAAACACCCACACTCTGTAATACGGCGCTCATGTTACTTTGCTAACAGTAGCTACGTTTTTCATTTGGAGAGAGTGGTTATCTTACTTTTTCGATTTCTATAATGGTTACCAGTTACACTTCCAGTCTATTTTAAGAGTGCGTATCCAAATTATTTGTGAGGCTTGGACACAGAGGGGGGGGGGGGCATTTGAAAGACTGCGCGGCTTCTATAATGCCTTTTCTGTATGGAACAAATTACCTAAAAAATATATAATTAAATAATTTGCTTAGCAGTACTTTAAAAAGTACTTCTAAATATAAGGTAAATATTTAAATAATTCATAAATATAACAGTGTCATATATTGGCCACGGCAATAAATATTCTAGGGTTTAATTTATTGTGTGTGATGTAAATAGTAATGTGTATCTAATAGCGTATGTGTATACATTATATATTTGCTGGTTACATGAAAGTTGAGGCTTACAAATGCGACCTTCGTGACGTATTCTCGGTATGACCATCACGTTGTTTCCTTCATGTGTGTATGTGTGTTTCTGGGGATCGTACTGAATTAATTAAACCTAACAAACCATGATTCGCGACAGATGGATTATTTGATGAATCATGTTGCCCTCAATTGCCATTTGTTTGATTTTCAACACTATTGTATGGCCACCACATACTATGAAACATCTGCTTAGCTAGAATTCTAAATTTTTCTAGATGTTGTTATTTTTTTAAAGTATATTCTCACAATGAGATTGTGGACAGTTTAGCTAAAATAAGGTAATGTTAGTTCATGCATTTAGCTAAAATTGCATGTAGTTATTTCGAAGTGTTTTACAGTATATTCGTTGTCGACACATTAGCAGCCTTCATATGAAAATTGGTGCTTACAAGTCTTAGTAGAGGATTTGGATTATAACACGATCTAAATCCAACGTTAAGCCTATAAACGTTCCATTGTTTTTAGTGCCAAACCCCTTTGTTAAGTACAACAACAAATATTTCATTGGTGTTTGTGAGCTCTTGTGTGATTGGTCAATGCATGGACAGCTCTTCCACTTCCGTGTTGTACTCCCTATCAATTTGGGCCCTGTTTAACCATAGACAGTATAGTAGTATAGTAACACCAATGTCAAACGCCGTAAGCCCAACGTAAGCAGGGCTGGAATATTATGATGAGCAAGTAAACAATGACGTCATATTTACTTCCATACGATGTCACTAATTAATTGAATAAAATTAAAAGTTAGTTTCAGACGGCAGTAATGTTTCCGTACATGTTATATTCAGTCTGTACCCCATTTTCGACAAAATATTTGAATATTTTTGTTTTCATGGTGCATGAATCTTATTATGTTATTGTTTACCGACTATGCTCATTTTTTTATTTTTCTCTGCCACGCATTTTTTTTTCAAACAGACTTTGAATCCGTATGTTCTCTCGTCTGTCACCATCTTGACAATAGCTTACACTCTTTCAACCGGAATTCATGTCTAAGATTGTACCCCGTTTTCGTCAAAATACTCGAATATTTTAGTTTTCATGATGCATGAATCTTCTTATTATGTTATTTTCCACCGACTGTGCTCGGTTTTTGTTGTTCTCTGTCTTGCACTTATTTTGAAATTAACTTTCAATCCGTCCGTTTTTATGTCTGTCGTCATCTTGACTACTTATTCACACTTTTAAACGGAATGCATGTGTACGTTTGTGCCCCGTATTCGACAAAATACACGAATATTATTGTTTTCATGATGCATGAATCGTCAAATTTTGTTATTTTCACTGACTACACTTGTTTTTATTGTTGTCTGTCTCGTATTTTTTTTAATAGACTTTCATTCCGTTTTCCGTTTTCACGTCTGTCGCCATCTTGACTACACGTCCAGTCTTTCAGCCTGAATGCACGTCTACCTACGTTATACCCTGTTTTTATTAATAATTTCAACAAAATAACTCGAATACTTGTGAATAAATGAGGCACGATTGTCTTTATTATTTTATTTTCACTATTATCGGTTTTTTGTTAGCGTTTCAAAGGGTTTCTTTTACGTGACGATCAAGAAAACGCAAATCTTAGTTATTTTCGATGTTGATGCCCGGGCTCTGAATCACACACACAGAGTTGTTAACATGAATTGCTGTGTCTGCTGCGTTTGGATCTTCTTCACTATCATTTCCACCGTCATCAAAATCCGAAAAAAAAAACATCGAGCAAATCATCTACACACGGGAACTCGTGATCAGCATCGGCCATTTAGAATACCCATGGAATACCGTAGGCGACTCTCATCAACGAAATTACGCAGTCCGCTTCATTGATTGTTTAGTTTGATAATTTATAAACATATATTCAGTGTGAGACTGTTGCTTTCAAGTTGTGTTAATACAAAGATGATTTAAACTTGTCCCTTCCGTTACCAACGTATTCAATATACGGAAATAGCATGTGTGTGCGTTTGCGTGAGTGAAAGATGAAATTTCTCGTCAGTTCTAAATATTTCGAACGCGCGTGGTCGGCGCCTTTGATTGCGTTTATTTTGTTCTTTCATTCGCGAAATCTATCATTGGCACCGTTTATTTTGTCATGTCTCACAACTGAATGTCCAAGCTGACTTTGTTTTGTCTGTATATAGTTTTGTGGACAAGGGAGGTCATCTTGGTTGCCGAATTAACTAATTAAAATACCTGTCAGGCATCTCTACCTTAACGAGAAATCGAAATAAATATTTAGTTTATGTTAACGGTTAGTTTAAATCAGCTTAACTTATTTCCAGCCTACCCCGCTACAATAGAATCGCTGGAGTTGCTTGTCCTTCCTACTATTTTGTCTATGGTTTAACTCCGGGGTTACGTCCAAACGCCACCCCCTTGACTGGAGATCTGTGTTAGAAAATAAACCTTTGTTGTTGCGGTGTACGCAAGAAGATGAACTACTTATGTTTTTAACATCACTTCACCTATTAACAATTCACCCCTAGACGTGATAATTTCATTTCAATAGTAAAAATCCGTTCTCAAAAATCCAAATAATCACAACCTCACCGAAATTCATTTTCTATTCTTACCCACAAGCCACACCCAGACCATTCATCAAAACGAGTGGTCTGGGGTATACTTAATAATAATTTTATTAACACTTACACATTCCCCGGAGGGATTGGCAAAGGTTACAAAAGTTTAAAAAGGAATAAAAGGTTACAAAACAGAAAATAGATAAGAAAAAAAAACAAAAAGAAAAAAAAAACAATCTAAGCTAATACATTACAGATAATAGCTAGTATAAAATTATGATACTACGATAGATAGAAAACAAAATGCAAAACTCAAATAGTGAGAGAAGGTTGTCACTGGGGTTGCTGTCTTATTTCAAAACACTTCTTTAGGTACCTTGCTACGGGGAGTGTTAGGCCACTGTTGTTTAGCAAGGCTATGAATTGAGTCTTTAGCGGCAAATTTTTAAAGTTTTGGATTATGGTTTTTGCTATTTCGAATAGGACATTTCTTTCGGGGGTATATCTTTTACATGACATCATGAGGTGATACTCATTTTCTACTTCATTTTTATCACAAAGGTTGCATACTAGTACTCTGACCCATGCCGAGGACTTCCTGTTTGTAATGCTATATGATAAATCAGATTAACTATCACGTGAAACCAAAGACAATTGTCTTTGGTGAAACCAAATGAAAATCATTCTAAAATAACGTACTTATACCCAATTGATTCTGGAAAAAATGACATTTGCAATAATAATCGACGAGCAGGTCCGGGTAGTAACGTTCGGTTGACGAAATAGACGATACAACAGTACTGATTGGACCTACATGAATGTTACTCTATTTCACATAACCAAATGTTGTTGTTTTTTGCTGTCGTACATTATCTTCGGTAATAACTCCGAAAGTGAAGTCTTATATCTTCAGCAGAACGTAGCCGTTAAAAACTTGCAAAACGAGTCTGTTTCGATCCATCATCGCTTAAACAGCATACAATTTATTTATTTTTTGACTCATTTAAAAAATACGAACGGTGTCAATATTTAAAACTGCATTTTGTCTGTCTCTAGCGTGCCTCAGAATGATATAGATCTTGGCCGATCGTATTTTTACGAAGGACCTGAATGTACAGCACTAATTTCACCCAACCTCCTGCTCGCTTCTGCTTTTCGATTATCATTTTTAATCGCTTTTGCAACCGCCTGTTGAATAATTTTCGCTTATTTTTTCGAGCGCGCGAACCCAGAAATATCGCCCGTCTGCATGCTCGCATTTTAAATACATGGCCGTGGCATCAATATGTTCCTGGTGTATCTGCTCTCTGCCCTAAGGAGTTAGCATTGCCTGTATCACGTAATTGTCTCGATAATCATGTTGTTGAAACGATATAGCAGCCCTGGATTCAAACGGAACACAGTCCCGCTGTACGTTCGCGAACGAAACAAAGTATGATGGTTTGGAAGTGTCGTTCAAAATTAAATAATGGTTAATACTCATTGAATCCTCAAACTTTAGCACTAAAACAACCATTTCGACAACTCATGTTTTTAATAAGCGAGTGAGAAAAAAAGGGATAAAAACATGGTCGTGTTTCCGGTCGGAAATTAAGTGATATGTTATAAAATGTTATAAAAGCGAAATATTGGGCGAAATGAGTATTGATGCCCATTTATAGTTGACATGCGTCACCAAATGGGGACATGGTTAGAGTTGGTAGTACCATGGAAGGTACTAATCCATGGTAGTACCAGTACTAGTATACGCGGGGAGGGAGTCCAGAGAGGGAACAGCCAGCATCCCTTTTACGGGAAAACGTGAAATCTCGACGGATTTGTTTCGTTCTCACATGTAATATCAGGTTTTGCGGGCTTCTGAGTTCAAAAATGATGACTAAATCAGCTAAAAAGCAAGCGTTTAGAAATATACCTATGCAGAAGCTGGTTTGCCAGTACTTAATCCATTTTTAACACCTAGGCTACTCTATTGACATTGGTTGTTTATTTCATGGATTTGGCACTTGAGGTAGCTGATAAGCCGTGTCGAAAACGTGCACAAAACGACCATTCTATGCACGTTTTCGACACGGATTAAAAACCAGTTGTAAGCACAAATTTTCATATGTTTGATATAGGTCACGATGCTGTGGGTTTTTTTTGTTATTTTGTATTAAATGTACAACACTTATTTAATAATTACTCATGAAGACAGGGCTCCATATAACGCTTGTAAAAATATAAGTAACTGAACAGTGTGGAAAGTTTTGGTATTGAAGCATGTTTTCAGGCCATTTTGTTTGTTGTTACCCACTTCAGCACATGCACAATATGCGATTTGCATGGTGACTGTACATTTGTGTTTGTTTGTTTGTTTGTTTTGGGGGGTAAACATGTACATCATTTTTATGAAATTTATGAAATTACTAATATTTCTAAATATAAAAGAATACTGATTAGGCCGAAGTTCAATATTATGCTAAATAACATGCAAATGTTATGCTAATTTGTATGCAAACTGTGCATTCATTCATCTGGCATACATTTCAGTTTGGGACATGTTTTGACAAAGGTAATACATATTGGTATACATAGGCACATAAATATGTTTTTGACATTTGTCAGACCTGCCTGCCACTTTTTCTCTCAAAACACTAAAATGCAACATTTTTTCAATTGTTTCTTAGGTGCCTGGGTGGATTTCATTCAAATCCAGTATTGACATCATCCATGGTGGGGTTACTGACACATCTTTTTGTTTCACACTTTGATTAAAAATGATCAACTGATGGTCATTTTTATTTCATTATTTTCACGTGTCCAATTTCGGATGCACTTTCTTCTAGTTTATTTAAATTTTGTAGTACGACATCATAAGTTGCATATTCTCTTCAATTGTTTTCAGGTTGTGATAACATTTAAACCTCAAATCATAAAATTTCAAATCAATTACTTCTCATACTTGACGAGGTCAATTTGATTCAACCTTCTTGTGAACGTTACACATGGTGGGTTACCAATAGACATCAGTTTGTTTTGTGACTTGATTCAAAATGGCTGACTGGTAGCCATATTGAATTTGTGTTCATGTGTCCGACCCAGTTTTTCAGACATTGATACAAAGACAAGAGACATATGCATATGATATACGTATACATGTTATTTTGTTTTTTATTACATTGGCATTTGACTGACTAGTGGATAAAAATGCAAAACACATTGCTTTTCATGTGCGTGACAATTTTATTTTTGTTTCGGTGGATTGTTTTTTATCCTTCCCTCATGCCTTTATGTCAATTCAGCCAAATACTTACACTGACTTGTTAGGATACAGTATTTTTTGTCACTTTCTTGGGGTGTAAGAATGTCTAAAACTCCTTCAGCAACAATGTTAACTTTTCAAAAACCACATGTAATATGTTGTCTGTTATTCCATGTCTGCTGTCTTGATTATTATTTTATTGCTTTTATTCTCTATATTGTCTGATGCGTGTTGTTAATAAATGTTTCTCCTGCTCATTGTACATCTCATGCAATATATGTTGTACCAAGTCAAAGATAAGATCCAACAATGTCGTTAAGAATGGGCTAATTCACGACGTTCCTCCACTAACATGCCCAGACGATCATCACGACTTCATGCCAGCGATTCTTCGGAAGGTAAAGGGGCTACTTATAAACAGAGTGCTTTTAAAACTTGTAATTGTAACTTGTAAAACTTGTGCTTGTAATTGCATGTATATGTAGTTGTATTTGCTGTTGCATGACTTCCCGTCTCCAATTTCCATTACTTTGCACAGCTTCCTTACACTTTTAGCCTTGTGGCAGTCATATATATTCACAAAATAACATCCAATTTTAGATTAACTAAAGTCATCTTTGTTTCTCTATTGCTGTAGTAGAAGCATGCTTTATGTCATCAAAAATCCTGGTTCAGTTAATTGAACGCTAAGCTGGCCCACGGTCTACTGTGCGTTTCATAAATACCCGTATTGCACTATACACCCATACGTCATTGCGTTGTAACTCATTCACACATACTTTCACTGGGTGTAGAGTTTGCAGACAAATTGGTCTCATCTTCAAATCACCATCTCACGCCAAAAAAAGTTTCATTTTTAATTTTTTGTTTGATGTACAAGGATTACATTTTTGTAGGAGCTATGGTAAAAGCACTAAAAAGGGGGAAAAGGTGTGAAAGTTTAAGTCAATACAACTGATATTCATCTTTGACTATTTTCAATACAAATACGCGCGAGGGAGAGTATTATTTCAGTACAAATACGTGCGAGGGAGAGTATTTTCAGTATAAATATGCGCGTGGGAGAATATTTTCGGTACAAATATAAGCGGCGGAGAGCATCTTCAGTACAAATATGAGCGAAGGAGAGTATTTTTAGTACAAATATGCGCAAGGGAGAGTATTTTCAGCACAAATATGCGGGGGGGGGGTATTTTCAGTACAAATATGCGCGAGGGAGAGTATTTTCAGTACAAATATGAGCGAAGGAGAGTATTTTCAGTACAAATATGCGCGAGGGAGAGTATTTTCAGCTTGAGTACAAATATGCGCGCGTGAGAGTATTTTCAGTACAAATATGCGCGAGGGAGAGTATTTACAGTACAAACATGCGCGACGGAGAGTATTTTCAGTACAAATTAGCGCGAGGGAGAGAATTTTCAGTACAATTATGCGCGAGGGAGAGTATTTTCAGTACAAATATGCGCGAGGGAGAGTATTTTCATTACAAATATGCGCAAGGGAGAGTATTTTCAGTATAAATATGAGCGAAGGAGAGTACCTTCAGTACAAATATGAGCGAAGGAGAGTATTTTCAATACAAATATGCGCGAAGGAGAGTATTTTCAGTACAAATATGCGCGAGGGAGAGTATTTTCTGTATAAATATGAGCGAAGGAGAGGATCTTCAGGACAAATATGCGCGAGGGAGAGTATTTTCAGTACAAATGTGTGCGAGGGAGAGAATTTTCAGTACAAATACGCGCGAGGGAGAGAATTTTCAGTATAAATATGAGCGAAGGAGAGTATCTTCAATACAAATACGCGCGAGGGAGAGTATTTTTCAGTACAAATACGTGCGAGGGAGAGTATTTTCAGTATAAATATGCGCTGGGAGAAAATTTTCACTACAAATAGGCGCGAGGGAGAGTATTTTTAGTACAAATATGCGCGAGGGAAAGTATTTTCGGTACAAATATAAGCGACGGAGAGTATCTTCAGTACAAATATGAGCGAAGGAGAGTATTTTCAATACAAATATGCGCAAGGGAGAGTATTTTCATTACAAATATGCGCGAGGGAGAGTATTATTTCAGTACAAATACGTGCGAGGGAGAGTATTTTCAGTATAAATATGCGCTCAGAGAAAATTTTCACTACAAATAGGCGCGAGGGAGAGTATTTTTAGTACAAATATGCGCGAGGGAGAATATTATTTCAGTACAAATACGTGCGAGGGAGAGTATTTGTGGTACAAATATAAGCGACGGAGAGTATCTTCAGTACAAATATGAGCGAAGGAGAGTATTTTCAGTACAAATATGCGCAAGGGAGAGTATTTTCAGTACAAATATGCGCGGGGGTATTTTCAGTACAAATATGCGCGAGGGAGACTATTTTCAGTACAAATATACGCGGGGGCATTTTCAGTACAAATATGCGCGAGGGAGAGTATTTTCAGTACAAATATGCGCGGGGGGTATTTTCAGTACAAATATGCGCGAGGGAGAGTATTTTCAGTACAAACATGAGCGAAGGAGAGTATTTTCAGTATAAATATGCGCGAGGGAGAGTATTTTCAGTACAAATTTGCGCGAGAAAGAGTATTTTCAGTACAAATATGAGCGAAGGAGAGTATTTTCAGTACAAATATGCGCAAGGGAGAGTAATTTCAGTAAAAATATGCGCCAGGGAGAGTATTTTCAGTATAAATATGCGCGAGGGAGAGTATTTTCAGTACAAATAGGCGCGAGGGAGAGTATTTTGAGTCCAAAGATGCGCGAAGGGAGAGTATTTTCAGTACAAATATGCGCGAGGGAGAGTATTTTCAGTACAAATCTGCGTGAGGGAGAGTATTTTCAGTACAAATATGCGCGAGGGAGAGTATTTTCAGTACAAATATGCGCGAGGGAGAGTATTTTCAGTATAAATATGAGCGAAAGAGAGTATCTTCAGTACAAATACGCGCAAGGGTGACTATTTTCAGTACAAATATGCGCGAGGGAGAGTATTTTCAGTACAAATATGCGCGAGGAAGAGTATTTTCTGTATAAATATGAGCGAAGGAGAGGATCTTCAGGACAAATATGCGCGAGGGAGAGTATTTTCAATACAAATATGCGCGAAGGAGAGTATTTTCAGTACAAATATGCGCGAGGGAGAGTATTTTCTGTATAAATATGAGCGAAGGAGAGGATCTTCAGGACAAATATGCGCGAGGGAGAGTATTTTCAGTACAAATGTGTGCGAGGGAGAGAATTTTCAGTACAAATACGCGCGAGGGAGATTTTTTTCAGTATAAATATGAGCGAAGGAGAGTATCTTCAATACAAATACGCGCGAGGGAGAGTATTATTTCAGTACAAATACGTGCGAGGGAGAGTATTTTCAGTATAAATATGCGTTGAGAGAAAATTTTCACTACAAATAGGCGCGAGGGAGAGTATTTTTAATACAAATATGCGCGAGGGAGAATATTTTAAGTACAAATATGCGCGCGAGAGAGTATTTTTGGTACAAATATAAGCGACGGAGAGTATCTTCAGTACAAATATGAGCGAGGGAGAGTA
This sequence comes from Saccoglossus kowalevskii, assembly GCF_978046115.1. Taxonomy (NCBI): domain Eukaryota; kingdom Metazoa; phylum Hemichordata; class Enteropneusta; family Harrimaniidae; genus Saccoglossus; species Saccoglossus kowalevskii. The sequence continues at coordinate 454,796 of NC_140655.1, forward strand.
TCTTCAGTACAAATATGCGCGGGGGGTATTTTCAGTACAAATATGCTCGAGGGAGAGTATTTTCAGCACAAATATGCGCGGGGGGTATTTTCAGTACAAATATGCGCGAGGGAGAGTATTTTCAGTACAAATATGAGCGAAGGTGAGTATTTTCAGTATAAATATGCGCGAGGGAGAGTATTTTCAGTACAAATTAGCGAGAGGGAGAGAATTTTCAGTACAAATATGCGCGAGGGAGAGTATTTTCAGTACAAATATGAGCGAAGGAGAGTATCTTCAGTACAAATATGAGCCAAGGAGAGTATTTTCAGTACAAATATGCGCGAGGGAGAGTATTTTCAGTACAAATATGCACGAGGGAGAGTATTTTCAGTATAAATATGAGCGAAGGAGAGTATCTTCAGCACAAATATGCGCGAGGGAGACTATTTTCAATACAAATATGCGCGGGGGGGTATTTTCAGTACAAATATGCGCGAGGGAGAGTATTTTCAGTACAAATATGAGCGAAGGAGAGTATTTTCAGTACAAATATGCGCGAGGGAGAGTATTTTCAGCTTGAGTACAAATATGCGCGCGTGAGAGTATTTTAAGTACAAATTAGCGCGAGGGAGAGAATTTTCAGTACAATTATGTGCGAGGGAGAGTATTTTCATTACAAATATGCGCGAGGGAGAGTATTTTCAGTATAAATATGTCCGCGAGAGAGCATTTTCGGTGCAAATATAAGCGACGGAGAGTATCTTCAGTACAAATATGAGCGAAGGAGAGTATTTTCAATACAAATATGCGCAAGGGAGAGTATTTTCATTACAAATATGCGCGAGGGAGAGTATTTTCAGAGTATCTTCAATACAAATACGCGCGAGGGAGAGTATTATTTCAGTACAAATACGTGCGAGGGAGAGTATTTTCAGTATAAATATGCGTTGAGAGAAAATTTTCACTACAAATAGGCGCGAGGGAGAGTATTTTTAGTACAAATATGCGCGAGGGAGAATATTTTCAGTACAAATATGCGCGCGAGAGAGTATTTTTGGTACAAATATAAGCGACGGAGAGTATCTTCAGTACAAATATGAGCGAGGGAGAGTATTTTCAGTACAAATATGCGCAAGGGAGAGTATTTTCAGTACAAATATGCGCGGGGGGTTTTTTCAGTACAAATATGCGCGAGGGAGAGTATCTTCAGTACAAATATGCGCGGGGGGTATTTTCAGTACAAATATGCTCGAGGGAGAGTATTTTCAGTACAAATATGCGCGGGGTATTTTCAGTACAAATATGCGCGAGGGAGAGTATTTTCAGTACAAATATGAGCGAAGGTGAGTATTTTCAGTATAAATATGCGCGAGGGAGAGTATTTTCAGTACAAATTAGCGAGTGGGAGAAAATTTTCAGTACAAATATGCGCGAGGGAGAGTATTTTCAGTACAAAATAGCGAGAGGAAGAGAATTTTCAGTACAAATATGCGCGAGGGAGAGTATTTCCAGAGTATCTTCTGTACAAATACGCCCAAGGGAGAGTATTCTTTCAGTACAAATACGCGCAAGGGAGAGTATTTTCAGTATAAATATGCGCGAGGGAGAGTATTTTCAGTACAAATATGAGCGAAGGAGAGTATCTTCAGTACAAATCAGAGCGAAGGAGAGTATATTCAGTACAAATATGTGCGAGGGAGAGTATTTTCAGTACAAATATGCGCGATGGAGATTATTTTCAACCTGAATACAAATATGCGCGCGAGAGAGTATTTTCAGTACAAATTTGCGCGAGGGAGAGTATTTTCAGTACAAATATGCGCGAGGGAGAGTATTTTCAGTACAAATATGAGCGAAGGAGAGTATCTTCAGTACAAATCTGCGCGAAGGAGAGTATCTTCAGTACAAATATGCGCGAAAGGGAGTATTTTCAGTACAAATATGCGCGAGGGAGAGAATTTTCAGAACAAATATGCTCAAGGGTGATTATTTTCAGTACAAATATCAGTGAAGGAGAGTATTTTCAGTACAAATATGCGCGAGGGAGAGTATTTTCAGTACAAATATGAGCGAAGGAGAGTATTTTCAGTACAAATATACGCGAGGGAGAGTATTTTCAGTACAAATATGCGCGAGGGAGAGTATTTTCAGTACAAATTAGCGCGAGGGAGAGTATTTTCAGAGTACTATCTTCAGTACAAATACGCGCGAGGGAGAGTATTCTTTCAGTACAAATACGCGCAAGGGAGAGTATTTTCCGTATAAATATGCGCGAGGGAGAGTATTTTCAGTAGAAACAGGCGCGAGGGAGAGTATTTTGAGTACAAGTATGAGCGAAGGAGAGTATTTTCAGTACAAATATGCGCGAGGGAGAGTATTTTCAGTACAAATACGCGCAAGGGTGACTATTTTCAGTACAAATATGGGCGAGGGAGAGTATTTTCAGGACAAATATCCGCGAGGGAGATTATTTTCAGTACAAATATGCGCAAGGGAGACTATTTTCAGTATAAATATGAGCGAAGAAGAGTATCTTCAATACAAATACACGCGAGGGAGAGTATTTTCAGCACAAATATGCGCGGGGGGGGGGTATTTTCAGTACAAATATGCGCGAGGGAGAGTATTTTGAGTACAAATATGAGCGAAGGAGAGTATTTTCAGTACAAATATGCGCGAGGGAGAGTATTTTCAGTACAAATATGAGCGAAGGAGAGCATTTTCAGTACAAATATGCGCGAGGGAGAGTATTTTCAGTACATATATGCGCGAGGGAGAGTATTTTCAGTACAAATTAGCGCGAGGGAGAGAATTTTCAGTACAATTATGCGCGAGGGAGAGTATTTTCAGAGTATCTTCATTACACATACGCGCGAGGGAAAGTATTCTTTCACTACAAATTCTTTCACTACAAATACTACAAATACACTACAAATTAGCGCAAGGGAGAGTATTTTCAGTACAAATTAGCGCGAGGGAGAGAATTTTCAGTACAAATATGCGCGAGGGAGAGTATTTTCAGTACAAATATGCGCGAGGGAGAGTATTTTCAATACAAATATGCGCGAGGGAGAGTATTTTCAGTACAAATATGCACGAGGGAGAGTATTTTCAGTATAAATATGAGCGAAGGAGAGTATCTTCAGCACAAATATGCGCGAGGGAGAATATTTTCAGTACAAATATGCGCGCGAAAGAGTATTTTTGGTACAAATATAAGCGACGGAGAGTATCTTCAGTGCAAATATGAGCGAGGGAGAGTATTTTCAGTACAAATATGCGCAAGGGAGAGTATTTTCAGTACAAATATGCGCGGGGGGTATTTTCAGTACAAATATGCGCGAGGGAGAGTATTTTCAGTACAAATATGCGCGGGGGGTATTTTCAGTACAAATATGCGCGAGGGAGAGTATTTTCAGCACAAATATGCGCGGGGGGGGGGGTATTTTCAGTACAAATATGTGCGAGGGAGAGTATTTTCAGTACAAATATGAGCGAAGGAGAGTATTTTCAGTACAAATATACGCGAGGGAGAGTATTTTCAGTACAAATATGCGCGAGGGAGAGTATTTTCAGTACAAATTAGCGCGAGGGAGAGAATTTTCAGTACAAATATGCGCGAGGGAGAGTATTTTCAGAGTACTATCTTCAGTACAAATACGCGCGAGGGAGAGTATTCTTTCATTACAAATACGCGCAAGGGAGAGTATTTTCCGTATAAATATGCGCGAGGGAGAGTATTTTCAGTAGAAACAGGCGCGAGGGAGAGTATTTTGAGTACAAGTATGAGCGAAGGAGAGTATTTTCAGTACAAATATGCGCGAGGGAGAGAATTTTCAGTACAAATTAGCGCGAGGGAGAGTATCTTTCAGTACAAATACGCACAAGGGAGAGTATTTTCAGTATAAATATGTGCGTGGGAGAATATTTTCGGTACAATTATAAGCGACGGAGAGTATCTTCAGTACAAATATGCGCGAGGGAGAGTATTTTCAATACAAATATGCGCGAGGGAGAGTATTTTCAGTACAAATATGCACGAGGGAGAGTATTTTCAGTATAAATATGAGCGAAGGAGAGTATCATCAGCACAAATATGCGCGAGGGAGACTATTTTCAATACAAATATGCGCGGGGGGGGGTATTTTCAGTACAAATATGCGCGAGGGAGAGTATTTTCAGTACAAATATGAGCGAAGAAGAGTATTTTCAGTACAAATATGCGCGTGGGAGAATATTTTCGGTACAAATATAAGCGACGGAGAGTATCTTCAGTATAAATATGAGCGAAGGAGAGTATTTTCAGTACAAATATGCGCGAGGGAGAGTATTTTCAGCTTGAGTACAAATATGCGAGCGTGAGAGTATTTTCAGTACAAATATGCGCGAGGGAGAGTATTTACAGAACAAACATGCGCGAGGGAGAGTATTTTCAGTACAAATATGCGCGAGGGAGAGTATTTTCAGTATAAATATCAGCGAAAGAGAGTATTTTCAGTACAAATACGCGCATGGGTGACTATTTTCAGTACAAATATGGGCGAGGGAGAGTATTTTCAGGACAAATATCCGCGAGGGAGATTATTTTCAGTACAAATATGCGCAAGGGAGACTATTTTCAGTATAAATATGAGCGAAGAAGAGTATCTTCAATACAAATACGCGCGAGGGAGAGTATTATTTCAGTACAAATACGTGCGAGGGAGAGTATTTTCAGCACAAATATGCGCGGGGGGGGTATTTTCAGTACAAATATGCGCGAGGGAGAGTATTTTCAGTACAAATATGAGCGAAGGAGAGTATTTTCAGTACAAATATGCGCGAGGGAGAGTATTTTCAGTACATATATGCGCAAGGGAGAGTATTTTCAGCACAAATATGCGCGGGGGGGGGCGTTATTTTCAGTACAAATATGCGCGAGGGAGAGTATTTTGAGTACAAATATGAGCGAAGGAGAGTATTTTCAGTACAAATATGCGCGAGGGAGAGTATTTTCAGTACAAATATGAGCGAAGGAGAGTATTTTCAGTACAAATATGCGCGAGGGAGAGTATTTTCAGTACATATATGCGCGAGGGAGAGTATTTTCAGTACAAATTAGCGAGAGGGAGAGAATTTTCAGTATAAATATGCGCGAGGGAGAGTATTTTGAGTATAAGTTTGCGCAAAGGGAGAGTATTTTCAGTACAAAATAGCGAGAGGAAGAGAATTTTCAGTACAAATATGCGCGAGTGAGAGTATTTTCAGTACAAATCAGAGCGAAGGAGAGTATATTCAGTACAAATATGTGCGAGGGAGAGTATTTTCAGTACAAATATGCGCGATGGAGATTATTTTCAACCTGAATACAAATATGCGCGCGAGAGAGTATTTTCAGTACAAATTTGCGCGAGGGAGAGTATTTTCAGTACAAATATGCGCGAGGGAGAGTATTTTCAGTACAAATATGAGCGAAGGAGAGTATTTTCAGTACAAATATGCGCGTGGGAGAATATTTTCGGTACAAATATAAGCGACGGAGAGTATCTTCAGTATAAATATAAGCGAAGGAGAGTATTTTCAGTACAAATATGCGCAAGGGAGAGTATTTTCAGCACAAATATGCGCGGGGGGGGGGCGTTATTTTCAGTACAAATATGCGCGAGGGAGAGTATTTTGAGTACAAATATGAGCGAAGGAGAGTATTTTCAGTACAAATATGCGCGAGGGAGAGTATTTTCAGTACAAATATGAGCGAAGGAGAGTATTTTCAGTACAAATATGCGCGAGGGAGAGTATTTTCAGTACATATATGCGCGAGGGAGAGTATTTTCAGTACAAATTAGCGAGAGGGAGAGAATTTTCAGTATAAATATGCGCGAGGGAGAGTATTTTGAGTATAAGTTTGCGCAAAGGGAGAGTATTTTCAGTACAAAATAGCGAGAGGAAGAGAATTTTCAGTACAAATATGCGCGAGTGAGAGTATTTTCAGTACAAATCAGAGCGAAGGAGAGTATATTCAGTACAAATATGTGCGAGGGAGAGTATTTTCAGTACAAATATGCGCGATGGAGATTATTTTCAACCTGAATACAAATATGCGCGCGAGAGAGTATTTTCAGTACAAATTTGCGCGAGGGAGAGTATTTTCAGTACAAATTTGCGCGAGGGAGAGTATTTTCAGTACAAATATGCGCGAGGGAGAGTATTTTCAGTACAAATATGAGCGAAGGAGAGTATTTTCCGTACAAATATGCGCAAGGGAGAGTATTTTCAGTACAAATATGCGCTAGGGAGAGTATTTTCAGTACAAATTAGCGCGAGGGAGAGAATTTTCAGTACAAATATGCGCGAGGGAGAGTATTTTCTGTACAAATATGAGCGAAGGAGAGTATCTTCATTAGAAATATGAGCGAAGGAGAGTATTTTCAGTACAAATATGGGCAAGGGAGAGTATTTTCAGTACAAATATGCGCGGGGGGTATTTTCAGTACAAATATGCGCGAAGGAGAGTATTTTCATTACAAATATGAGCGAAGGAGAGTATTTTCAGTACAAATATACGCGAGGGACAGTATTTTCAGTACAAATATGCGCAAGGGAGAGTATTTTCAGTACCAATTAGCGAGAGGGAGAGAATTTTCAGTACAAATATGCGCGAGGGAGAGTATTGTCAGAGTATCTTCAGTACAAATACGCCTGTGGGAGAGTATTCTTTCAGTACAAATACGCGCAAGGGAGAGTATTTTCAGTATAAATATGCGCGAGGGAGAGTATTTTCGTTACAAATATGCGCGAGGGAGAGTATTTTCAGTACAATTTTGCGCGAGGGAGAGTATTTTCAGTACAAATATGCGCGAGGGAGAGTATTTTCGTTACAAATATGCGCGAGGGAGAGTATTTTCAGTATAAATATGAGCGAAGGAGAGTACCTTCAGTAGAAATATGAGCGAAGGAGAGTATTTTCAATACAAATATGCACGAGGAAGAATGTCTTCAGTACAAACATGCGCGAGGGAGACTATTTTCAGTACAAATATGCGCGAGGGAGAGCATTTTCAGTACAAATATGCGCGAGGGAGAGTATTTTCAGTACAAATACGCGCGAGGGAGAGTATTTTCAGTACAAATATACGCGAGGGAGAGTATTTTCAGTACAAATTAGCGCGAGGAAGAGAATTTTCAGTACAAATATGCGCGAGGGAGAGGATTTTCAGTACAAATATGAGCCAAGGAGAGTATCTTCAGTAGAAATGTGAGCGAAGAAGAGTATTTTCAGTACAAATATGCGCAAGGGAGAGTATTTTCAGTACAAATATGCGCGGGGGGTATTTTCAGTACAAATATGCGCGAAGTAGAGTATTTTCAGTACAAATATGAGCGAAGGAGAGTATTTTCACTACAAATATACGCGAGGGAGAGTATTTTCAGTACAAATATGCGCAAGGGAGAGTATTTTCAGTACAAATTAGCGAGAGGGAGAGAATTGTCAGTACAAATATGTGCGAGGGAGAGTATTTTCAGTACAAAATAGCGAGAGGAAGAGAATTTTCAGTACAAATATGCGCGAGGAGAGTATTTCCAGAGTATCTTCTGTACAAATACGCCCGTGGGAGAGTATTCTTTCAGTACAAATACGCGCAAGGGAGAGTATTTTCAGTATAAATATGCGCGAGGGAGGGTATTTTGAGTACAAGTTTGCGCAAAGGGAGAGTATTTTCAGTACAAATATGCGCGAGGGAGAGTATTTTCAGGACAGAATAGCGAGAGGAAAAGAATTTTCAGTACAAATATGCGCGAGGGAGAGTATTGTCAGAGTATCTTCAGTACAAATACGCCCGTGGGAGAGTATTCTTTCAGTACAAATACGCGCAAGGGAGAGTATTTTCAGTATAAATATGCGCGAGGGAGGGTATTTTGAGTACAAGTTTGCGCAAAGGAGAGTATTTTCAGTACAAATATGCGCGAGGGAGAGTATTTTCAGTACAAATATGAGCGAAGGAGAGTATCTTCAGTACAAATCAGAGCGAGGGAGAGTATTTTCATTACAATTATGCGCGAGGGAGAGAGTATTTTCAGTATAAATATGAGCGAAGGAGAGTACCTTCAGTAGAAATATGAGCGAAGGAGAGTATCTTCAGTTCAAATATGCGCGAGGGAGAGTATTTTCATTACAAATACGCGCGAGGGAGAGTATTTTCAGTATAAATATGAGCGAAGGAGAGTACCTTCAGTAGAAATATGAGCGAAGGAGAGTATTTTTAATACAAATTAGCGCCGAGGGAGAGAATTTTCAGTACAATTATGCGCGACTGAGAGTATTTTCAGTACAAATATGCGCGAGGGAGAGTATTTTCATTACACATATGCGCGAGGGAGAGTATTTTCAGTATAAATATGAGCGAAGGAGAGTATTTTCAGTACAAATACGCGCAAGGGTGACTATTTTCAGTACAAATATGGGCGAGGGAGAGTATTTTCAAGACAAATATCCGCGAGGGAGATTATTTTCAGTACAAATATGCGCAAGGGAGACTATTTTCAGTATAAATATGAGCGAAGAAGAGTATCATCAATACAAATACGCGCGAGGGAGAGTATTATTTCAGTACAAATACGTGCGAGGGAGAGTATTTTCAGTACAAATATGAGCGAAGGAGAGTATTTTCAGTACAAATATGCGCGAGGGAGAGTATTTTCAGTACAAATATTCGCGAGGGAGAGTATTTTCAGTACAAATTAGCGCGCGGGAGAGAATTTTCAGTACAAATATGCGCGAGGGAGAGTATTTTCAGTACAAATATGCGCGAGGGAGAGTATTTTCAATACAAATATGCGCGAGGGAGATTATTTTCAGTACAAATATGAGCGAAGGAGAGTATCTTCAGTACAAATATGAGCCAAGGAGAGTATTTTCAGTACAAATATGCGCGAGGAAGAGTATTTTCAGTACAAATATGCACGAGGGAGAGTATTTTCAGTATAAATATGAGCGAAGGAGAGTATCTTCAGCACAAATATGCGCGAGGGAGACTATTTTCAATACAAATATGCGCGGGGGGGGGGGGTATTTTCAGTACAAATATGCGCGAGGGAGAGTATTTTCAGTACAAATATGAGCGAAGGAGAGTATTTTCAGTACAAATATGCGCGAGGGAGAGTATTTTCAGCTTGAGTACAAATGTGCGCGCGTGAGAGTATTTTCAGTACAAATATGCGCGAGGGAGAGTATTTACAGAACAAACATGCGCGAGGGAGAGTATTTTAAGTACAAATTAGCGCGAGGGAGAGTATTTTCAGTATAAATATGTCCGCGAGAGAGCATATTCGGTGCAAATACAAGCGACGGAGAGTATCTTCAATACAAATATGCGCAAGGGAGAGTATTTTCATTACAAATGTGCGCGAGGGAGAGTAGATTCAGAGTATCTTCAATACAAATACGCGCGAGGGAGAAGTGTTATTTCAGTACAAATACGTGCGAGGGAGAGTATTTTCAGTATAAATATGCGTTGAGAGAAAATTTTCACTACAAATAGGCGCGAGGGAGAGTATTTTCAGTACAAATATGCGCGCGAGAGAGTATTTTGATACAAATATAAGCGACGGAGAGTATCTTCAGTACAAATATGAGCGAGGGAGAGTATTTTCAGTACAAATATGCGCAAGGAGAGTATTTTCAGTACAAATATGCGCGCGAGAGAGTATTTTTGATACAAATATAAGCGACGGAGAGTATCTTCAGTACAAATATGAGCGAGGGAGAGTATTTTCAGTACAAATATGCGCAAGGGAGAGTATTTTCAGTACAAATATGCGCGGGGGGTATTTTCAGTACAAATATGCGCGAGGGAGAGTATTTTCAGTACAAATATGCGCGGGGGGTATTTTCAGTACAAATATGCGCGAGGGCGAGTATTTTCAGTACAAATATGAGCGAAGGTGAGTATTTTCAGTATAAATATGCGCGAGGGAGAGTATTTTCAGTACAAATTAGCGAGTGGGAGAGAATTTTCAGTACAAATATGCGCGAGGGAGAGTATTTTCAGTACAAAATAGCGAGAGGAAGAGAATTTTCAGTACAAATATGCGCGAGGGAGAGTATTTCCAGAGTATCTTCTGTACAAATACGCCCAAGGAGAGTATTCTTTCAGTACAAATACGCGCAAGGGAGAGTATTTTCAGTATAAATAAGCGCGAGGGAGAGTATTTTGAGTATAAGTTTGCGCAAAGGAGAGTGTTTTCAGTACAAAATAGCGAGAGGAAGAGTATTTTCAGAACAAATATGCGCGAGGGAGAGTATTTTCAGCTTGAGTACAAATATGCGCGCGTGAGAGTATTTTCAGTACAAATATGCGCGAGGGAGAATATTTTCATTACAAATATGAGCGAAGGAGAGTATCTTCAGTAGAAATATGAGCGAAGGAGAGTATTTTCAGTACAAATATGGGCAAGGGAGAGTATTTTCAGTACAAATATGCGCGGGGGGTATTTTCAGTACAAATATGCGCGAAGGAGAGTATTTTCATTACAAATATGAGCGAAGGAGAGTATTTTCAGTACAAATATACGCGAGGGAGAGTATTTTCAGTACAAATATGCGCAAGGGAGAGTATTTTCAGTACAAATTAGCGAGAGGGAGAGAATTGTCAGTACAAATATGTGCGAGGGAGAGTATTTTCAGTACAAAATAGCGAGAGGAAGAGAATTTTCAGTACAAATATGCGCGAGGGAGAGTATTTCCAGAGTATCTTCTGTACAAATACGCCCGTGGGAGAGTATTCTTTCAGTACAAATACGCGCAAGGGAGAGTATTTTCAGTATAAATATGCGCGAGGGAGGGTATTTTGAGTACAAGTTTGCGCAAAGGGAGAGTATTTTCAGTATAAATATGCGCGAGGGAGAGTATTTTCAGGACAGAATAGCGAGAGGAAAAGAATTTTCAGTACAAATATGCGCGAGGGAGAGTATTGTCAGAGTATCTTCAGTACAAATACGCCGTGGGAGAGTATTCTTTCAGTACAAATACGCGCAAGGGAGAGTATTTTCAGTATAAATATGCGCGAGGGAGGGTATTTTGAGTACAAGTTTGCGCAAAGGGAGAGTATTTTCAGTACAAATATGCGCGAGGGAGAGTATTTTCAGTACAAATATGAGCGAAGGAGAGTATCTTCAGTACAAATCAGAGCGAGGGAGAGTATTTTCAATACAAATATGCGCGAGGGAGAGTATTTTCAGTATAAATATGAGCGAAGGGAGAGTACCTTCAGTAGAAATATGAGCGAAGGAGAGTATCTTCAGTTCAAATATGCGCGAGGGAGAGTATTTTCATTACAAATACGCGCGAGGGAGAGTATTTTCAGTATAAATATGAGCGAAGGAGAGTACCTTCAGTAGAAATATGAGCGAAGGAGAGTATTTTTAATACAAATTAGCGCGAGGGAGAGAATTTTCAGTACAATTATGCGCGACTGAGAGTATTTTCAGTACAAATATGCGCGAGGGAGAGTATTTTCATTACACATATGCGCGAGGGAGAGTATTTTCAGTATAAATATGAGCGAAGGAGAGTATTTTCAGTACAAATACGCGCAAGGGTGACTATTTTCAGTACAAATATGGGCGAGGGAGAGTATTTTCAAGACAAATATCCGCGAGGGAGATTATTTTCAGTACAAATATGCGCAAGGGAGACTATTTTCAGTATAAATATGAGCGAAGAAGAGTATCTTCAATACAAATACGCGCGAGGGAGAGTATTATTTCAGTACAAATACGTGCGAGGGAGAGTATTTTCAGTACAAATATGAGCGAAGGAGAGTATTTTCAGTACAAATATGCGCGAGGGAGAGTATTTTCAGTACAAATATTCGCGAGGGAGAGTATTTTCAGTACAAATTAGCGCGCGGGAGAGAATTTTCAGTACAAATATGCGCGAGGGAGAGTATTTTTCAGTACAAATATGCGCGAGGGAGAGTATTTTCAATACAAATATGCGCGAGGGAGAGTATTTTCAGTACAAATATGAGCGAAGGAGAGTATCTTCAGTACAAATATGAGCCAAGGAGAGTATTTTCAGTACAAATATGCGCGAGGAAGAGTATTTTCAGTACAAATATGCACGAGGGAGAGTATTTTCAGTATAAATATGAGCGAAGGAGAGTATCTTCAGCACAAATATGCGCGAGGGAGACTATTTTCAATACAAATATGCGCGGGGGGGGGGTATTTTCAGTACAAATATGCGCGAGGGAGAGTATTTTCAGTACAAATATGAGCGAAGGAGAGTATTTTCAGTATAAATATGTCCGCGAGAGAGCATATTCGGTTCAAATACAAGCGACGGAGAGTATCTTCAATACAAATATGCGCAAGGGAGAGTATTTTCATTACAAATGTGCGCGAGGGAGAGTAGATTCAGAGTATCTTCAATACAAATACGCGCGAGGGAGAGTGTTATTTCAGTACAAATACGTGCGAGGGAGAGTATTTTCAGTATAAATATGCGTTGAGAGAAAATTTTCACTACAAATAGGCGCGAGGGAGAGTATTTTCAGTACAAATATGCGCGCGAGAGAGTATTTTTGATACAAATATAAGCGACGGAGAGTATCTTCAGTACAAATATGAGCGAGGGAGAGTATTTTCAGTACAAATATGCGCAAGGGAGAGTATTTTCAGTACAAATATGCGCGCGAGAGAGTATTTTTGATACAAATATAAGCGACGGAGAGTATCTTCAGTACAAATATGAGCGAGGGAGAGTATTTTCAGTACAAATATGCGCAAGGGAGAGTATTTTCAGTACAAATATGCGCGGGGGGTATTTTCAGTACAAATATGCGCGAGGGAGAGTATTTTCAGTACAAATATGCGCGGGGGGTATTTTCAGTACAAATATGCGCGAGGGCGAGTATTTTCAGTACAAATATGAGCGAAGGTGAGTATTTTCAGTATAAATATGCGCGAGGGAGAGTATTTTCAGTACAAATTAGCGAGTGGGAGAGAATTTTCAGTACAAATATGCGCGAGGGAGAGTATTTTCAGTACAAAATAGCGAGAGGAAGAGAATTTTCAGTACAAATATGCGCGAGGGAGAGTATTTCCAGAGTATCTTCTGTACAAATACGCCCAAGAGAGAGTATTCTTTCAGTACAAATACGCGCAAGGGAGAGTATTTTCAGTATAAATAAGCGCGAGGGAGAGTATTTTGAGTATAAGTTTGCGCAAAGGGAGAGTGTTTTCAGTACAAAATAGCGAGAGGAAGAGTATTTTCAGAACAAATATGCGCGAGGGAGAGTATTTTCAGCTTGAGTACAAATATGCGCGCGTGAGAGTATTTTCAGTACAAATATGCGCGAGGGAGAATATTTTCATTACAAATATGAGCGAAGGAGAGTATCTTCAGTAGAAATATGAGCGAAGGAGAGTATTTTTCAGTACAAATATGGGCAAGGGAGAGTATTTTCAGTACAAATATGCGCAAGGGAGAGTATTTTCAGTACAAATTAGCGAGAGGGAGAGAATTTTCAGTACAAATATGTGCGAGGGAGAGTATTTTCAGTACAAATATGCGCGAGGGAGAGTATTTTCAGGACAGAATAGCGAGAGGAAAAGAATTTTCAGTACAAATATGCGCGAGGGAGAGTATTGTCAGAGTATCTTCAGTACAAATACGCCCGTGGGAGAGTATTCTTTCAGTACAAATACGCGCAAGGGAGAGTATTTTCAGTATAAATATGCGCAAGGGAGAGTATTTTCAGTATAAATATGAGCGAAGGAGAGTATTTTCAGTACAAATACGCGCAAGGGTGACTATTTTCAGTACAAATATGGGCAAGGGAGAGTATTTTCAGGACAAATATCCGCGAGGGAGATTATTTTCAGTACAAATATGCGCAAGGGAGACTATTTTCAGTATAAATATGAGCGAAGAAGAGTATCTTCAATACAAATACGCGCGAGGGAGAGTATTATTTCAGTACAAATACGTGCGAGGGAGAGTATTTTCAGTACAAATATGAGCGAAGGAGAGTATTTTCAGTACAAAATATGCGCGAGGGAGAGTATTTTCAGTACAAATATTCGCGAGGGAGAGTATTTTCAGTACAAATTAGCGCGCGGGAGAGAATTTTCAGTAGAAATATGCGCGAGGGAGAGTATTTTCAGTACAAATATGCGCGAGGGAGAGTATTTTCAATACAAATATGCGCGAGGGAGAGTATTTTCAGTACAAATATGAGCGAAGGAGAGTATCTTCAGTACAAATATGAGCCAAGGAGAGTATTTTCAGTACAAATATGCGCGAGGAAGAGTATTTTCAGTACAAATATGCACGAGGGAGAGTATTTTCAGTATAAATATGAGCGAAGGAGAGTATCTTCAGCACAAATATGCGCGAGGGAGACTATTTTCAATACAAATATGCGCGGGGGGGGGTATTTTCAGTACAAATATGCGCGAGGGAGAGTATTTTCAGTACAAATATGAGCGAAGGAGAGTATTTTCAGTACAAATATGCGCGAGGGAGAGTATTTTCAGCTTGAGTACAAATGTGCGCGCGTGAGAGTATTTTCAGTACAAATATGCGCGAGGGAGAGTATTTACAGAACAAACATGCGCGAGGGAGAGTATTTTAAGTACAAATTAGCGCGAGGGAGAGTATTTTCAGTATAAATATGTCCGCGAGAGAGCATATTCGGTGCAAATATAAGCGACGGAGAGTATCTTCAATACAAATATGCGCAAGGGAGAGTATTTTCATTACAAATGTGCGCGAGGGAGAGTAGATTCAGAGTATCTTCAATACAAATACGCGCGAGGGAGAGTGTTATTTCAGTACAAATAAGTGCGAGGGAGAGTATTTTCAGTATAAATATGCGTTGAGAGAAAATTTTCACTACAAATAGGCGCGAGGGAGAGTATTTTCAGTACAAATATGCGCGCGAGAGAGTATTTTTGATACAAATATAAGCGACGGAGAGTATCTTCAGTACAAATATGAGCGAGGGAGAGTATTTTCAGTACAAATATGCGCAAGGGAGAGTATTTTCAGTACAAATATGCGCGCGAGAGAGTATTTTTGATACAAATATAAGCGACGGAGAGTATCTTCAGTACAAATATGAGCGAGGGAGAGTATTTTCAGTACAAATATGCGCAAGGGAGAGTATTTTCAGTACAAATATGCGCGGGGGGTATTTTCAGTACAAATATGCGCGAGGGAGAGTATTTTCAGTACAAATATGCGCGGGGGGTATTTTCAGTACAAATATGCGCGAGGGCGAGTATTTTCAGTACAAATATGAGCGAAGGTGAGTATTTTCAGTATAAATATGCGCGAGGGAGAGTATTTTCAGTACAAATTAGCGAGTGGGAGAGAATTTTCAGTACAAATATGCGCGAGGGAGAGTATTTTCAGTACAAAATAGCGAGAGGAAGAGAATTTTCAGTACAAATATTCGCGAGGGAGAGTATTTCCAGAGTATCTTCAGTACAAATACGCCCAAGGGAGAGTATTCTTTCAGTACAAATACGCGCAAGGGAGAGTATTTTCAGTATTTTCAGTATAAATAAGCGCGAGGGAGAGTATTTTGAGTATAAGTTTGCGCAAAGGGAGAGTGTTTTCAGTACAAAATAGCGAGAGGAAGAGTATTTTCAGAACAAATATGCGCGAGGGAGAGTATTTTCAGCTTGAGTACAAATATGCGCGCGTGAGAGTATTTTCAGTACAAATATGCGCGAGGGAGAATATTTTCATTACAAATATGAGCGAAGGAGAGTATCTTCAGTAGAAATATGAGCGAAGGAGAGTATTTTCAGTACAAATATGGGCAAGGGAGAGTATTTTCAGTACAAATATGCGCGGGGGTATTTTCAGTACAAATATGCGCGAAGGAGAGTATTTTCATTACAAATATGAGCGAAGGAGAGTATTTTCAGTACAAATATACGCGAGGGAGAGTATTTTCAGTACAAATATGCGCAAGGGAGAGTATTTTCAGTACAAATAAGCGAGAGGGAGAGAATTTTCAGTACAAATATGTGCGAGGGAGAGTATTTTCAGTACAAATATGCGCGAGGGGAGAGTATTTTCAGGACAGAATAGCGAGAGGAAAAGAATTTTCAGTACAAATATGCGCGAGGGAGAGTATTGTCAGAGTATCTTCAGTACAAATACGCCCGTGGGAGAGTATTCTTTCAGTACAAATACGCGCAAGGGAGAGTATTTTCAGTATAAATATGCGCAAGGGAGAGTATTTTCAGTACAAATTAGCGAGAGGGAGAGAATTTTCAGTACAAATATGTGCGAGGAAGAGAATTTTCAGTACAAATATGCGCGAGGGAGAGTATTTCAGGACAGAATAGCGAGAGGAAAAGAATTTTCAGTACAAATATGCGCGAGGGAGAGTATTGTCAGAGTATCTTCAGTACAAATACGCCCGTGGGAGAGTATTCTTTCAGTACAAATACGCGCAAGGGAGAGTATTTTCAGTATAAATATGCGCGAGGGAGGGTATTTTGAGTACAAGTTTGCGCAAAGGGAGAGTATTTTCAGTACAAATATGCGCGAGGGAGAGTATCTTCAGTACAAATCAGAGCGAGGGAGAGTATTTTCATTACAAATATGCGCGAGGGAGAGTATTTTCAGAGTATCTTCATTACACATACGCGCGAGGGAGAGTATTCTTTCACTACAAATACGCGCAAGGGATAGTATTTTCCGTATAAATATGCGCAAGGGAGAGTATTTTCAGTACAAATTAGCGCGAGGGAGAGAATTTTCAGTACAAATATGCGCGAGGGAGAGTATTTTCAGTACAAATATGCGCGAGGGAGAGTATTTTCAATACAAATATGCGCGAGGGAGAGTATTTTCAGTACAAATATGCGCGGGGGGGGTTATTTTCAGTACAAATATGCGCGAGGGAGAGTATTTTGAGTACAAATATGAGCGATGGAGAGTATTTTCAGTACAAATATGCGCGAGGGAGAGTATTTTCAGTACAAATATGAGCGAAGGAGAGTATTTTCAGTACAAATATGCGCGAGGGGAGAGTATTTTCAGTACAAATATTCGCGAGGGAGAGTATTTTCAGTACAAATTAGCGCGAGGGAGAGAATTTTCAGTACAAATATGCGCGAGGGAGAGTATTTTCAGAGTATCTTCATTACACATACGCGCGAGGGAGAGTATTCTTTCACTACAAATACGCGCAAGGGATAGTATTTTCCGTATAAATATGCGCAAGGGAGAGTATTTTCAGTACAAATTAGCGCGAGGGAGAGAATTTTCAGTACAAATATGCGCGAGGGAGAGTATTTTCAGTACAAATATGCGCGAGGGAGAGTATTTTCAATACAAATATGCGCGAGGGAGAGTATTTTCAGTACAAATATGAGCGAAGGAGAGTATCTTCAGTACAAATATGAGCCAAGGAGAGTATTTTCAGTACAAATATGCGCGAGGAAGAGTATTTTCAGTACAAATATGCACGAGGGAGAGTATTTTCAGTATAAATATGAGCGAAGGAGAGTATGTTCAGCACAAATATGCGCGAGGGAGACTATTTTCAATACAAATATGCGCGGGGGGGGGGGGTATTTTCAGTACAAATATGCGCGAGGGAGAGTATTTTCAATACAAATATGAGCGAAGGAGAGTATTTTCAGTACAAATATGCGCGAGGGAGAGTATTTTCAGCTTGAGTACAAATGTGCGCGCGTGAGAGTATTTTCAGTACAAATATGCGCGAGGGAGAGTATTTTCTAATTCATTACAATTATGCGCGAGGGAGAGTATTTTCAGTACAATTATGCGCGAGGGAGAGAATTTTCATTACAATTATGCGCGAGGGAGAGAATTTTCATTACAATTATGCGCGAGGGAGAGTATTTTCAGTATAAATATGTCCGCGAGAGAGCATATTCGGTGCAAATATAAGCGACGGAGAGTATCTTCAATACAAATATGCGCAAGGGAGAGTATTTTCATTACAAATGTGCGCGAGGGAGAGTAGATTCAGAGTATCTTCAATACAAATACGCGCGAGGGAGAGTGTTATTTCAGTACAAATACGTGCGAGGGAGAGTATTTTCAGTATAAATATGCGTTGAGAGAAAATTTTCACTACAAATAGGCGCGAGGGAGAGTATTTTCAGTACAAATATGCGCGCGAGAGAGTATTTTTGATACAAATATAAGCGACGGAGAGTATCTTCAGTACAAATATGAGCGAGGGAGAGTATTTTCAGTACAAATATGCGCAAGGGAGAGTATTTTCAGTACAAATATGCGCGCGAGAGAGTATTTTTGATACAAATATAAGCGACGGAGAGTATCTTCAGTACAAATATGAGCGAGGGAGAGTATTTTCAGTACAAATATGCGCAAGGGAGAGTATTTTCAGTACAAATATGCGCGGGGGGTATTTTCAGTACAAATATGCGCGAGGGAGAGTATTTTCAGTACAAATATGCGCGGGGGGTATTTTCAGTACAAATATGCGCGAGGGCGAGTATTTTCAGTACAAATATGAGCGAGTGGGAGAGAATTTTCAGTATAAATATGCGCGAGGGAGAGTATTTTCAGTACAAATTAGCGAGTGGGAGAGAATTTTCAGTACAAATATGCGCGAGGGAGAGTATTTTCAGTACAAAATAGCGAGAGGAAGAGAATTTTCAGTACAAATATGCGCGAGGGAGAGTATTTCCAGAGTATCTTCTGTACAAATACGCCCAAGGGAGAGTATTCTTTCAGTACAAATACGCGCAAGGG